>NC_133331.1:257067538-257402895 GCF_042186555.1 Aquarana catesbeiana
TGCAGAAAAGTGGAGTCTCACGGGTTATATGGTGCACTCTGGGGGCGGCACCAATAAGTTTTTTAGCCAATGTCCATTCACCTGAAGGTAGCTGCATATAATTCATGATCTAAGAACATGTGTCCTTGTGTCCTATACAACGCAATTAAGTTAAGAGGGCCCTTTTACCGTCCTGCATGCTGCATCTTTGGTGCACCTTTCAAAAGCATACTAAAAATGCATCTCTCCATTGAAATTAATAGAAAACACAAAAAAAAGGCACTACAGTTGTGTTTTCGGTGCGCTTTTTGAGGCCACGCGTCCATTTTTCTTAGGTGCATGTTGGGAGTCCGGGAACCAGAAAAGTGCCATAAATTATATAGGAGCAGTGTGAAAGGGCCCTAAATCTGTATCTAATAGTGGAGAATGTCTGCACTGTACAGAACACAACTGGGCAATGCTTTGGAAGATGGAGTTAAAGTATTTGTTACCCCCAACATTTAATATTCCTGATATGTGCCTGCTGTATCATGTACTTGTATGCAAAAGTATCCTGTTCTCTTTGTATCGCTTCCTTTCTGTGAAATCCCTGGTGTTCCTGACAGTTCCTCTGCTTTCCCATTAAAAGCTGACCACACCAAGCAGGAGAGCACACCTTGGTCAGTCCTCTAGCTATGCTTGGAACTTAGCCTGCTCTCCTCCAATGATCAGACTTGTCCTGACACCCCCTACAGCAGCACAGCCTTTCACTGGGAAAGCTAGGTATGCTGTTGATTTTCCTGCCCCCAGCTCTTATGCAGCTGGGAACAGAGGAAACATGAACACTTACAAAAAAAACCTATAAAGACATTTTTTCTATATCTATACTTAGATGTTTTGCCTTTCATTTCAGTTTTAAACTGAATGGGTTTGTTATACAAAGTGATAATTTACAGTCACTTTAAGCTTTACGTTTGCTAGAGCCTCTCAACTTTTCCGTACTTACTTGTGCCCCAAACCATCCTGGGAAGGACTGCTGATGATTTCCGGAGCATCAAAGAACTCATTCTCATCATCTTCATCACTGAGGTCTCCTTTCCCTGTCCCGCAGGGGTCTAGGAGAACACAAAATAGAAACTATCACACATCCACCTAGCTGCAAAACATTCCCATTCCAGGACATCAGTCATCTCTCCAGTTCTTCAGACACACTACCCTCTGAATAGGATTCACCCCATGTTGTCAGTCACTGGTCCAGTTCCTCAGACACACTACCCTCTGAATAGGATTCACCCCATGTTGTCAGTCACTGGTCCAGTTCCTCAGACACACTACCCTCTGAATAGGATTCACCCCATGTTGTCAGTCACTGGTCCAGTTCCTCAGACACACCACCCTCTGAATAGGATTCACCCCATGTTGTCAATCACTGGTCCAGTTCCTCAGACACACCACCCTCTGAATAGGATTCACCTCATGTTGTCAATCACTGGTCCAGTTCCTCAGACACACTACCCTCTGAATAGGATTCACCCCATGTTGTCAATCACTGGTCCAGTTCCTCAGACACACTACCCTCTGAGCTGGACTCGCTTCATGTTCTCAAAGCACCTCCAACTGCAAAGGCAATCTACAAGCTGTCCATAGAAGCCCTGCTGTTACCTTTAGGGACCCCAGTGCGACTCTCAGCTGGCAGTACAGTGGCCCCCCGGAATGCCCGTTCCAGGTGGTTGTGTTGCTTTGCCAACTGCTCTAGCGTCTCCTCCAGGCGCAGCCGCTGATCTCGCTCATATTGCAGAGCTCTCTGCCAGCGCTTACTGTGGCTCTCTGCAAGCGTCATAAAGTCTCTGCAGGCCTATGAAGAAAAATGAAAACACAGTTACCTTATTTACCAATCTACATTCTATGGTCACTTTGAAAGCAGTTTGGCACAGAGGTCTTCAAATGTGTAAAGTTGACTGGGAATTGGGGTAGAGTTTACAGGTCCTATACAAGAACACGATCATGCATCCCTCATGGAAACATCAAAAACCCATGATCCACGTCCCTTATTCATGACACCTCACTATGTGAACAAAGCCCAATACTTCTAAATCACTCACGTTTATCATGGCATTAGAGGTGATCCGGAAGAGCGTCGCTCGCTCGTTGACCTGCTTGATCTTGTCCGAACTGTCTTGAGGAAGGCGAAGACTCTCCAGCTCACTCAGAGAGCGCTGCAAAGCTGTGCCGTGCTTTGCAATAAGATCATTGCACGTGCCCAGATCTTCCACCTTCCCTGACAGAGCCCGAAGTGTGCTGTGAATCTCTGCCTTGTCCGCCTGAGAACTAGGGTTCTCATCACCAGAATCATCTGTCAGAATCGAGGGCAGGCATTAGGTTATAAGGTAAAAACAAATGAAAAGCAGAAAAGCGTACAAAAGAGAACCAGTCACAGTTGATATTTGGTTTCTGCCAGGGAACATTATTGGATAATAATCTTAATCTCCACTCCTGAAGAACTATAGCAGCACTTTTTTAGAATTAGAAGCAGAGGAAGACAGAGCAATAAAATAAAATAAAAAATCTTATCTTATTTGTCATCTCTCTAACCATCAGAGAAAAAACCATCACTTTCTATTCTGCTTATTCTGTCCTGCCAACAGTACTTGAAGCGAGGAGAAATCTCCAAAACTGGAACACAGAAAGCATGACTGCGTTTCTAACCCTTCAACTATCTGTACACAACTAACAAAGTGTAATCACAGTCCAGGTTTTACTGAATTTTCAATAATTTATTTGGACTAAGCCGGTCCAAACTAATAGTGTTCTACATGTCTTGGCAATCAAAGGGCTGATGACTGATCGTCAAGGCTCAGCATGACAGCCTGGAATTTAGCATTACCAGAAGAAAAAGGTGAGAAGTGACAGAAGTGACCTTTACACACGCTCTTCTATAAGTGACAGCTGGTACAGGGAACTTCTCCCCATATTGCTGTCACACAGAGGCTCTGATCACCGAGACACTGCAGGATCGAGAACATGTTACATGTTCCACCCTAAAAACAGGCAGAACATATAAAAGGTTCCTGAAACCGAACTTATCTGTTAACTTCATAACTTTCTGACTGCAATGGTCTGTAAAGGAGATCTATGTTGGCGTTTCACCTCACCTGACTCCGCCTGCATCTTCACCGCCCGCGCCTTAGCCAGTTCTAAAGCGGTGATCCACCTCTGGCGCTCCACTTCTGAGCTGGCTTTTAGATGGTAGGTCTGGGCTCCCCCATTCGAGATCACAAAGTTACAGGAGTCCTCTACCGAAATGTTGGCCGTGGCGAGGTTGATTGTGCCACGGCATGTGTGACGCATCTCTGCCTTTGATCTGTAAAAGAAAACAAACCGGGAAATGTTTCAATCTAGCTGTACATGCTAACATCTGACTGAAGAGTCTTCTTTATATTCCATCAAAACTATACAACGTGAATGCCTTCCTAGACAATCTAATTTTTATTGAAGCACTACTATGCACTATAAAGTTGTCAGTCAGACTCGGGAGAAACTCTACCTAAACCAGGATTTGTCATTTTTTTTTTAGGTGAAGTAGAGCAGGGCTTGACAAATTTGCTTTGAACCTAGGAGTCAGCTAAAACAGTTATGAGCCAGGCTTTTTTTTTAACAAAGCTTTTTTGCTATATTGTGCTGCATTATTTTAACTGACAATTGCGTGGTCATGCAACACTGTGCACAAATGAAATTTATATCATTTACTTCACACAAATAGAGCTTTTTTGGGGGGCATTTGATCACCACTGGGTTTTTTATTTTTTGCAATATAATTATATATATATGATCCAAAACACAAGGCCAAGTCGAACTGTCATTGGCTACAGTGAAGGTTCTGGAGTGGCCCCGATGGGTTTTACTTCCTCTTTTGCTACCCGCAAGGCCTGCAAATTAAAAGCATAAAGGGCTAGTATGCATCGCATACTAGCCCATTATGTGACACTTACCTGCAAACGAAGTCCGCGTCCATTTGCGCCCCTCTTCCTGCCGGGGCCGCGGACTCCGGCTCTGTGACTGGCCGGAGTCGCATGTGCGTGGGAGCCGTCAGTCACGGCACGATGGTCCATTTCTTCACAGCGCATGCGCCGATGACAACATCGGCGCACTTCAAGTGAAATATCTCCTAAACGGCGCACGTTTAGGAGATATTTCCACTACCTATAGGTAAGCCTTATTCTAGGCTTACCAATAGGTAAAAGACACTTATAAAAGGGTTTAAACCAGTTTAAAGACTGGGGTAAACTTTTGATCAGGGTCATTTGGCTAGTTTCTGTTGTCATTATGATTTAAAAAGAGTAAACAGTTGATTAATAATAAATGGCTTCAGCCAAACACTAAGCACAAGTGAAAGAAAAGTTTTTGTGTTATCATTCATATTCTCTGAAAAATGACCAAGAAATCATAAATTATGAGATAGAATATATATATACTTTTTTTTACTTTGCTATAAAATATATCCCATAAAAAAAAAAAAAAAAAAAAATGTCATTATAGCGGGACTGTTTTAGTACGTTGGACATTCTAAACACTGGCTAACTGACATCAACAGTGACACTAATACAGTGATCAGGGCTAATAAAATGCATTACCACTGTACTAATGACACTGGGTAGGAAAGGGTTAACATTGGGGCAATCAAAGGGTTACCTGTGTGTCTAGGGAGTGTAATGTAACTGCACTATGTACTGTTTTGCTTTATAGGGAGACAAAATACAGCACATCTCCGTTGTCAGTAAAGAGATCCATGTAGTTTACAATGTTTCTCAACTCTAGTCCTCAAGTACCCCCAACTGGCCAGGTTTTCAGGATTTCCCTCAGATGAAATGGCTGTGGTAATTACTAATGCAGTGAAATTGATCAATCACCTGTGCAATAATATAATAACAATGGAAAGCCTGAAAAGCTGACCAGTTGGGGGTACTTGAGGACTAGAGTTGAGAAACATTGGATTTACAACACAGATCTCTCATCTGTCATTCATTCCAACGATTGGCAGGACCCAGTGTTCGGCATGTAAGGGAGCCGGTGAGACTGCATCCAGGTGGACAGGCGTGCCCCTAAGCTGAAATGCAGAAACACCTGGTGTCAACAGTGAATGGGCTAACAAAAGCCCAGGCGCCAGGATGCAATTTCTAGTCGCCATGGTGACCTGGCACCTGGGACTTGTCTAGCCCTGAAGTAGAGCATGGTTCAGTCTTCTAACGTGCCTTGACTGCTGTACCGTGCCTCGTCTGGGAGATGTCCCCTTCCTGTCATAGACCAAGGTTGATTTCTTTCGCCAACCTATTACTGTCACCAAGTGAGAAGCTTAGGCAACATTATGAAGAGTGCACTAGTAAGCAAAAACACTGTTAGATGTGAATCTCCCATGGCAATATAAGGTGTGCAACCAAAGCCAACAGATACGTTACAAAAAGGAAGTCTCTACCGGAAATCTGTTACAATTGCCGTCTGATTTGGAAAAAGGGAGGAGGCCAGGTACAAAGTATATAGTGTAAAGTACAGAAAGGTCACAATTGTTCATAGTCAGTTCTGAAGCCCAAGTGTCAGCATGGGAGCCAAGCTATCTGCATTTTTAGAAAGAGAAACGCAGTGGCTGTTTACACCTCTCTCACAAGGGATCTCATTTAGACCTTTTACACATGAAGGTCAGTTTCATGAAGAGCAGTGTGTAAACATTTACATTGCATTTGTAACACTTGTAGGCTCCAACGGAAAATGGGCTGGGTGGGATCCAGCAGTGGTGCTGAAGCCTACTCAAAGCTCATTTAGAGTTTGTTCACATAGGAGATAGTAAACAAAGGCCGTTGGACACATACCGCTGCAAAATGATACCTCCTGTTGCATTCGGTGGGCAATTCCGCCGCTGAACAAGACCTATTCAAGTAAATGGGGCTGCACCGCGGACTTTTCAGGTTTAAAACAGGCAAGCGAGTGGGCACTTCCCACCCCCCCCCCCGTCAACCACCCTCTGGAAACTGATACACTGTGTGAAAAATAAAGGATGGCAATTTTGTTTGGGGACAGCATCGCATGACCGCGTAATTGTCAGTTAAAGCGACGCAGTGCCGTATCGCAAAAAATGGCCTGGTCAGGAAGTGGGTAAATCCTTCTGGGACTGAAGTGGTTAATTGAATCCTGGTGTGTTTTACCTCTGTGTAGGAGCTTCTTGTGATAAAGACTGATCACTGTTGATCTCTCTCCTTGTGCAGGGGGACTAGTCCTGTCTCCGCCCCCTCCTGTAGCGGGTGGAGCCTGCTGACAGCTTTGCTGTTGCACCGACCATGTCCAACACAGTGATTACATCACCACTTTTCTACATGGTATATATGTGTGTGTGTATGTGTATATATATATATATATATATATACATATATACACACATATATATATACACATATACACACACATACATACACACACACAGACTCCCCGAAATAAATAATCGATTAACCAACAACTAATCGATTATGAAAATAGTTGCTATTGAATATTTCAATATTTTCATAATCGATTAATCAGCCAGCCGATTAGTTGGCCTGCATACAGAATACATTAATTGTTTAATTAATTATCAGGAAATATAGTGCAGCACACATACAGCTCAGTACATCTTCCACACATCAGTAAGTGCCTGAGAACTTGTGAATGTGTGAGGAGCAATGCCTCATGGGACATGTAGTCCTCCTGGACAGGAAGTGAGTGGTTCTAAAGGCAGAAGTTTTCTTTACCTTGCTATAGGGACACTATATATACTATGCTTTGCAGCTTGCTAATGGGGCACTCTGAAGGCAGGAGGAGCCGAAAGCGTTGGTGGGGGACCCCAGAAGAGGAGAATCGGGGCTGCTCTGTGCAAAACCATTACAGAGCAGGTAAGTATAACATGCTTGTTGTTTTAAAAAAATCACTTTAAAGACTATGTGCAGTGAAGATCAGCATCTGAACCCAGAGAAGGTAGAGGCTGATAGACTGGAGGTAATAGAAGGCATTACAATTACATTTAAAAGTAAATTTTTACCAGTATTGTGCATTATATTTAACAAAGCATGCTGCTGCTACTAAACGTCTTAGGCCTGGTTCACACCTATGCATTATTTGGTGCTTTTTGCAGAAACGCACTACAGTTCATTCAACATGGTTTCCTATGGGACACATTCACGCTTTTTTCAGCTGCTATGTATTTGGAAAGGGTCAAGGACTTTTTTCGACGCAAAACGGTGCTTATTTGGTTCAACAGACTTCAATGGAGAAGCTGCAGAAAAGCATGTAGTGCACTTTTTGCAGCGGTTTGGGTTTTTTACTCCGCCCAAAAGCAAATTGGCCAAAAAAAATAAATAAATAAAAGCATAAAAAATGCATCCGATTAATCGAAAAAAATTGTCCAACTAATTGATTATGGAAATAATCGTTAGTTGCAGCCCTAAAAATATATTATTTTAAGTTTTTGTTCCTAGAGTTCAGCTTTAGGCTGCACTGGGGCAGGCAGGCGTTGATGGTAAAACATTTTAGGGGTGCTATTCGTCCGCTAGCAGGACGCTTTTAACCCCCACTAGTGGCCAAATAAAGGGTTAAATGCGCCCGTGCAGGGGCTTCAGCAGCGGTGCCCATTCATTTCAAGAGGAAGGAGCGGCTCCTCCACCACCCCAAAGATGCTGCTTGCAGGACTTTTTTTTAACGTCCTGCCAGCGCAGCGCCCCAGTATGAAAGCCCTCAGGCTTTCACACTGACTGCAGGGGAGGCGTTTTTCAGGCGCTTTACAGGCGCTATTTTTAGCCCAAAAGCGCCTGAAAAATGCCTTCAGTGTGAAAGGGGTCTTAAAGTAAACCGATCATGAAAAATATAGATTGGCTGCTTTAGCTCCTTCTGAAAAATCTTAGACTCCTGGCCGTTAATCTGACCAATTGGCTCACTGAAAAAGTCAGAACTTCTTATCTGCACACTTGTTTCAGATCACAGGAAGATTGACACAATAACCAAAAAATTATGTCCATGTTTCTAACAAAGATTGAACAATTAAGTTCCCAGTAGATTGCTGAGGGTTGGTATTGGGGTTACAGCCGTGTGTTCTGCTCAGTGGCGTCTGAAAAATTGCCTATGCAGAGCTCCTTATATCTGTCAATCACTGAACTAGTTTTCGGTCAGTTCATGAATAAGACGAAGTATTAGTGGAGAAGAGGAAGGAGGTCATGCAATGCAATCAAGTCTGGAGGGAGGAGGAAGGAGCTACAACGATATATACTTCACTCTGTATACAACAGTAATAAAGAGAAGGAGAATACTTTAATCATGGCTTCCCTGCAATCAAATTATTCTGCTAATGTCTCTCCTACTGTGCAGTACCTGCTAACTTTTTAAAGCTGAATTCCAGGAATTAAGCCACTTTGTAAAAAGTCAAGGCACACTATGTATTAAGTCCAAGGAGGTGCAGGACATCTCCTGAACTTATCTGTAATATTAATATATGATAGGTTAAGGGGCAGTAAGAGAAGAGCAGCTATGCCTGCCCCTCCGCTCTGCTGCCCATTCAGAGAAGCCTTTGTATTTTGTGAAGGAGTTCACATAATACAAAGGCTTCTGTGATTGGGCAGGAGGAGGGGTAGGCATAGAAGCTGCACTGACTAATGTTGAAGATGCTTAGAACTGAAAGTGATACTAAAGTCTCAGTTTTTTTCATTTAAAAATAACAAGCATGTTACACTTGCCTGCTCTGTGCAGTTGGTTTTGCACAGAACAGCCCCGGTCCTCCTCTTCTCGGGTCCCTCTTCCACGTTCCTGGCCCCTCCCTCCTGTTGAGTGCCCCCACAGCAAGCAGCTTGCTATAGGAGCACCTGAGCTGCTGCTTTGTGCGTCCATTCAGACACGGAGCCGTGATTCGGCCCCGTCCCCTCTTATTGGCTCACTGACTGACAGCAGCTGGAGCCAATGGCGCTGCGCTGCTGTCTCAGCCAATCAGGAGGGAGAGTCCCAGGCAGCCAAGTCTCTCTTGCAACATCGCTGGACAGAGATGGGGCTCGGCTAAGTATCAGGGGGACTGAGGGAGGCTGCTGCAAACAGAAGGTTTTTAATGCATAGAATGCCTGGAAATTAGCTTTAACCACTTCCCGCCCAAGGTACGTCATATGATGTCCTTGACTTTGGCCAGGTATATCTGAATGATGTCTGCAGCTACAGGCATCATTCAGATACCGTCTTTTTCAGCCGGCAATTCACCAACACCATCAGAAAGATCATATACCTGTTCCGCCGCTTGATCGTTCTTACAGGTGGCGAGAGGGGATGTCCCTCCCCCCTCCCGTGCTTCTACCGATTCACCGCTTCCATCTATGAGTCGGGGAACGGATTCGCCGGCCCCAGATGTTTACCATAGAGATTTCCCGCAGACCAGATGGTCGTCGGAGTCTCTACGATCGTTTGGAGATCGGGCGCGATGTTATGAAGTCACGCTCGGCCTCTGCATTCAAACAAATGGCACCGCCTCGGTTGGGAAGCCGAGATGGTTTATTTTTTTTTTTTATTTCAGGCTTCCCAGCCTAGAGGTGAGATGTGGGGTCTTATTGACCTCATATCTCACTGTAAAGAGAACCGAGCATGCCATATTCCTATTACAAGGGATGTTTAAAAAAAGTGTCAAACTAAAAAAAGAAAAGTAAAATTAACAAAACAAAAAATAAATAAATGTAAAGCGGCCCTGTCCCCGTGTGCTCGCATGCAGAAGCGAACGCATACGCAAGTCCCGCCCACATATGAAAACGGTGTTCAAACCACACATGTGAGGTATCACCGCAAACGTTAGAGCGAGAGCAATAATTCTAGCATTAGACCTCCTCTCTAACTCAAAACATGTAACCAGTAAAGAATTTTAAAAGCATCGCCTATGGGGATTTTTAAGTACCGAAGCGTGCAATTTTGAAGCGCGACACGTTAGGGATCTATTTACTCGGCGTAACTTCATCTTTCGCATTATGCAAAAAAATTGGGATAACTTTAATTTTTTTTTAAAGCATGTTTTTTTTCCAAAAACAAGATGTTCGAAAAATTGCTACGCAAATACCACGCAAGATAAAAAGTTGCAACGACCGCCATTGTTTTCTCTAGGGTCTTTGCTTAAAAAAACAAATAATGTTTGGGGGTTCTAATTTTCTAGCAAAAAAATGATGAATTTTACATGTAGGAGAGAAATGTCAGAATTGGCCTGGATGGGAAGTGGTTAAAACCACATGCTTACCAGCCCATGAAGCCCAGTATTGTTTTCCTTACACCCGATTCTTAGGAGGGTTCCTCTGTGCCACCATCTTGCATTTGGGAGCCGTCTGTCACTACCGTGTAATTCCCAGCCGCCCCCACTATGCATGCATGAGATCACAGCCTACCTGCATGAAGACTATTCTGAAGCCTCCTGGTATGTGTAACATGTAACCCAGGAGGCTGCATGCAGGATAGAGGGTCTGAGGGTTATGTTATCCTTTCCTAGGTGGGGACTGATGAAGTGGGAGCACCTACAGAAACAGGTACTTGTTCCTCATCCCATATACAAAAAAAAAAAATACAATACAAAATTGGGAATCAGGCAAAATTTCTTTCCTTTAGCCCAGAACACTGCATAATGTATGGCCTGCCTTAGAGAAGATTTAATCTCGGTTTTCTTTCCCTCCATACAGAAAGTAATGGGAATCTCCCCAATAGGACAGAGAAAGCAAAAATAAATAAAATCTATGTATTATGAGCAAAAAAGTCAATTTCCAGAGGTAAAGTTAGTTTTAAAGTGGTTGTAAATGCAAAAGGTTTTTTATCGTAATGCATTCTATGCATTAAGATAAAAAGCCTGGGTGCAGCAACCCCTCTTAGCCAACCTAATACTTACCTGAGCCCCATCTCTATCCAGCGATGTCGCACGAGAGACTCGGCTGTCTGCGACTCTCCCTCCTCATTGGCTGACACAGCAGCGAAGCGCAATTGGCTCCCACTGTCAAAGTCAACAAGCCAATGAGCAGAGAGAGGGGGCAGGGTTGAACCACAGGTCCGTGTCTGCGGCTCGGCTCAGGTGCACCCAATGCAAGCTGCTTGCTGTGGGGGCACTCGCCACGAGGGAGGAACCAGGAGTGCCAAAGAGGGACCCGAGAAGAGGAGGATCTGGGCTGCAACTGCACAGGGCAGGCAAGTATAACATGTTTAAAAATAACAAACAAAAAAAAGACTTTAGTATCACTTTAAGGGTTACATTTCTACTTTTCTGGGTACATAAGTGTATAGGTAAGGAGTAGGGACAGTATAAAGGAAGTATTATTTGTGACGGGCATTAGAAAATCCAGTTCCGTTTTTTTAGGGAGCCTATAAATAGCATACTGGTTTCCTGGATTGCATCACTGGTTGATCGATGGATCTGACGTGTTGCTTAGACGTTCTTTTTAAAGCAGTGTACCTTTCTCACTGATGAGCTATGCAGATGTTTGCGAACACAAGCAGGCACTAGGCTAATGAAGGGTTAAAAGGCATCAGGTGAGGTCAATGGGCTGTCGCTGTCTCCTGTATTGATGACGGCTGTCATGGGTGTCTCACTGTGTCAGTCAGAGATTTCTCCTAAATGATAACAGCAGGCAATCCAACTATGACTCTGCACAACGTGCCAAGACTTTGCATCGACCAGGAGCTTGAATACTTCTACGCTGGCTGTACGGCGAATGACAACCTGCTCAGGTCTGCTTTCTAAAGACAGATCCACTCAACGACCAAGCCTATTTTTCAAACTTGTTGCTTACAAGTTAAAATCAGGTTTTTTTTTTTTGCTAGAAAATTACTTAGAGCCCCCAAACATTATTTATTTATTTATATATATATATATATATATATATATATATATATATATATATATATATATATATATTTATTCTTTTCAGACACCCTAAAAAATAAAAAGGCGGTCGTTGCAATACTTTATGTCACACTGTATTTGCGCAACGGTTTTACAAACGCTTTTTTTTGGAAAATACACTTTAAAAAAAAAAGAAAAAAAAAGACAACAATAAAGTTAGCCTAATTTTTTTCATATTGTGAAAGGTAATGTTATGCCGAGTAAATTGATACCCAACATGTCACGCTTCAAAATTGTGCCCGCTTGTGGAATGGCGACAAACTTTAACACTTAAAAATCTTCATAGGCGACGTTTAAATTTTTTTTCAGATTACCAGTTTTGACAGAGGAGGTCTAGTGCTAGAATTATTGCTCTCGCTCTAAGAACCGCAGCGATAGCTCATGTGTGGTTTGAACACTGTTTACATATGCGAGCGTGACTTATAATGCATTCACTTTTGCGCAGGACCACGGCGGGATGGGACGCTTTAAATTTCTTTCATTATTATTTATTTTACCACTGCCCCTTTAAAAAAAAAAAAATTGGATCACTTTTATTCCTATTACAAAGAATGTAAATAGCCCTTGTAATAGAAAAAAAGCATGACAGGATCTCCCGCCGTTTAAGAAAATACCGGGGTTATGGCAGCTATTTGCTGCCATAACGCCGGTATTTAACATCAAAGTACCGACATATAACGACGGTAGGCGGTCAGGAAGTGGTTAAAGGAAATGTCAAATACAGCCGGCGAGGAAGCAGCAAATCAAATAACGTGCTCTGCGTCTCTTATGGACACACAGATCCAGCTCAGGAGCGAGCCTGCACGAGCGCCCCCAGAGGGGGGAGAAGCCCGGAGTGCTGGCAGAGAACCCGAGAAGAGGAGAATCAGGGCTGCTCTGTGCAAACTAAACGCATTGACGTTGTGTTTGTAAACGTACATTTTTTTTCTTTAAAAAATAACAATCACATTAAGCATCTCTTCTCCAGGGAGAATAGCCATTTTTCAGCGCTGTCACACTTTGAATGACAATTGCGCGGTCATGCAACACCCATATGAAATCTATCATTTTCTTCACACAAATGGAGCTTTTATTTTGGTGGTATTTAATCACTTCTGGGTTTTGTTTTTTTGTTTGTTTTTTGTTTTTCTGTCAGTAAATCTTGTAAATAAGTAATTTTTCTCCTTCACTGATGGGCGCTGATGAGGTGGCACTTATGGGCACTGATGAGGCAGCACTAGAATGCCGCACTTATGGATACTATGTGGCACTGAAAGGCGGCACTGGTGGGTGGCACTGATGGGCACTGATGAGGCAGCACTAATATGCCGCACTTATGGATACTATGTGGCACTAAAAGGCGGCACTGGTGGGTGGCACTGATGGGCACTGATGAGGCAGCACTAATATGCCGCACTTATGGATACTATGTGGCACTGAAAGGCGGCACTGGTGGGTGGCACTGATGGGCACAGATAGGCATTGATGGGCAGCAGTGATAGCCAGCACTGACTGGCATCACTAATGGGTACTGATTGCTGGCACAGGTGGGCACACTGCTGGCACTGGTGGGGGCTTTATTGTAATCAGGGCACTGATTATCAGTGCCCTGATTACATGCCTAGATGTCCTCTGTGAGGAGATACCGCTGATTGGCTCTCCTCTCCTCACACTCTGTTAGTTGAGGCGAGGAGAGCTGATTACTGGCATCTCCGTGTTTACATGTGACCGGCTGTGATTGGACACAGCCATTCACATGGTTAAAGAGCCGCAGCTCTTTACAGAGATCGGGGTCACACAGTGTCCTAGCAACACGGCGCAAGAGCGGTCGTTCTGGGCGCCTTCATATGACGTCCACACAGAACGAGAGCCGCACCGCCGTCATTTGAAGGTGGGATGGCGGCAAGCTGTTAACCCCTTCGCGTCTAAGGGAAAAACAAATCTTAATGCCTAAGCACAATGTTGCAACTTTGACATGACTTAGTAAAACCATACATCTCATCGCAATTACTTTGTGTATCCAAGTGGTTTATGCCGCATTTTTTTTAGGACAAATTGGGCTTTCATTCGATGATAAATGGCAAGGGGTTTTTTTTTTTTTTTTTTTTTTTTTAATTATCAAAAGGAAAACTGGGCCAAAGTAGTAAAAAATATATATATTTTTTAAATTTAGCTGTATATTTCTACTACCATAACCTTCCACCAAAGAACAACCCAAAATAAATTCTCCTGCAGCGATACCACATATGTCAGTTGTTGTTTGTACCCATAGTACAGCCTAAAAACAATAGTGCGCATATTGCTTTTTTTTTTTTAGCCTACCTAAAACACACCGACACTGATACCCATTTAAAAAAAAAAAAAAAAAAAAAAAACCTGTCCAAAAAAAATACAAACACTAACCCTGGCACTGATCCAGATCAAACCTTGAGCTAGGTATTTTTTATCATTATTTAAAAAAAAAAAAAATCTCTGCAAAGAGATAGAGAGAGTCTATGTATATCTCTCTCTCCCCTTCATTCACAGAGAGAGAAAACACGAGGGCGGGCTTCAATGTGACTGATCACTATGATAGCCAATCAGAGGCTATCACAGTGATCAGGTGACCCGAAATTGGGCGAGACCCCCGGTCTCTGTGCTGGGAGAGCGCTCCTAGCACAAAAGGGAGATGCGCAAATATGCGGCCCCACGAAAAAAAGCCCAGTCCAGGGAGGCCGCATATTTACGTATGCTCGGCGTGAAGGGGTTAATGTTTGTAGTCGTTCCCTGTATTGGAAATCCTTCAGGACTCTTATTAGCTTTGTTGCCCCTCTCTGAACGCTATGTTCATCACTACCTTTCTTGATGAGCCAACAGCGATCACCAATTCTTGCGCGTAAAGCACGTATAGTGCGACCCCCATATAAAAGGCCGCAAGGACACTGTAAAACATATATAACAAAATCTGTAGAGCATGTGATGAATTGTTTGATTATATAACTTTTACCTATATTAGTGGTAATCTTATTACTGCCACGAGTTGTCAATTGACAGGTCAGGCACTGAAAAATGCCTGTCCTGTTGTCAAAGTATAATCCAATGTCTAGGGGGGCTCTGGTGGACTTATTTATCATTTTGCTTGGTGCCAATATATTTTTCATAGTCCGTGCTCTTCTGAGGGTTACTTGGGGAGCTTCTGGTAACTCAGGGGCCAGACGCTGATCTAATAATAAAATATTATAATTTTTTTTTTATTATTCTGGAGACTGACTTGAACTTGTCATTAACCACTTCCGCACCGCCGCACGCCGATATATGTCCTCTCTTTGAAAAGGAATATCGTTGTTATGGCAGCAGCTAGCTGCCATAACCCCGGTATCCTCTTCTTTAGCAGGCGGTCCGGTTTCTGATAACAGTGGTCTCTGCGGCGGATTCGCCACGAGATCACACTTATCGGCAGCAGAAGAGGACCCCTCCTCCCAGTGCCCTCCGCAGCTTACAGGAGCTGTCTGTAGCGGCAGAGGCGATCGGATCCTTCTCCTTCCTGGGTATGGAAAGGAGAGAGGGGAAGAAGGCCCCCACCCGTCTCCATACCATTGCAGGGCGGAAGCTAGGTAAAAACGTCACTTCCGCCCATAGCTCTTAAAGGGCCATTTTTTTAAATGACAATTTTTATTTTTTTTTTATTGCATTTTAGTGTAAATATGAGATCTGAGGTCTTTTTGACCCCAGATCTCATATTTAAGAGGTCCTGTCATGCTTTTTTTCTATTACAAGGGATGTTTACATTCCTTGTAATAGGAATAAAAGTGGCACAATTTTTTTTAAAAGAACAGTGTAAAATTTCCAATAGAAAATGTGTGATAGGACCTTGTTGTCGGAAATTCCGACCGTGTGTGGGCTCCATCACACATTTTTCATAGGAATTTCTGACACACAAAGTTTGAGAGCAGGCTATAAAATTTTCCGACGACAAAATCCAATCGGTTAAATTCCGATCGTGTGTACACAAATCCGACGCACAAAGTGCCACGCATGCTCAGAATAAATTAAGAGACGAAAGCTATTGGCTACTGCCCCGTTTATAGTCCCGACGTACGTGTTTTCTGTCACCGTGTTCAGAATGATCGGATTTTCCTACAAATTTGTGTGACCGTGTGTATGCAAGACAAGTTTGAGCCAACATCCGTCGGAAAAAATCCTAGGATTTTGTTGTCAGAATGTCCAATCAATGTCCGACCGTGTGTACAGGGCATTAGTGTTCAAACCACACATGTGAGGTATCGCAACGATCGGTAGAGCGAGAGCAATAATTCTAGCCCTAGACCTCCTCTGTACCTCAACACATGCAACCTGTAGAATTTATGAAATGTCGCCTATGGAGATTTTTAAGGGTAAAAGTTTGTTGCCATTTCACGAGCGGGCGCAATTTTGAAGCGTGACATGTTGGGTATCAATTTACTCTGCGTAACATTATCTTTCACAATATAAAAAAAAAAAAATTGGTATGACTTTACGGTTGTCTTATTTTTTAATTTAATTTTAATTCCACAAAAAAAAAAGTGCGTTTGTAAGACCGCTGCGCAAATACAGTGTGACAGAAAGTATTGCAACGACCGCCATTTTATTCTCTAGGGTGTTCGAAAAAAAAAAAGTATAATGTTTGGGGATTCTAAGTAATTTTCTAGCAAAAAAAAACTGTTTTTAACTTGTAAAACAACAAATCTCAGAAAGAGGCTCGGTCCTTAAGTGGTTAAAGGTTGACACGAATCTGATTGTATGGTTGTCATTCAATTCAGCTGGAATTTTCTTTTTGGAAGGGGGATTCATGTGGGACAAGAAAGAGTCTTGAACTAGCTCCTGTGGATATCTCTCTGCCACTCTGATCTCTCCCACTATCAGCATGTTCCTTGAACAGCAGCACGCTTGCTGGGCTCCTTCGGCTGCTTCTTTTTCCCTAGATCTGAGCTCTGCTGTACAGGGACTGCATAAGGGCGGGTACCAGGTCACAAAAAAAAAAAAAAATACATTTATTATGATGTTAATGGAGAACTGTGTTGCTTTGTATTGTTAATATCCGCTTGATATTCAGGAATATAACCTCAGAGTCACCAACAATCTGTCCCTCTGCACACTGGATACTAACAGGGCCAACCAGCTATGACTGCAGGAATGTGTCCCCCAAAACTTCAAGAACAAATCTAGGAAAGATGGACGACAGACCTCATAACTGGAGTCCTCAAAAAATCTAAAGGAGTCAGTGCATACCTCCGATATATCACTTTTAGGTGGTCTGTTCTCCTAGGGCAGAAAAACTGCCGCTCCCTGCTTTCTCGCAGAGAACTGCCTGTTTTTACCTTTCAGCTGCAGTCATGGTGTGGACAAGGATATCATATGTAAAAGTCATGCTGAGTAATAGATCTGTGGGTATAAATTGTGTAATCGGTCCCCTGGAGAAATCAAGGAAGGAGAGAAATAGAAGGAACTGGTGTAAAAAAAAAAAAAAAAAAAAGTTACTACCGGTATAACCAGAGCTCCAATGTCAGCCGGAAAATAAATTGCTAACGTGGCTGTCAAGTGGAAAGAATAGAGCCCACCTCCAGCAGTTGATTGGTGGAGGAAATGACTGTAAAAATAGATTATAATCACCGTATTTCATGCTTATATTTCCAGGTCACATGACTATGTTTATTATCCTTTCCAGTCAGGGGCGGGGCTAAACCTCATCACATGTCCCGGTGACATCGGCAGGCAGTATCAGAGAGATATAATTTTGCCCCTGTACAAATCATTAGTAAGACCTCATCTGGAATATGCAGTTCAGTTTTGGGCACCAGTTCTCAAAAAAGGATATCAGGGAACTGGAGAAAGTGCAGAGAAGGGCAACCAAACTGATAAGAGGCACGGAGGAGTTCAGCTATGAGGAAAGATTAGAGGAACTGAATCTATTCCCTCTTGAGAAGAGGAGAATAAGGGGGGATATGATCAACATGTACAAATATATAAGGGGTCCATATAGTGAACTTGGTGTTGAGTTATTCTCTTTACGGTCATCACAGAGGACAAGGGGGCACTCTTTACGTCTAGAGGAAAAAAGATTTAATCTTCAAATACGGAAAGGTTTCTTTATAGTAAGAGCTGTGAAAATGTGGAATAGACTCCCTCCAGAGGTTTTTCTGGCCAGCTCAGTAGATTGCGTTAAAAAAAAGGCCTGGATACTTTCCTTAATGTACATAATATAACTGGGTACTAACATTTATAGGTAAAGCTGATCCAGGGAAAATCCAATTGCCTTTCGGGGGATCAGGAAGGAATTTTTTCCCTGCTGGAACAATTTGGATTAGGGCTGAAAAAACTAATCTACATAATCTATTTTCATTATCGATTAGTTGTTCAGCATACAGAATGCATTATTAATGTACATATCAGAAAATACAGTGCAACACATATATAGGCCAGTGCTAGGGCTGGGAGATTTTTCCAAAAAAAAAAAAAAAAATCTACGATTTTCTTAAAAAAAAAAAAAAAAAAAAAACAGATTCACGATTCGAATCAAGTTTTTTTTTTTTTGGACACCGCGCCGGTCCTGAGGAGCTGCAGGCAGGAGTTTTTAGGCGAGGCCGCGGCTTCAGCCTAGTCCGCAGATTCACCGGCATGGTGGGAAAAAAAAAAAAAAAAATTGATTTGCTTAAATTTTGAATCAATTTGACCTCTCAACTCGATTCAAGATTTCAATCGATTTTTTCCCCAGCCCTAGCCAGTACACTGTTCATACATGTCCGTAAACTGTGCAGCACACATACGGCTCAGTATACCTTCCATACATGTCAGTAATTGCCTGAACTTGTGAATGTGTCAAGAGCAATGCCTCTTGGGACATGTAGTCCTGGACAACAGAAGGAAGTGATTTAGGCCGGGTTCACACTGAGGGATGCAATGGCTCACAGCAGGGGTCTGGTGCGTCCTCATTCACTGTTTCAGGTCTGATTTCAGCCCCAATTTTGGGCTGAATTTGGACCTGAAACGGACCAGAAGAAGAAGTACAGGGCTCCTGTGCAATTCACACGGGAGTTGCTGCGGAGATGTGTTAACCGGTTCCATAGAGAGTCGGTCACAATCTCCTGCTATGCGTTGGATGCGTGGAAACTAGAGGTCGACCGATATATCGGCCGGCCGATATATCGGCCGATATTTGGCGTTTTTTACTTAATCGGCATCGGCCGATTGTGCTGATAAAAAAGGCCGATTATAACTTCAGCCGTGACTTGCAAATGACTTCTGTAATAGAAGTTAATGCAAGTTTCCCTAAGTTATCTGTGGAGAGGATTCTCTCCTCCTCTGGGCAGCCTGCCAAGTCTGATAAGAAGATACATTGTATCTCTTTCAGGTTCTTTTTATCAATAGACTGAACTCCGTGGAGAAGTTTTCAGTTTAACCATTTAAAGACTAAGGCTGGCCATACACTATTCAATTTTCCTGTTCAACTTTCCTTTAGATTTACCAAAACCATATAATAGGAGGTCAAACCTAAACACTTTCAATTTGGATGCAAGCAGGCAGGCCCTTGTACTACATAGTTGAAGGTAAATCTAAAGAAAATTGAACAGGAAAATTGTATGGTGTATGGCCAGCTTAAATCTTTTCTGACACTTGTTGCTTACAAGTAAAAATCCTGTATTTTCTGCTAGAAAATCACTTAGAACCCCCAAACATTATATATATTTTTTTAGCAGAGACCCTAGGGAATAAAATGGTGATTGTTGCAATATTTTATGTCACACGGTATTTGCGCAGCGGTCTTTCAAACGCAATTTAAAAAAAAAAAAAATACAGTAATGAATGAAAAAAAAAAAAATAAGCAGTAAAGTTAGCCCATTTTTTTTCGTCCAAAAGTTTTGATTACCTGTTTTTGTGTATTTATTATTTAAGATAGTATTTTTTTTTTTTTTTTTTATAGTTTTTTTTTAGTTTTTTTTTCTAAATTATACATACAAGTGAACTGATTGAAGGTTTGTTTTGTTTAATGTGTAAATGAAAAAAAAATTCTGTATTACTTAAGGCTGCTTTCACACTGGAGCGGGCATGCGTTGATGGTAAAACGCTGCTAGTTTTAGCGGCGCTTTACCGTCATTTTAGAGGCGCTATTCGGCTGCTAGCGGGGCGCTTATAACCCAGCTAGCGGCCGAGGAAGGGGTTAAATGCGCCCCTGAAGCGCCGCTGCCAAAACGCTTTGCAGGCGCTTCGGCAGCGGTGCGCATTCATTTCAATGGGCAGGAGTGGTGGAGGAGTGGTATACACCGCTCCAAAGATGCCGTTTGCAGGACTTTTTTTTACATCCTGCCAGCGCATCGCCTCAGTGTGAAAGCACTCGGGATCTCACACTGAGACTGCAGGGGAGCCGTTTTACAGGCACTTTACAGGTGCTATTTTTAGCCCAAAAGCGCCTGAAAAACGCCCCAGTGTGAAAGGGGTCTAACTGTTAGATTTTATGAGATGAAGGGAAAAAAGAAAGGAAAAAAAAAAATCGGCCAAATATATCGGCCATCGGCCACCGCGATTTCTAAATATCGGCATCGGCCAGAGAAAAACCCATATCGGTCGACCTCTAGTGGAAACCACATTGAATGCGATATTCCCAATGCACATTCCTGTAAAGATGGCTGTATTTATAAATGGGTGTTGAAGTGACCACCGGCTGGAACCATGTATAGTCAAAGAAGGCAATGTCATGAGCACACCAGGATCTCCAAAAATGAGTCCAAAGCTTTAATCAGCGATCACATAATTACAGCAGAAAGCGACGTTTCGAGAGCCATGCAGGACCCCTTCATCGGGCATGTGATGGCTCCGAAACGTTGCTTTCTGCTCTAATTATGTGATCGACGATTAAAGTGTTGGTCCCATATTTGGAGATCCTGGTGATATTACCTTCTTTAAAAAAAAAGACTTTAAAGACTCTGCAGGGAAGACCAGCATCTGAACCCATAGAAGGTGGAGGCTGACAGACCGGGAGGTAATATAATACAATTACAATTTAAGGTAAATGTTTACCAGTATTGTGCATTTTACTTTTAATTATTATATTTTTATTTTCACTGTTTCACAGTATAAATGAATCCCCTTATAGTAGTTATTATTGGCTGTTTTTGCTTATTTAACAAGACAGGTGATAAAAAAAAGCATGCTGTCGCTACAAAACACCTTATTCTGGCTATACAAGTACAGATTTTTTTACGAAAATATTTGTACAAATGTTCATATGAAAATTCTTTGTATAATCAATAAATGGACGAATCAAATTCTAAAATTTCACTTGCTTTTAACATTTAATTTTAAAATGTATGTAATCTCTGATTAAAAACCACACTGTCAGAAAATGTTTTCTATTCTGCTTCCCCCCCCCCCCATCACTGTGGTTTGAAAACGAATGTCGTTTTGACCCCGCTAGCGATTAGAAAATCGAATGTTCTTAAAACAAACATTGTGTTTGTGTATGGCCAGCATAAGTGACAGCAGGCGAGGTTTGTATCAAACTACCTGCCTATGACAAGGGAGTCTGTCATGCATAATATTATATTCCAGTCCTGTCTGAAAATCTGCAAAACAGAGTTTTAGGTCTTTTGAATTAGTAAAAGTAAAAAATCTGATCTCTGAGTCTAATGATATATACCAAATTCAACCTCTAATAAAAAAAATAATAACAATATATATATATATATATATATATATATACAGTGGGGACAGAAAGTATTCAGAGTTCAGACCCCCTTAAATTTTTCACTCTTTGTTTTATTGCAGCCATTTTCTAAAATCATTTAAGTTCATTTTTTCCTCAAGGCTTGTCACAATTCTGTCTCTGAGCTCTTCAGGCAGTTCCTTTGATCTCATGATTCTCATTTGTTCTGACATGCACTGTGAGCTGTAAGGTCTTATATAGACAGCTGTGTGGCTTTCCTAATCAAGTCCAATCAGTATAATCAAACACAGCTGGACTCAAATGAAGGTGTAGAACCATCTCAAGGATGATCAGAAGAAATGGACAGCACCTGAGTTAAATATATGAGTGTCACAGCAAAGGGTCTGAATACTTAGGACCATGTGATATTTCAGTTTTTCTTTTTTAATAAATCTGCAAAAATGTCAACATGAGTGCTGTGTGTACATTAATGAGGAAAAAAAAATGAACTTAAATGATTTTAGCAAATGGCTGCAATATAACAAAGAGTGAAAAATTTAAGGGGGTCTGAATACTTTCCGTCCACACTGTGTATATAATATAAATTGTATATACTCGAGTATAAGTGGAGTTTTTCAGCATATTTTTTTGTGCTGAAAGTGCCCCCCTCGGCTTATACTTGAGTCAAGCACTTTTCTGCAGCAAAAAATTTCATTTTCCGAACCAACTTTGGGGCCCCGTATCTCAGGGCCACTTGGTGCTAGGAACCCCAAATTTGCAAACCCAGTGGAACTGTTATCACAACATATCCAAAGCTGGGGTTCCTAGCACTAAGTGGCCCTGAGATACGGGACCCCAAAATCGGTTCAGAAAATGTCATTCTCTGCTGCAGAAAAGTGCTTGACATTTTCTGAACCGATTTTTGGGGCCCTGTATCTCGGGGCCACTTGGTGCTAGAAACCCCAGCTTTGGATATTTTATGGTGCTTGGTGTTCCTAGCACTATGTGGCCCTGAGATACGGGGCCCCAAAGTCGGTCAACTGTGTCCATGTGCAGCAATGTAATTTCGGGACCATTTGGGTTCAGAGACCCCAAATATTGGCTGCAGCTAGGGGGCATCTAGGAACCCTTAACTACGAGTTTGAAGTTCGGGGGACCTATGGCTGCAAATGGGCACAGTGAGGCTGCAAATGGGCAGTGTTGACCCTCTTTTCCACTTACAGTAGCTGTGCATTTCTCACCCTCGTCTTATACTCGAGTCACTAAGTTTTTCCCATTTTTTGTGGTAAATTAGGGCCTCGACTTATACGGTATATATATATATATATATATATGTGTATATATATATATATATATTTTTTTATTAGCGGTATATATAAACACAGTATCTCACAAAAGTGAGTACACCCCTCACATTTTTGTAAATATTTTATTCTATCTTTTCATGTGACAACACTGAAGAAATGACACTTTGCTACAATGTAAAGTAGTGAGTGTACAGCTTGTATAACAGTGTAAATTTGCTCTCCCTTCAAAACTCAACACACAGCCATTAATGTCTAAACCGCTGGCAACAAAAGTGAGTACACCCCTAAGTGAAAATGTCCAAATTGGGCCCAAAGTGTCAATATTTTGTGTGGTCACCATTATTTTCCAACACTGCCTTAATCCTCTTGGGCATGGAGTTCACCAGAGCTTCACAGGTTGCCACTGGAGTCCTCTTCCCCTCCTCCATGATGACATCACGGAGCTGGTGGATGTTAGAGACCTTGTGCTTCTCCACCTTCCATTTGAGGATGCTCCACAGATTCTCAATAGGGTTTAAACCTGGAGACATGCTAATCGATTTTTGCCTTCCTCCAGATCAACTGTGGGTATGGATTGTATATGTTTTCCCTTTCAATTGGTTAAACTGGATGGACTTGTTTCTTTTTTCAACCAGACTATGTGACTATGGAGAACAAGCTTTTTCTGGCACTTTTTGTTTACAAATTTAAATCAGTATTTTTTGTTAGAAAAGGATATATAAACCCCAAACACACATACATAGATACATACTTTTTTTTTTGCAGAGACCCTAGGAAATAAAGTGACGATCGTTATGTTAAGTCACACCGTACTTGTGCGGCGGTTTTTCAAATGCACTTTCGGAAAAAATACAGTTTAATGAATTGGAAAAAAAAAAACAACACAATATATATACCCCAGTTTTTTGTAAAATATAAAAGATGATGTTACACTGAGTAAATTGATACCCAAAATGTCATGCCTTAAGATTGCACACGCTCGTGGAACGGCAACAAACTACGGTACTTAAAAATCTTCATAGGCAACGCTTTAAAAATGTTTTTCAGGTTATCAGTTCAGAGCTACAGAGGAAGTCTAACGCTAGAATTAGTGCTCTTGCTGTAATATTGGCAGCCCACGCTGACCTGTCATTGCAGTTTATGGGCCCCTCCCCCCCCCGCCGACCTGTCACTGGAGTCTACAGGACCCCCCCCACAACCTGTCACTGGAGCCTACGGGCCCCCACGAGTTTACCACCCCCTCCCCCAGCCGACCTGTCTACGGGCCCCCCCAGCCAACCTGTCATTGGAGTCCACAAGCCCCCCCACCGACCTGTCATTGGGTCCACGGTCCCCCAGCCGACCTGTCTACCGCCCCCCCCCCCCAGCCGACCTGTCACTGGAGTCTACGCCCCCCCCCCCACAACCTGTCACTGGAGCTTACCGCCCCACCACCCACGTCTGTCACTGGAGTCTACAGGGACCGCCCCCACCACAATCTGTCACTGGAGTCTACAGCCCCCCCCCCCCAGCCGACCTGTCTAGACCCCTGCGCTCGCCAGCTGACCTGTCATTGGTTCTACGGTCCACCAGCCGACCTGTAACTGGAGTCTATGGACTCCCCCCCCTCCCCACCAACCTGTCACTGGAGTGTGCAGCCCTCCCTCCCCCAACCGACCTGTCACTGGAGTCTACAGGCTACGCCCCCCCCCACAACCTGTCACTAGAGTCTACAGGCCCCCCTCAGCCGACCTGTCACTAGAGTCTACGGGCCCCCCCTCAGCCGACCTGTCACTAGAGTCTACGGGTCCCCCTCAGCCGACCTGTCAGTAGAGTCTACGGGTCCCCCTCAGCCGACCTGTCAGTAGAGTCTACGGGTCCCCCTCAGCCGACCTGTCAGTAGAGTCTACGGGTCCCCCTCAGCCGACCTGTCAGTAGAGTCTACGGGTCCCCCTCAGCCGACCTGTCAGTAGAGTCTACGGGTCCCCCTCAGCCGACCTGTCAGTAGAGTCTACGGGTCCCCCTCAGCCGACCTGTCAGTAGAGTCTACGGGTCCCCCTCAGCCGACCTGTCAGTAGAGTCTACGGGTCCCCCTCAGCCGACCTGTCAGTAGAGTCTACGGGTCCCCCTCAGCCGACCTGTCAGTAGAGTCTACGGGTCCCCCTCAGCCGACCTGTCAGTAGAGTCTACGGGTCCCCCTCAGCCGACCTGTCACTAGAGTCTACGGGCCCCCCTCAGCCGACCTGTCAGTAGGGTCTACGGGCCCCCCTCAGCCGACCTGTCAGTAGAGTCTACGGGCCCCCCCACAACCTGTCACTAGAGTCTACGGGCCCCCCCACGACCTGTCACTAGAGTCTACGGGCCCCCCCACGACCTGTCACTAGAGTCTACGGGCCCCCCCACGACCTGTCACTAGAGTTTACGGGCACACCCACTGACCTGTCACTAGAATTTATGGCCCCCCCACGACCTATCACTAGAGTCTACGCCCCCCCCCCCTCCACGACCTGTCACTGAAGTCTACAGACCCCCAACCGACCTGTCACTGAAGTCTACGGGCCCCCCCACGACCTGTCACTAGAGTCTACGCCCCCCCCCCCACGACCTATCACTAGAGTCTACGGCCCTCCCCACGACCTATCACTAGAGTCTACGCCCCCCCCCACGACCTGTCACTGAAGTCTACAGACCCCCAACCGACCTGTCACTGAAGTCTACGGGCCCCCCCACCGACCTGTCACTAGAGTCTACGGCCCCCCCCACGACCTGTCACTAGATTCTACGCCCCCCCCCCACGACCTGTCACTGGAGTCTACGCCCCCCCACGACCTGTCACTGGAGTCTACGGCCCCCCCCCACGACCTGTCACTGGAGTCTACGGCCCCCCCCCCCACGACCTGTCACTGGAGTCTACGGCCCCCCCCCCACGACCTGTCACTGGAGTCTACGCCCCCCCCCCACGACCTGTCACTAGAGTCTACGGCCCCCCCCACGACCTGTCACTGAAGTCTACAGACCCCCAACCGACCTGTCACTAGAGTCTACGGCTCCCCCCACGACCTGTCACTGGAGTCTACGCCCCCCCCCCACGACCTGTCACTGGAGTCTACGGCCCCCCCCCACGACCTGTCACTGGAGTCTACGGCCCCCCCCCCCACGACCTGTCAATGGAGTCTACGCCCCCCCCCCCACGACCTGTCACTGGAGTCTACGGGGCCCCCCACGACCTGTCACTGGAGTCTACGGGCCCCCCCACGACCTGTCACTGGAGTCTACGGGCCCCCCCACGACCTGTCACTGGAGTCTACGGGCCCCCCCACGACCTGTCACTGGAGTCTACGGGCCCCCCCACGACCTGTCACTGGAGTCTACGGGCCCCCCCACGACCTGTCACTGGAGTCTACGGGCCCCCCCACGACCTGTCACTGGAGTCTACGGGCCCCCCCACGACCTGTCACTGGAGTCTACGGGCCCCCCCACGACCTGTCACTGGAGTCTACGGGCCCCCCCACGACCTGTCACTGGAGTCTACGGGCCCCCCCACGACCTGTCACTGGAGTCTACGGGCCCCCCCACGACCTGTCACTGGAGTCTACGGGCCCCCCCACGACCTGTCACTGGAGTCTACGGGCCCCCCCACGACCTGTCACTAGAGTCTACGGGCACACCCACTGACCTGTCACTAGAGTCTACGGGCACACCCACTGACCTGTCACTAGAATTTATTACCCCCCCCACGACCTATCACTAGAGTCTACGGCCCCCCCCCCCCCACGACCTGTCACTGAAGTCTACAGACCCCCAACCGACCTGTCACTGAAGTCTACGGGCCCCCCCACCGACCTGTCACTAGAGTCTACGGCCCCCCCCCACGACCTGTCACTAGATTCTACGCCCCCCCCCCCCACGACCTGTCACTGGAGTCTACGCCCCCCCCCCACGACCTGTCACTGGAGTCTACGCCCCCCCCCCCACGACCTGTCACTGGAGTCTACGCCCCCCCCCACGACCTGTCACTAGAGTCTACGGCCCCCCCCCACGACCTGTCACTGAAGTCTACAGACCCCCAACCGACCTGTCACTGGAGTCTACAGACCCCCAACCGACCTGTCACTGGAGTCTACGGCTCCCCCCACGACCTGTCACTGGAGTCTACGCCCCCCCCCCACGACCTGTCACTGGAGTCTACGCCCCCCCCCACGACCTGTCACTGGAGTCTACGCCCCCCCCCACGACCTGTCACTGGAGTCTACGCCCCCCCCACGACCTGTCACTGGAGTCTACGCCCCCCCCACGACCTGTCACTGGAGTCTACGCCCCCCCCCACGACCTGTCACTGGAGTCTACGCCCCCCCCCACGACCTGTCACTGAAGTCTACAGACCCCCAACCGACCTGTCACTGAAGTCTACGGGCCCCCCCACCGACCTGTCACTAGAGTCTACGGCCCCCCCCCACGACCTGTCACTAGATTCTACGCCCCCCCCCCCCACGACCTGTCACTGGAGTCTACGCCCCCCCCCCACGACCTGTCACTGGAGTCTACGCCCCCCCCCCCACGACCTGTCACTGGAGTCTACGCCCCCCCCCACGACCTGTCACTAGAGTCTACGGCCCCCCCCCACGACCTGTCACTGAAGTCTACAGACCCCCAACCGACCTGTCACTGGAGTCTACAGACCCCCAACCGACCTGTCACTGGAGTCTACGGCTCCCCCCACGACCTGTCACTGGAGTCTACGCCCCCCCCCCACGACCTGTCACTGGAGTCTACGCCCCCCCCCACGACCTGTCACTGGAGTCTACGCCCCCCCCCACGACCTGTCACTGGAGTCTACGCCCCCCCCACGACCTGTCACTGGAGTCTACGCCCCCCCCACGACCTGTCACTGGAGTCTACGCCCCCCCCCACGACCTGTCACTGGAGTCTACGCCCCCCCCCACGACCTGTCACTAGAGTCTACGGGCCCCCCCACGACCTGTCACTAGAGTCTACGGCCCCCCCCCACGACCTGTCACTGGAGTCTACGGGGCCCCCCACGACCTGTCACTGGAGTCTACGGGGCCCCCCACGACCTGTCACTGGAGTCTACGGGGCCCCCCACGACCTGTCACTGGAGTCTACGGGGCCCCCCACGACCTGTCACTGGAGTCTACGGGGCCCCCCACGACCTGTCACTGGAGTCTACGGGGCCCCCCACGACCTGTCACTAGAGTCTACGGGCCCCCCCACGACCTGTCACTAGAGTTTACGGGCCCCCCCACGACCTATCACTAGAGTCTACGGCCCCCCCCCCACGACCTGTCACTAGAGTTTACGGGCCCCCAACCGACCTGTCACTGAAGTCTACGGGCCCCCCCACGACCTGTCACTAGAGTCTACAGCCCCCCCCCACGACCTGTCACTGGAGTCTACGCCCCCCCCGAGGCCTGTCACTAGATTCTACGCCCCCCCCCACGACCTGTCACTGGAGTCTACGCCCCCCCCACGACCTGTCACTGGAGTCTACGCCCCCCCCCCCACGACCTCTCACTGGAGTCTACGGCCCCCCCCCACGACCTGTCACTGGAGTCTACAGGCTCAGGGGATGCAACTAGCCACTCACAGGGGTTAAACACCGCAGCAGAAATCTAGAGCAGAACCCCACCCCACCCCCCTGCCTTCTCCCTAAACCATGGGGGTGAAAGTGTTCTGTAGTCCTAACAATTCCTAATATAGGGTATTATGGGCAGAATCACCAGGTAACACTTCCTCTATTAAGAATTGGTGTACTACAGAACACCTCCAACATATGTTATGGAGAAGAGGAGATGGGGAGGTGTTCTGTAGTCCTGCTCTAGTGTCAACACTCCTCCATAGCTACAATATGGGGAGTGCTGTCACCTTAGAATGGGACTACAGAGCACTTCCATCCTGTGTTACTGGGAAGAGGAGAGATGAAGGAAGGTGTTCTGTAGTCCTAAAAATTCCTAATATAAGGTATTATGGGCAGAATCACCAAGTAACACTTCATCTATTAAGAATTGGTGTACTACAGAACACCTCCAACATGTTACGGAGAAGTGGAGATGGGGAGGTGTTCTGTAGTCCTGCTCTCGTGTGAACACTCCTCTATGGCTGCAGTATGGGGAGTGCTGTCACCCTAGAATGGGACTACAGAGCACTTCCATCCCGTATTACTGGGAAAAGGAGAGATGAAGGTGTTCTGTAGTCCTGCTGTATGGTGACAACCCTCCCTTCCACATAGCTAAAACACAGGTGGTGTTGTCACCCTAGCTCAGGACTACAGAACACCCCCCTCTCCTCTATAACATGGAGTGGAGGTGTTCTATAGTCCTGACAACTCCTAATATGGGAAGTGTATTATGGGCAGGTAGCACACTTCCTGTATTAGAAATTGTTGGCCAATAGAACACCTCCACACCATGTTATGGAGTAGACGAGTGGGGGAGGTGTTCTGTAGTCTAGAGTGTCAACACCCCCACAGTACAGGGTGTTTTGCCACCATAGAGCAGGACTACAGAACACCTTCCCTCATTTACTTCCCAATAACACGGGGTGGAGGTGTTCTGTAGTGCCACTCTAGTGTGACAACACTCCCTGTACTGTCACTTTCAATGAGTGTTGTCACCGCTGCGCAGGACTGCAGCACACCTCCACCTTGTTATTGTAAAGAGGATAGGGGGGAAGGTGCTCTGTAGTCCTGATCTATGGTGAAAGTGACAATACAGGAAGTGCTGTCACACTAGAACGGGACTACAGAGCACCTCCACCCCGTGTAATAAGGTAGAGCATAGGGGAAGGTGCTCTGTAGTCCCAATCTATGGTGCCAACACTTATGCATAGCTACAATACAGGTTGTGTTGACACCACAGATCAGGACTACAGGACCCCTCTCCCTTTCCAATAACATGGAGTGGAGGTGTTCTGTAGTGCTAGGAATGTGTAATCTCGGTGTAGCCCCCCCCCCCCAGCAGGCCACATACCGGTAGTAGGAGAGCAGGCCGTTGCTGAGGACGAACCATCGTCTCTGATATCCTTTGATGTAATTGGTCCATTTGAAGAGCCAGCCCTCCCGGGCAGAACCGGACCCGGAGCCGGACGAGCTGCTGCTGGCGGAGCCCTCTCTTGGGGGGGCGGGACCGGGCGGAGGGGGGGCGGGGGGCAGAGGCGGGAGGCTGCCGGGGGGAGCGGGCGGGGGAGGGGGGGACAGGGACGGGGAGACGGACCCGCTACCGGAAGCGGCGGGACCCGCGCGCACCTCCGCCATCAGGAGACACCGAGGAGCCGGAACCGGGGGTCGCCGGAACCAGAAGACACGTCCCGCGGGGCGGGAAGCTGAGGATGACCGCTTCCGGGGCGGGACCGAGGCCGGCGGCGCCATGTCGGAAGAGGGCGAGCTGGGGTAAAGAGGACCTGTCGGCGGGTCTCTTCTTATAGAGGGGCGGGGTGCGAACGGTCAACTGTACATAACTGACACAGGAGGACTTATATGGGGAAGTTATGGGAAACTCGTGTGAAATGGGGTCTGTGAGCCCCTCTTGTATTGTATATCACCTGATCAGCCATATTACAGAGAGGACCAGTCACTGAGACCAACACAACACGCTCAGCGTGTACTCGTCACGTATTAGGGTGGACTTATCACCTGACCAGAGAAAGCCTCGCCCCTGATTGGTTATATTGGACGGGGGCTGTCACCTGACTGGTCACATTTGAGAGGACCTGTCACCTGTTTGGTCATGTTAGAAAGGGCCTGTTACCTGATTGGCCACATTTGAGAGGACCTGTCAAAAGCGTGACCATATTAGAGATGACCTGCCACCTGATTGGGCATATTAGAAAGGGCCTGTTACATAGTTGCCAACATTGAAAAAACATTTTTAGGGACACTTTTTGGGCTGTAGGCGGAGTCTTATTATAATTAGGGGGCGGGGCATGCGTTTGTAGGCATGGCACAGGGGGGAAGTAAAAATGCGGGGCGCGAAGCGTGCCGGGGTGAAAACTTGGCGTGGTTTACGCAAAATAGTGGGCGTGGCTCAAAGGGGGTGTGGTTAGAGTCTGAGATGAATGAGGGATGGAGAGGGAAAGGGGGGGAGAGGGATGGAGGGACAGGAGGCCCAGATCCTACACAACAATGGAAATATGTGTATTCTAGGAAGTTTAACAACCAGCAGATAAAGATACTCCAAACACCTGGTGTTAGCACTTAAATCATCCCGGCACCATGGTTGTTATGGTGTCAGGATGATTGAAGTGCATTATTTCTATTATTACATTGTAATCTAAAATGAAATCATTCAACTCACCATAATGCCGAATCAGTGGGATCCCTGAGCGTGTCACCTGCCAAGTCGCCTGCCACCAGCCGTCCGTCCTTGCATCAGGTGCCCCCAGCAGAGTCCGTCCTTGCATCAGATGTCCCCAGCAGAGTCCCCCCTTACATCAGATGTCCCCAGCGGTGCCCCCCCTTACATCAGATGTCCCCAGCGGTGCCCCCCTTACATCAGGTGTCACCAGCGGAGCGTCCCCTTACATCAGGTGTCCCCAGCGGAGCCCCCCCTTACATCAGATGACCCCAGCGGAGCCCCCCTTACATCAGATGTCCCCAGCAGTGCCCCCCTTACATCAGATGTCCCCAGCGGAGCCCCCCCTTACATCAGATGTCCCCAGCAGAGCCCCCCTTACATCAGATGTCCCCAGCGGAGCCCCCCTTACATCAGGTGTCACCAGCGGAGCCCCCCCTTACATCAGGTGTCCCCGGCGGAGACAAAATCGTGAAAAACCGGATTTCTCGGGACTTTTCCCGGGAAACAATAAAATCGGGAAAAGAGTCCAAATCCCGGGAATGTCCCGGGAAATTCGGGACAGTTGGTAAGTATGCTGTTACCCTATTGGTCACATTTGAGAGGACCTGTCAACATTTTTAGAGATGACCTTCTACCTGATTGGGCATATTAGAAAGGGCCTGTTACCTGATTGGCCACATTTGAGAGGACCTGTCAAATGCGTGACCTGCCACCTGATTGGCCATATTAAAGAAGACCTGGAACTTGACTGGTCATGTTAGAGACATCCTGACATATGGTTGGCCCTATTTAAGAGATCCTGTCTGCAATTGTCAGTTAAAGCAATGCAGTGCCGTATCTCAAAATATGGCCTGGTCATTAACCTCTTCCGATTCGTGCTATAGCCAAATGACGACTACAGCACGGACCTACTTTGCCGGGAGGGCGTCAATAGACGTCCTCCCATGCTCGAGCGGCCTGTGCGACCCCATGCAGGGAGCGCTTTGTGATCAGCGAGTCTGCGAGACTCGCTGGATCACAGATCAGAGTAATCCCGACCCCTTACCACGTGATCAGCTGTCAGCCAATGACAGCTGATCATGTGATGTAAACAGAGGCGGTAATCGGCTATTTTTTCTCCTCATGCTGATAGCGTGAGGAGAAAAGAAAAGCAGATCGCGGCTGTCATAGGGACATCGGTCCAGATCAAGGAGAGCAGCCACCAGCTCATCTGTGCCCACCTGTGCCACCTGCCAGTACCAACAGTGCCGTCTACCAGTGCCCGCAGTGCCACATGTCACCAATCAGTGCCTTATCAGTGCTGCCCATCAATGTCACCTACCAGTGCCCATCAGTGCCATCTATCAGTGGTACCTATCAGTAACACCTATCAGTGCCACCCATCAGTACTACCCATCAGGGTCCATCGTGCCATCTTATCAGTGGCCATTAGTGCTGCCTTATCTGTGCCCATCAGTACTGCCTTATCTGTGCCCATCGGTACCGCTTTATCTGTGCCCTTCAGTGCTGCCTTATCTGTGCCTATCAGTGCCCACCAGAGCAGCCTATCAGTGCCGCCTCATCAGCGCACATCAATGAAGGAGAAAAATTATATGTTTTGCAAAATTTTATAACAAACTATGAAACATGATTTTTTTTTTCTTCAAAATTTTCTGTCTTTTTTGTTTGTTTAGCAAGAAATAAAAATCCCAGATCTGATTAAATACCACCAAAAGAAAGCTCTATTTGTGTGAAAAAAAGATACAAATTTCATTTGTGTACAGTGTTGCATGACCGCTCAATTGTCATTCAAAGAGTGACAGCTGAAAATTGATCTGGGCAGGAGGGGGGTTTAAGTGCCCGGTAAGCAAGTGATTAAGGGGGTATATCTTTCCAGTCCTTAAGTGGTTAAAGAAGACCTGTCACCTGGTTATGTTAGAGAGATCACCTGGTTGGCTGCGTTTAAGAGGACCTGTCAACTGACTGATCATATTAGAGAGGACCTGTCATCTTACTGGCAATATTACAGATGATCTGTCACCTGATTGACCATAATAAAGAAGAACTGTCCAATAGCCGTAGCTGTATGTCAGTTCTGCAATAGATACAGTGGGCGCCGGAGCCGATGTGCTTGAACGCAATGTCCGCCAGCCACCCGCGATCGCTCCACAGAGAGCAAGAACGGGGATCTGTCAATGTAAAGAAACAGATCCCCGTTCTGACGGGAGTAGAGAGAGATCGTCTGTTCCTAGTGATCAGGAACAGCGATCTCTCTCCTCCTCCAGTCAGTCCCCTCACCCCTCAGTGTGTTCCCAGGGAACATACTTAACCCCTTGATCGACCCCTAGTGTTAACCCCTTCCCTGCCAGTGTCATTTATACAGTAATCAGTGCATTTTTATAGCACTGATCGCTGTATAAATGTCACTCGTCCCAAAAAAGTGTCAAGTGTCCGTTCTGTAAGCCACAATGTCGCAGTCCCACTAAAAATCGCTAAACACCGTCATTACTAGTAAAAAAATAATAATAAAAATGACATAAATCTATCCTCTATTTTGTAGACGCTATAACATTTGCGCAAACCAATCAATATACGTTTATTGCAATTTTTTTTACCAAAAACATATAGAAGAATTACATATTGGCATAAACTGAGGAAGAAATTTGTTTTTTTATATATTTTTGGGGGATATTTATTATAGCAAAAAGTAAAAAAATATTGCTTTTTTTTCAAAATTGTTGCTCTTTTTTTTTGTTTATAGCGCAAAAAATAACAACCGCAGAGGTGATCAAATACTACCAAAAGAAAGCTCTATTTGTGGGGAAAAAAGGACAATTTTGTTTGTGTACAATGTGGCACAACCGCGCAATTGTCAGTTAAAGTGACGCAGTGCCGTATCGCAAAAAAAGGCCTGGTCATTATAAGGGGATAAATCCTTCCGATCCTTAAGTGGTTAAAGAAGACCTGTCACCTGACTGGTCATATTAGAGAGAACCTGTCACCCAACTAGACATATTAAAGAAGACCTAGCACCTGATTGGTCACATTTGAGAGGACCTGTCATCTTACTGGCCATATTAGAGATGATTTGTCACCTGATTGGCCATATTAAAGAAGACCTGTCACATGATTGGCTATAATAAAGAAGACCTGTTACCTGACTGGCCATATTAGAGAGAACCTGTCACCAGACTAGACATATTAAAGAAGACCTGGCACCTAAATTGGTCATATTAGAGAGGACCTGTCACCTGATTGGTCACATTTGAGAGGACCTGTCATCTTACTGGCCATATTAGAGATGATCTGTCACCTGATTGGCCATATTAAAAAAGACCTGTCACATGATTGGCCATAATAAAGACCTGTTACCTGACTGGCCATATTAGAGAGAACCTGTCACCTGACTAGACATATAAAAGAAGACCCGTCACCTGACTAGACATAGTAAAGAAGACCTGGCACCTGATTGGTCATATTAGAGAGATCCTGACATCTGTTTGGCCCCTTTTAAGAGATCCTGTTACCTGGTCGCTTTTTGAGAGAACCTGTCAATTGACCAGCCATATTAAGGAAAATCTGTCACCTTACTGGCCATATTAGCGAGGACCTGTCACCTGATTGGTCACATTTGAGAGGATCTGTCATCTTGCTGTCAACTTACTGGCCATATTAGAGATGATCTGTCACCTGACTGGCTATATTAAAGAAGACCTGTCACATGATTGGCAGTATTAAAGAAGACCTGTCACATGATTGGCCATAATAAAGAAGACCTGTTACCTAACTGGCCATATTAGAGAGAACCTGTCACCTGACTACACATATTAAAGAAGACCTGTCACCTGATTGGTCATATTAGAGAGGACCTGTCACCTAATTTGCCATCTTGACCTGCCATATAAATCTGTAGGAATACACCTAAACACATTAATATTGACCCAATCCTTCCAATTTGCTTCCATGTAAGTCAATGGAGTTGGTGATATCACCAGTTTTTAATAAAATGGAACTTCACTCTCTCTATCTACATTGACTATTTTTTTAATCCCTATGCTGCTAGCATTAGTAGATAGATAGGAACATATACCATATTTATTTGTTTTAAACTTTTTTTTTACATTTTTCAGTTACTTCCCGATTTCTTGCCCAGGCACATGATGTCATACATCCCAGGAGTCTTCAGGGGGAGAGGAAGGGTTTTCTCAGCTAAGCACACCCTCCTACCTGTATGCCTGTGTAGTTCCGCTGTAAGGACTCAACGGAAAGCTGTCATGTATAACATCTGTAGTAATGCTGCATGGCATTCAGGTAAATGTTGGAGCAGTCGTCAGGACACTCAAACAACCAAGCTTCACTCTAAACTTGTGTGCTGTGGCTTCTCAGCATTGTGAACCAAGACCCCACACTCCCTTGTCCCTTGTATGGATGTCCCTGTAAAGGATTCTGTGACTGTGAACCTTGACATCCTTGCAGCTAACACAATAAACACCACCACCTCAAAGATTAGAGTTCCAGTCATTTGTGTGTTTTTTTTTTTTTAAAGAAATTTTTATTAAACTTTTGAGTCAACATACACATATAAAAGGTAGAAACTTTGGTGATTCACAGCATTATAATATTACATATGTACACTAAAGTGCATAATAAACAGTCTTCATTTATCATGTCTCCTGTATTCACTAATATGAATTACCATGAAAGTACAGTGTATAATTCTTTAATTGTATGACCATCAGGTGGATGTGTGCCCCATTTTTGTATATTTCCTCTGTTGGGGCCACTACCTATCTGGCTATTTGTCTTGTGGAAGGGTTAATGGGCTGGACAGCCATTTATTCCAGATTTTGTAAAAGGTTTTGGTTTTTTTCCCAACCTCGAATGTAAGTTTATTTAGGGGTATCGCATCATTGATCAGTTGTAGCTACAGAGATTTCAGAGATGTCTGTGACCCCTTCCATGACAATAGTATGGTTTTCCTCACATAAAAGTGAAGGATACGAAGGAGCCTTTTGGCATGGGTTGAAATGTGGAGATCCCCAAAAATTCCCAGCAGGCAATTCTTGGGGTGCAGAATGTTTGGGAGGCCTATTGCTGAGGAGATGAAAGTCCCCACTTCTGTCCAAAAGTGCTGGACTATTGAGCAGGTCCAGAAACAATGTAAAAAATCTGCCTCTTGGCCACAGCCCTTAAAGCATTCTGCTGTGGGTGTTAGTCCCAGTTTATGTAACCTAGCAGGGGTTAGGTGGGAGAAATGAAAATTTTTAACATTAATGATGCGGTCCCTAGATGATATCACTGACGTTTTGTATGTTTCACTAAATTCTGTCCAGTCTTCTTCAAAAAGTGTAGAGTCCATAAGGGTCCATTTTGTTTGGGCAATTCGGAATCTGGGGTTGCTATCAGTCATGAGGGTAGCCTAGTATGTGGAGATGAGTTTAGCAGGATCAGGGTGTCGCAGTACTTTCTCTAACTGAGGTATAGCTATAGGATTACCCAATGAGCCAAAACGGGCACGTATAGCATGCCAGAGTTGGTAGTAGAAGAACATATATGAGCGTAGTAAATCAAAGTCAGCTCGCATTTGTTGGAAGGATTTAAATCCCTGTGAGTCATATAGATGGCACAGGTATTTAACTCCTTTGGTGTACCACTGTTGAGGGTCAGGCAAAGAGTACAGTTCTTTATAGTTGGGGTTTAACCACAGAGGGTTATTAGAGGACTTCGACCATGGTTCTTTTGTAATGTTAGAGACAATCATTTTAAACAGAGACAGTGAAGAATTTAGCATAGCTGTGCCCGGCCTCTGTATATGATATTAGGGAGCATCTCCAATGAGGTGCAATGGCTCCTTCAGTGAACGTGCAGGCATTAGCTGCAGCAGGGTGTAGCCAGTCATAAATATGCACCAGTTGGGAGGCTAAATAATATAGATAGAAGTTGGGGATTGCTAATTAGGCATGTGCATTCCGTTTCGTTCCGAATCGAAATTCGGACGAATTTTTCATTATTCGGAAATTCGGATGCATCCGAATTTCCGAATGACAAAAGTAAAGAATTTAAACGAATCCGAAAAAAAACGAACGAATTCGAATCGAATTCGAAAACATATTCGAATCGAATTCGAAAACATATTCGAATCGAATTCGAAAACATATTCGAATCGAATTCGAAAACATATTCGAATCGAATTCGAATCGAATTCGAAAACATAATCAAATTAAAAAAAAATAGAAAACGTTTTTCTAAAAAAAACAATAAGGTAGAATATAAAATAATAAAGCAATAGAATATGTATATATATATATATATATATATGTGTTTTTTTATGCTTTTCTTTTCTATTATTTTATATTCTATAATAGTATTTTCAATTCAAATTCATTCTATACGAAATTCGAATTTCGGAACATGGCTTCTGAAGTTTGAATTTCGTATAGAATGAATTCGAATTTGAATAGAAAAGATTAGAACAGAAAATAATAGAAAAGTATAGACTATAAAAACAATAGAACAGAATAGAAGAAAATATAATATATATATTATATTTTCTTCTATTCTGTTCTATTGTTTTTCAAGTCTATTCTTTTCTATTATTTTCTATTCTAATCTTTTACATTCAAATTTGATTTCGGTCTATATGAAATTCGAATTTTGGAAGATGAGATATATATATATATATATATATATATATATATATATATATATATATATATATATATATATATATAGAGAGAGAGAGATAGATAGAGAGATAGATATATATATATATATATATATATATATATTATATAATTTTCTATTCTGTTTCATTGTTTTTCTATGCTATTCTTTTCTATTCTATTCTAAACTTTTCTATTCGAATTTGAATTCATTCTATACGAAATTCGAATTTCGGAAGATGGCTTCTGAAAGTGGAATTTCGTATAGAATGAATTTGAATTTGAATAGAAAAGATTAGAATAGAAAATAATAGACTAGACAAACAATAGAACAGAACAGAATAAAATATAATATATATAATTTATTCTATTCTGTTCTATTGTTTTTCTAGTCTTTTCTCTTCTACTCTATTCTAATCTTTTCTATTCAAATTCGAATTCATATTATAAGAAATTCAAATTTCGGAAGATGGTTTTATATATATATATATATATATATATATAAAACCATCTTCCGAAATTTGAATTTCTTATAATATGAATTTGAATAGAAAAGATTAGAATAGAGTAGAATAGAAAAGACTAGAAAAACAATAGAACAGAATAGAATAAATTATATATATTATATTTTATTCTGTTCTGTTCTATTGTTTGTCTAGTCTATTATTTTCTATTCTAATCTTTTCTATTCAAATTCAAATTCATTCTATACGAAATTCCACTTTCAGAAGCCATCTTCCGAAATTCGAATTTCGTATAGAATGAATTCAAATTCGAATAGAAAAGTTTAGAATAGAATAGAAAAGAATAGCATAGAAAAACAATGAAACAGAATAGAAAATTATATAATATATATATATATATATATATATATATATATATATATATATATATATATATATATATATATATATCTCTATCTCTCTATCTATCTCTCTCTCTCTCTCTCTCTCTATATATATATATATATATATATATATATATATATATATATATATATATATATATCTCTCATCTTCCAAAATTCGAATTTCATATAGACCAAAATCAAATTTGAATATAAAAGATTAGAATAGAATAGAAAATAATAGAAAAGAATAGACTAGAAAAACAATAGAAGAAAATATAATATAATATATATATATATATATTATATTTTCTTCTATTCTGTTCTATTGTTTTTCTAGTCTATTCTTTTCTATTCTTTTCTGTTCTAATTCGAATTCATTCTATAAGAAATTCAAACTTCAGAAGCCATGTTCCGAAATTCGAATTTCGTATAGAATGAATTTGAATTGAAAAGACTATTATAGAATATAAAATAATAGAAAAGAAAAGCATAAAAAAACAATAGAAGAGAATAATACAAAAAAATTACCGTATTTATCGGTGTATAACACGCACCCCAAGTTTAGGAGGGAATTTTAAGGAAAAAAAAGCTTTTAGGAGGGAAGTTTAAGGGAAAAAAACTTACATTTAAATGCCCATCATTGCAGCCTTCTCAGTGCAGCCTTGCCCCAGTGCAGCCTTGTCAGTGCAGCCTTGTCAGTGCAGCCTTGTCAGTGCAGCCTTCCCAGTGTCCATTGCCCCAGTGCAGCCTTGCCCCAGTGCAGCCTTGCAGCTCGCAGTTTGAAAATCCTGTGATCCCCTGCGATCCTGAGCTTCAAAATCGCCGACCGCGATTTGAAAATGGTGCCGCCTGCGCCAAAATACACAGAGCCGGTCCTCGGCTCTTCTCGGCGGCTCTCGTTCACTTTCGGCTCCACTCGTAGTCCCGCCCGGGATGGGCGTGACTGTGAGCGGAGCTATCCGAACCTAGCCGAGTACACTCGGCTAGGTTCGGGCGGCACTCGAGTGAAGCCGAAAGTGGCCGAGAAGAGCCGAGGACTGGCTCTGTGTATTTCGGCGCCATTTTCAAATCGCGGTCGGCGATTTTGAAGATCTGTCAGCTCAGGATCGCAAGGGATCGGCGTATAACACGCACCCATGATTTTCCCCTGATTTTAAGGGGAAAAAAGTGCGTGTTATATGCCGATAAATACGGTATATATGTTTATATATATTTTTTTTATTTTTATTTTTTTTCTATGCTGGTCTATTGTTTTTCTATTCTTTTCTATTCTTTTCTATTTTATTCTAATCTTTTCTATTTGAATGCGAAATCATTCTATACGAAATTTGAATTTCCGAAAATGGTTATACAGAAACAGAATGAAATAGAATGAAATCGAATTCTAATAGAAAAGACTAGAACAGAAAAACAATAGAACAGAATAGAAAAAAAAAATATATATATATATATATATATATCTCTTCCGAAATTGGAATTTGGTACAGAATGAATTCAAATAGAAAAGATTAGAATAGAACAGAAAATTAATATAAAAGAATAGCATAGAAAAACAATAGAACAGAATAGAAAAAAATATAAAATATTCTATTCTAATCTTTTCTATTCTAGTTCATTCTGTACCAAATTCCAATTTCGGAAGATGGTTTTATTTATTTTTATATATATATAAAATATTTCTTACTATTCTGTTCTATTGTTTTTCTATTCTATTCTTTTCTATTAGAATTTGATTTCATTCTATTTCTATATAACTATTTTCTGAAATTCGAATTTTGTATAGAATGAATTTGAATTCAAATAGAAAAGATCAGAAAATAATAGAAAAACAATAGAACAGAATAGAAAAAATATTTTTTATATATATGTATGTATGTATGTATGTATATAAAACCATCTTCCAAAATTCGAATTTCGTATAAAATTAATTTGAATAGAAAAGATTAAAATAGAGTAGAAAGAATAGACTAGAAAAACAATAGAACAGAATAGAATAAGATATAATATATATATTATATTTTATTCTGTTCTGTTCTATTGTTTTTCTAGTCTATTCTTTTCTATTCAAATTCAAATTCATTCTATACGAAATTCTAATTTTAGAAGCCATCTTCCGAAATTCAAATTTCGCATAGAATTAATTCAAATTCGAATAGAAAAGTTTAGAATAGAATAGAAAAGAATAGCATAGAAAAACAATGGAACAGAATAGAAAAAAAATATAATATATATATTTAACCATCTTCCAAAATTGGAATTTGGTACAGAATGAATTCGAATTCAAATAGAAAAGCTTAGAATACAATATATTATATTTTTTTCTATTCTGATCTATTGTTTTTCTATGCTATTCTTTTATACTTTCTATTCTATCCTAATCTTTTCTATTGGAATTCGATTTCATTCTATACGAATTTAAAATTTCGCAAAATGGTTATATATAGTTTACTTTTTCAAATTCAGTTATTGTTTTTTTCAAATTTTATAGTTTTTTTCGAATGTGGTAGAAATTTTTCGAATTTGACAGTTTTTTTCGAATGTGGTAGAATTTTTTCGAATTTAATATTTTTTTCAAATGTAGTAACATTTTTTTTGAATTTGATAGTTTTTTTCAAATGTGGTAGAATTTTTTCGAATTTGACAGTTTTTTTCGAATGTGGTAGAATTTTTTCGAATTTGACAGTTTTTTTTCGAATGTGGTAGAATTTTTTCGAATTTGACAGTTTTTTTCGAATGTGGTAGAATTTTTTCGAATTTGATAGTTTTTTTCGAATGTGGTAGAATTTTTTCGAATTTGATAGTTTTTTTCGAATGTGGTAGAATTTTTTCGAATTTGACAGTTTTTTTCGAATGTGTTAGAATTTTTTCGAATTTGATAGTTTTTTTTCGAATACGGTCGAATTTTTTCGAATGCAGTCGAATTTTTTCGAATTCGAATACGAAACGAAACGAATTCCGAAAACGAATGTAATGAATGCAACGAATTTAACTAAACGAATTAAGATAAATAACGAATCGAAACGAAACTAAACTAAACGAATTTTTTCATCCTGCACATGTCTATTGCTAATCCCGCCGTAGTGTCTCCAATGCCACTCTGGGAGACTTACCCTTCCACAGAAATGCCGTGCATAGGGTGTCAATCCGTTTAAAGATAGATCTAGGTATCCTACATGGTGCGTTAGCTAGTATATATGACAGTTTGGGTAAATAGATCATTTTCAGGATGTTAGCCCTTCCCATTAAATCTAAGGGAAGGTCCGTCCATTGTTTAGTCTGAGCTAGTAGTTGGGTCAGCAAGGGACACAAGTTGTTTTCAATATATGTGGATAAGGGTAATTGCACTATGACCCCTAAGGATCTGAAAGAGGACACCACTTGTAGTTTGGAGTCCAGGTGTATCTGCACCGCTGCATCTGGGTCCAGGGGAAAAAGGTTAGATTTGTCCCAATTCACCCTGAATCCAGAGTAATCACCAAATTTATCTATTTCTAGTAACAGTGTCTTTAATGAGTCCTGAGTGTCAGCTAGGTATACTAAGGTGTCATCCGCATATAGCGAAATCCGCTCTTCTATAGTTGCGATGGGAAGACCTTTAATCTGTTGAGAGCAGCGAATGCGTACTGCCAGCAGCTCCAGGGCCAGAGCAAATAGGAGGGGTGACAGCGGGCACCCCTGGCTAGTGCCCCTAGTAATGGAGAAGGTGTCTGTAGTGCAAGAGTTAACTCAAATGCAAGCCTGTGGTGAGGTGTAAAGGAGTCTTATCCAAGCAACAACACGGGGGCCAAAGCCATACCGTTGTAGTACCTGAAAAAGATAGAGTCATTCCACGCTGCCAAAGGCCTTACACGTGTCTAGTGACTCGGTTAAATTGATGATAGGCAACTCCTATCCTCATATTGATTAGTGGTTCCAAATTAATAATAACTACTGCAGTAGGGAACAGACACAAAAGATACGCTCAGCATCTTTCCAAATAACTGTTCTGCTTTATTATGACGCAATTGAAGGTTTTTATGCACATGATTACGTAGGTATCACATTAATATTACAATTGTAGGTTTATCGTAACAAGGGGCGTTACATAGGCAGGCTTATTCTAATCAGGACTCGAAAGAATGTAAACATTTACTGAAAACATTATTAGTGCTGTTGCACAGTGAGGGCAGTGTACAATACATACAAAATACAATACAATTATATACAGAACTTACAAATTTCCATTACAGTCTCCCCTCTTTTGATCAATATTTTGATCACTAACCATACCTGCTATCACCTTTAACCTGGAACCTCCACACGCTTAGGTGGAGGTAGTCCTGGCCAAAGAGGCAAAAAAAAAACTCCATTGTGGAGAAAATAATAGCTGAGCAACTTTTTTCATTACCAAATGACTTTTCATTGTGAAAAACAAATGATTGATAAGACATATTTACAGAGTACTGGCTGTACATTCCTGTGGCCAGAATGGCCTTCTAGCTGAATTGTTGGCATGCTGACTTATCAGCATATGTAAACACAGACAATTCTACATAAAATGGAAGACGTACAAAAGACAAATATGACTTCAACATGGCTAAACTACTTTTCAAATATATATATATATATATCCCTTACAATTAAAGTAATTGAATCAAAAAGTACCCTAGACTGTGATCACAAGAGGGAAACAAATCAAACACAGATATTTCTTTAATTTAGTCATTTTTGCAGTGTCTGGTGTGGATCCAGGTGACTTTTCCTTCAAGTTTTGCAAAAACTGTACATGAAATAGATGCTGTATTGAGTCTCCAAACATTTCCTTCAAGTTTTATAAATGTCTCTTAACAATCCACAAGTCACCTGGCTTTAGTTTTAGATCCTTCCAAACTTTTAGGATCTGGAATTGGGGAGAAAACACATAAATGAGTTACTCAAAAAACCTTAAAAGATCAGCAACATTCTCTGTGAGATCTGAATGGAAGACTTCAGCTGCTGAGACAAAATATAAGCAAGTGAGAAACACACTCCCAAACCAAATCCCATAGGGAGAGAGTCCAACATCCCCCTTAGGGGCTTCATAAAATATAAGAAAACATTCAGGCAAAAGTTTTCTAGTTTCTTACTTTACTTTGTCCGCTACATTGTAGACAGTAGGGGGTGTAAAAATAAAACCTCAAAACTTCTAGTAAGGACTCTCCTATAAAAAAATGATTTCCTCTGTTACTCTCTGTACTTTCTGGCACTCTGTACTTACAAACTACTTCTGATAACACTTTTTACTGTGGCCTTTGCAGTAGCATTTGCCACTGGATATCCAAAAAACATGTCCATACAGACAAAATGCATACTCGTAAGATCCTGACTTGGGCATCTGGATATATCTTTTTTGTGATCTCTGGAAGGGATGTTCAGCTCTTGGTAACACCTTTGGTAACAGGTAAAACAAGAAGTGGTATGTTATAAAAACAACTGTGGAGAACCCTGGCTCTATCCCACGCTCATCTACTAAGGCAGCCATAACTTCTTGTGACTGATGACACGGTCCATGTGTCAAGCTGGAGGGAAAAGAGTGGCTGGCAGACATAAATGATCACCTTTTCCAAAGTCCTGTTTCATAAGAAGTTGCCCCCTGTGGACCACTTGTTCTTCTCGTTCTGGGGTCCTTAAAGTTGAATTATTAATCCCAGCTATACTGGGCCAGAACTGGGGTGGAATCTGTGAGTTGCACAGATCCATCAAGTGTCCGGGGCTGTAAATGCAGCAGCCTTAGTCACCTGATCTGCTTCCATGTGTGAAAGTTAATATGGCTACCTCAGCAAGAAGCTGGAAGGCTGAAAACAGCCAATCAAATTAACTTGGCATGCTTTATTGGTTTACCTGCTGAAGTAAAAACAAACTTCTGGCCCTTCAAATGGAACCAAAAGCTCTCTATATCTCGACTATCTATATAAATATACACTCTTTTTGTAGCTCACAGGCTTTGCTAAAACATGGAGCTCTGCTTCTTGAGCTGGGGAAAAAGGATCCAATGACTTTGAATACAGAGTATCCTTCTGGGTGATAAACTGCATACTCAAATCTACAAAAAATGTAATATCTGGGTCTTCAGGGAGTGTGTCCTGCACTGGGCTCACAGCAGCCGATTCCCACATCAATTTAACACACGTGTCTTCCTTTGTCTCCAGCCTCCTCCAATAGAGGCAATAAGGTGGCTGGATTCAAATGTACGCATTTTTCATTGTTAGATTTGTACATAAACAAACTCATATTTTAAACCTTTCATTAGACAAACATTTAGTTAGCTGTATATTTGCTGCACAGAATGTCGGACCATTAAAAATTAAATGTTTAACCAAAACAATATCTAACTTTGTCTAATAGCACCTTTGCATAAAAACTGCAGCTCTGATATATCGGGGTGAACCCTTCATTACTGGGTCCAGCTTGCATAAATATATTACAATAGCTTGTTTTCTATCACGCTGTTTGTGTAAGAACTCCAGTTTCATGTTTCAAAAGACAACTTTTTCCTGGCAATATTATAATAAATGATAACAATACCCTGCGGTCATGGAGAGATGTCCATAAATCCAAAACTATTCTTCTGCTTATACCACTGTACTTACAAGAAAAAGGGGCACATCATTTCACAATCCACACATTCTGCTTTGGATTTCAAAAATAAAAATAAATAAACCAAAAGGACCAAGAATCTGTATGATGGACCAGAAAGCATCAAAAACTATAAAACAACTGGCTGCAGGTGGCATCTATCCTAACAGGGTGTGTGGACTTGATGTGATGGGTCTGTTATATTTAAATGTTATTTATAACAACTCTCACATCATGGACCGCACATCAAGTTATTATCAAGAACCTTGAAATTTCATTTTTGTAGAAAAACTTCTTATGTATCCCATCCATCTTGGCTTTGTTAAATATTATGGCAGCTTTATTCAAAATAACAACCTCATCTTAATCTTTTTTTTCTCTCACTAAGGGCTTATTGTATAAATGTAAAATTAAAAAATTGTTATCTTAATCTAAACTAATCTCATTCATCACAAATTTCCCCATTAACCTGAATTTAATTTCCAACCAAAGGTTGTCTAAACCAGTTTCAATATATCTATATTATTAATAAAATTGTTAAACTCATATTAGAAATTAATACTCATTATTACTTAATTTTACTTAATTTCCCTTTTTTAAATGCAGTGTTTCCACTATCAAAGGATATTCAATTTGTGTAATACACGGTTAAATGTAACCTTCATTTTACCATGTTTGGAAAACAGATTCAAAATAATTGTGATCACATTGTTTACCATTAGATTCGTTAACATGGCACATGTTTTGTCTAAAAAACTGGAATTGGTATGGTGTCCTTCCAGCTTATCACTGACCACATTCTTTCAGGAGAGCACAAAGGAGGGGGTCACATCTGCGTACATGACACACACAAGCAATAGAACTAAAGGTCCCAGCATTCGCACACATACACCAATATCTCTCTAAAATCGCTTACATTTTCCCATTTGTACACAACACATGCATATCACATTCTCTCACTTTCTTTTAGCTCTTTAATATTTCCCTGCATAAATTCTGCATTCCTTATTTTGTTCAGATATCTTTTATATCTAGCTTCTATAATCAGACGGGGAGCCAGAGTGCTCATCCCATCTTCCCTCTCTGACAACATATAAAGTATTCTGTTTTACCTCTCATTTCTTTGTTTCTGACTTTTACTAGTTGTAGTGCCTGACCCCAAATTCATCCCACAACTTAACATGAAAATGTCCCTTTCTGTCTAGTTCTAATGTCACCCTTCATCCATCCTGCTCACATAGATAGCTGTTTCTTTAGCTGTTTACTCTGCATGATTCTTAGTCCCTGTGGACTTTGGTAACCCAGTTACCCATTGTGGATCCCTGCCATTAATCTAGGGGCTCAGTACAGGCGGAACCGCACCTTCGGTTCATATATAGCGCTCCTCTTGCGCTGGGCATTTTTGAGGGTCTCTTACCCTTCATTCCCTTACTTAATTTAATGCCCATAATGACTGGCCAGTCTTCTCTCTTCTCTACGTGTGCCTATACCCTCTTGCCTCTAAACTACTTTATCTAGCAGATTTACTACATATACCTGTGAACAGCACTATTCTTCCCTTTCTTATCTATAACACTCCAATGGACAATAGACAGGGACAACATAACATATAACCACCAATCATTACAGTTCGATTAAGGGGAGTAAAATAGGTACCCTTTGTCCCGAAAATGCCTTACCGATCAAGGAAGTCTGATAACTCAAATGTAAGCAAAAGGCTTACCTCAGCCGGCTGATTATCAGAAATTCCCGGATCTTCTCAAGCTCCTCGTTTCGGATACTCAGGGTCATCTGGAATCCCCTCCTGGCTGGCTCGCCATGCTGACTCGGTTAAATTGATGATAGGCAACTCCTATCTTCATATTGATTAGTGGTTCCAAATTAATAATAACTACTGCAGTAGGGAACAGACACAAAAGATACGCTCAGCATCTTTCCAAATTACTGTTCTGCTTTATTATGACGCAATTGAAGGTTTTTATGCACATGATTACGTAGGTATCACATTAATATTACAATTGTAGGTTTATCGTAACAAGGGGCGTTACATAGGCAGGCTTATTCTAATCAGGACTCGAAAGAATGTAAACATTTACTGAAAACATTATTAGTGCTGTTGCACAGTGAGGGCAGTGTGCAATACATACAAAATACAATACAATTATACACAGAACTTACAAATTTCCATTACACTAGGGATACAATAGCTCGGGTAGGTGTACAGTCGTGTGGATATTGAAGATTTTGGAATACTCTACAAATGTTCGTTCTTGTAGATCTGCCAGGTATACAGCCTCCTTGATCGCATCTGACCAATTTCGCAACTACGGTATTCAGACGATTAGCCAGTATTTTGGCGAGGATCTTAACATCCACGTTCATAAGAGAGATTGGACGATATGAGTCGCATTTAAGTGGATCTTTGCGTGGTTTTAGTAGTAAAATAATCAGGGCTTCCCTCATCGTGGGGGGAAGAATCCCAGCTGTTAGGGCTTCATTATATGTTTTAAGAAGAAAGGGCCAAAGTAAGTGCTGAAATTGGGATTACCATTCAGCAGGGAAGCCATCAAGCCCTGGTGTCTTATGTGCTGGCAGTTGCGAAATAGCCAGTGCAATTTCCTCAACAGAGAGAGGTGCCTCTAAATCTGTACTATCTTCTTCTGAGAGGGAGGGGAGTGATATTTGGTCCAGGTAGTCACTTAGTTGGGAATCTGTGTATTCTGGTCTCGATGAGTACAAGTTTTTATAAAAGACCAGAAATGTCTCCATGATGTCTCTCGGGGCGTCACTATTTAGTCCTTGTGCAGTCAGAATTCTGGGGATTGAGATGGGGTTGCGTTCAGGTCTGGTAGGCTAAGAGACGGCCAGCCTTGTTACCGTGATCAAATGATTTCTGTGTGGCATGTAGCATGCGTTTTTGTGTAAGGTCTAATAAACGGAGCTCATATTTTCTGCGGCACTGTAACCAAGCGTCTCTGTTAGTTAAACTGGGATCAGAAGTATAGGTAGTTTCTGTGGATGTCATTTCAGCCTCCAGTTCCACAGTATGTTGTTGGGTATTCTTACGTAGAACGCCAGTGATAGACATAAAGGTACCCCGCAACGTGCACTTAAAAGCCTCCCATTCAGTAAGCAAGTCCACTGTACCAGTTTTTTCGGTCCAGTAGTTCACTATACTCTTTCCACATTCTCCCTGTACTGTGTCATTCTCCAACCAGTATGGGTTGAGGCACCATACACTCGGGCCATTTCCTGGGAGGAGAAGGAGATCCACTACCAAAGGAGCATGGTCTGACACTCCCCTAGGTGAGTAAATTATGGCAGATACCACCGGGAGAGTATCCCATGTGCCAAATGCCAGGTCTATCCGGGACATGGTGTGGAAAGAGTCCGAAAGGCAGGAAAATTGGCACTCATCAGGATGTTTCCACCTCCATATCTCGGTAAGTTCATGTACCTGGGCCCAGTCAGTGAAGGAGTGATAGGATCTGCCCCCACCCCCCAGACGGTCCATGGCTGGGCTCATTTACTGCATTAAAGTTGCCTATATATAACAGTGGGCCTGGAGGCCTAGACAATAGCATAAGCGACAGTTTTACCAACACATCTGCAGAGAATGGGGGGGTACATAAACTGTTACCAAATTAAAAGTTACTGAGGCAATCTGAATCATGAGGACTACATATCTACCTTCTGAGTCTGTTTTTATCTGCACAACCTCTGCATGTAGAGATTTAGCCAGCAAAACTGAGACCCCTCTGGAGTAAGCCGTATGAGTAGCATGAAAAGATTGAGTCAGCCAGGGCTGCTTGAGGGACCTTGTTTTAGAATCAACCAAATGTGTATCCTGGAGGCAAATAATGTAGGGACGCTGCTTTTTAAGGACAGAGAACACTAGGGAGCGCTTCTGAGGTGAGTTCAGTCTTCTAGTGTTAGAAGCATCAAGGGACTAAAAATGGGACTTTTAAGGCACAACTGTATTAAACTACAAAAGATATGTAAAAAAGTTGAATTTTATTAATAACAGTGTTCCAGGAAATTATTTTTAGTGGTTTAGCCATGGCACAGTAAGCAGTATAAGGTATATATCCCGAGGGCTAGTGGCACAGGCACACTATTGCATGCCATGCCGTTCGGGTATATACAACCAGAGACATACAATAACAGGCATAAGGCACAATTCAAGTTAGAGCAGCACAAATACATATGAAAAACCAAAGTGCAAAAAGAGAAAGTGTTCAAAAACCTGGCCAAAAACAAGGTCAGCCAAAAAGAGAAAAAAATTGGAAGTTCCTGAAAAACCCTGTACCCCCCCTCCCCGCTCGGCCATCCCAAACATAGCGAGCCTTGGATCCCTGAATATGGGAAAAAAACTTCACTTAAGTGAAGAGAGAACTGTTCCGTGGCCTCGCCACTAACTGGTGTGGGGGTTTGTGGGGTCTGGTGTGGCTCCCGAACCACAAAACAGGAGATGAGAAAAAAATGCCTCAGAATTAAAGCGATCCGGCTTCAGGATAGTCAACAAGTCATTTGTGTGTTTATTAATAAAGTCAGCAGCTTCAAAAAGTGTAGCTGTTGACTTTTATTAAACACACACTTACCTGTCCCATGGTCCAGCGGTGCACTCACCCTAGAAGTTTTCCTCCACTCTCCTCCCTCAGCGGCACCAGAATCTCTACTATGGGCACCCAGCTGTTACAGCTTACGGCTTCAGGCGCGAGCGGCCCTGCGCTCTGTGATTGGTCCGAAGTCTTCTAGGACCTGTCCTGTGTCCTAGAAGACTTCGGGAGGTAGGGGACAAGAGAACTTCCACTTCTGATCGCCTAAGGCGACCGGAACGGAAGTGGCTGCGGGTACCTGTCAAAATCGGGTACCTGCTCCCCAACTCCTCCCCAAAAGCTCAGTTTCACCATCAGGAGCTGGGGATGTGGCCTTAAAGCAGAAGTTCCACTTTTGGGTGGAACTCCACTTTAAAAACATCTGGAAAGTGTTCACAGCTCTTCACTTTTTCCCACATTTTGTTATGTTACAGCCTTATTCCAAAATTGATTAAATTAATTATTTTCCTCAAAATTCTACAAACAATACCCCATAATGACAACATGAAATAAGTTTGTTTGAATTCTTTGCAAATTTATTAAAAATAAGAAACCAAAAAAACCCCATGTATATAAGTATTAACAGCCTTTGCTCAATACTTTGTTGAAGCATCTTTGGCACCAATTACACCCTCAAGTCTTTTTGAGTATGATGCTACAAGCTTGGCACACCTATTTTTGGGCAGTTTCTCCCACTCTTCTTTGCAGGACCTCTCGAGCTCCATCAGGTTGGATGGGGAGCGTCGGTGTACAGCCATTTTCAGATCTCTCCAGAGATGTTCAATTGGGTTCAAGTCTGGGCTCAGGCTGGGCCACTCAATGACAATCACAGAGTTGTCCCATAGCCACACCTTTGTTATCTTGGCTATGTGCTTAGGGTCAATGTCCTGTTGATGATCCTTCGCCCCAGTCTGACGTCCAAAGCCCTCTGGAGCAGGTTTTCATCAAGGATGTCTGTACATTGCTGCATTTATCTTTCCCTCGATCCTGACTCGCCTCCCAGTTCCTGCCACTGAAAAACATCCCCACAGCATGATGCTGCCACCACCATGCTTCACTGTAGCGATGGTATTGGCCAGATGATGAGCGGTGCCTGGTTTCCTCCAGACATGACGCTTGCCATTCAGACCAAAGAGTTCAATCTTTGTTTCATCAGACGAGATAATTTTGTTTCTTATGGTCTGAGAGTCCTTCAGGTGCCTTTTAGCAAACTCCAGGCAGGCTGTCAGGTGCCTTTTACTGAGGAGTGGCTTCCGTCCTGGCCACTCTACTGTACAGGCCTGATTGGTGCAATGCTGCAGAGATGGTTGTTCTTCTGGAAGTTTCTTATCTCTTTCCACAGAGAAACGCTGGATCTCTGTCAGAGTGACCACTGGGTTCTTGGTCACCTCCCTGACACAGGCCCTTCTCCCCTGATCGCTCAGTTTGGCCGGGCGGCCAGCTCAAGGAAGAGTCCGGGTGGTTCCAAACTTCTTCAATTTATGGATGATGGAGGCCACTGTGCTCATTGGAACCTTCAATGCTGCAGAAATTTTTCTGTACCCTTCCCCAGATCTGTGCCTCCATACAATCCTGTCTTGGAGGTCTACAGACAATTCCTTGGACTTCATGGCTTGGTTTGTGCTCTGACATGCACTGTTTACTGTGGGACCTTATATAGACAGGTGTGTGCCTTTCCAAATGATGTCCAATCTACTGATATTACCACAGGTGGACTCCAATCAAGTTGAAGAAACATCTCAAGGATGTTCAACCAAATTGTACACACGCTGCGCCTATCAAAATAAAAAATAAGAAATTTCCACTAAAATATGAATAAAGTGATATTGTGCTTAACATATACAAAATCTATTAACAACTATTAATACTATACTATACGTTAATGTGCAATAAACTTCAATGAATGAATAATTAGGTAAAAGTGCTCCAATAAGCCTGTGTATTGCAAATATTCCACAAAGCTTGTGCAATTTTCAAACATTAATAGATAATTCAACACAAACATCCATGCGATTTAGTGTTGCATCCAAGCATATCAGTACTGTATCTATGCAATATGGTGTTAGTGCAATGTTTGAACAATAAAAAGTTAAAAGATACAAAAAAACGCATCCATGCGATTTGGTGCTACATCCATGTGATTCTATTCAATTCAGTGCTGTGTTGCTGTGCAATGATTAAATTAACAGTCCGATTTAGTGTTGCATCCATGCATTTCAGTGCTGCATCTATGCAATATGGTGTTAGTGCAATGTTCAAACAATAAAAAGTTAAAAATACAAAAAAACCGCATCCATGCGATTTGGTGTTGCATCCAGAGGAGGCTCTTTAATTAGGCAAATTAGGCGGTTGCCTAAGGCCTCTCACTCACAGGGGCCTCGCGGCCGCCTAATTTGCCTGTGGTCACTCACCAGGGTGGCGTTCCGCTATCTCCGGCGCTACCCTGTGCTTTCTGATCATCGCTGTCACTTCTGAATACAGAAACCCAGCTTCTGCAGAAGTGACAGCACAACTCTCCCTCTCCGGTCCGGGCGGTCGCACTGAACTCTCCCTGTCTGGATAAAGCTGGTGTAATGTATGGGAGGCGGGGAGTGGTCTGACATCGCTAGTGCCAGGCATCCATCCAGGCGCTGTACTTGCAAGTTACAGGCGCCCGCAGCATCTCCCACGCCACACCAGTTGTTGCCTGCCAGCCCAGAGTAACAGAGCCGAGGGTGCTTTTCCCAGGCTCCTCCTTGGCTCTGACGTGTCTCATGACAGACCACACAAGGAGGAGCCTGGGAGAAAGAACATCTCCCTCCTGCATGGAGCCTGAGCCCGCGCTGCATCTGTGGTGGGACATTTATAGGGGAGGAGAAACAAGAGGCTTTATGGCAGGGGAAGGCGTTTTTTTTTTGGGGGGATGTCAATTCTACGTAGAATGAGGATTTGGAGGGGGGAGTCATTTATTTAAAGTGGCTAGTAAGAAATGCAGTCCTAGACTGTACTTTCTGTACATGACATGCATTTTAACTCTGCACACTGAATGTAGCACTGACACTGTGCATAGCGCTCTCCTGATATCTACACTGCAGACCATGCACTCCTAAATCCTGGACTCTGTACACTGTGCTTTTTCTTTCTTTCTTGCTTTCTTTCTTGCTTTCTCCCTCCCTTCATCTTTCTTGCTTTCTCCCTCCCTTCATCTTTCTTGCTTTCTCCCTCCCTTCATCTTTCTTGCTTTCTCCCTCCCTTCATCTTTCTTGCTTTCTCCCTCTTTTTTTTGCTTTCTTTTCTCTCTTTCTCCCTCCGTCCCCCTTTCTTTCTCCCTCTTTCTTTCTCTCTCTTTCTTTCTCCCTCCGTCCCCCTTTCTTTCTCCCTCTTTCTTTCTCTCTCCATCCCCCTTTCTTTCTCCCTCCGTCCCCCTTTCTTTCTCCCTCTTTCTTTCTCTCTCCATCCCCCTTTCTCTCTCTTTCTCCCTCCATCCCTCTCTCTTTTTTACTTTATTCTCCCTCCCTCCATCCATCCCTCTCTCTTTTTTTCTCCCTCAATCCTCCTTCCTTTCCTTTATTTCTCTTTTTCTATCTTTCTCTCTCCCTCTCTCTCTCTCTCTCTCCATCCCTCCATCTCCATCCCTCTCCCCCCCCTCTCTCTCCATCCCTCTCCCCCCTCTCTCTCTCCATCCTTCTCTCTCTCCACCCCACTCTCTCTCCATCCCTCTCGCTCTCACCCTCTTTCTCTATCCCTCTCTCTCTCTCCATCCCTCCATCTGTATAAAGACCAGGATCCCCCAGTTTCACTCCAGTTCTCCTCTACCCATCCGTCATCTCCTACCCCCCCCCCCTTTTTACCCCCTTCTCCGCTACCCCATGGTTCCCACTCCCATTCCCCATCCCCGCCTCCATTTTTTCAGGGGCTAAGGATGAACCCTGAGGCGGAGTGCTCCGCTTTGAGGTTCTTCCTTAACCCCTGCAAAGGGCTCGAGTGGGGCCTCATGTTTAAATTTTGCCTAAGGCCTCACAAAGCCTAGAGCCGCCTCTGGTTGCATCCATGTGATTCTATGCAATTCAGTGCTGTGTTGCTGTGCAATGATCAAATTAACAGTCCACAGATCTTCCACAATCCATTCATGTGTTATGGTGAACACAAACTAAAGTGCTGTGCGCTCATACAAGTGCTCCCCCCCAGGTGATAGCCCCTCACCTTAGGGCGTGCGACCTTGCAATTAAGCTTGGTCAGAATGCGCATTAGAACCTCTCTGGGTTCGATGTTATATGCAGGGTCCTGGATAGATTTGCACTGGTGCCTCTGTTCCTCACAGCAGTCCCGTTTGTACCTCAATATATCAACATAAAAAGGACTTCATGGTGCAGTATGTACTAAATTTATTAAAATCATAAACAAATCCCGCAATGGGTACTCACAGTAACAAGGCGCTTAAGGGCGCCACACTAAAACAGCAGAGACGAACGGGCAACAGCGGCCGGTATGGGGTGGCGTGCTAATCTGTCCCAACAGGTTGTATGTATAATGTTCCGTCCTGTCCCCTTCCCCTACGCGTGTTCGATACAAGGGATATCTCCTATCTTCATCAGGGGGGAATTTGAAGGATCTCAAGGATGTTCAGTGGAAACAAGATGCACCTGAGCTCACTTTTGAGTGTCACTGTCAAAGGCTGTGAATACTTATGCTGGCCATACACTATACGAAAAAGCGTCCAAAAATCGGTCATTTGGACAGTTTGTTCGTCTGTAGGCCAGTTAATGGGCACAAAACATTAATCGGTTGTAAGTTTTTTGAGCTAAAAAGATGAAGGACAAGTTTGGAAATTTTTTGCCATACGAACGACAAATCATCAAATTAATGTGATTCTCAGGCGGCAAAAAATGATTGTGTGTGTAATGCGCATGACATAAAGACTTACCCTGAAGTTCAGTTCCTTTGCATGATCGTTCATTCCTAAAATCAACGACTATCCTCAAAACATGAGCAAATTCATGGGCAAACACAGCATGAGAAAGATAACCAAACACCAAAAAACATCAAATACTGCAATACTAAAACTTTATTGTAAAGAAGAGTCCAACAACATAGCAGAAACTTTTAAATTTGGAAATGAGTTTACATATTTATATTTTTTTGAAAAAGTATTATTACAAAATACCAAGATACACTTTTTTGCACACATTTTTACTATGTCAGGTTTAAAATAATTTGGTTATTGAGTTTAGTCTGTCCATGATGACATCTGAAAAACTGTTCTGGTTGTAATTGACATCTTTTTAAGTTTGAATTTCTGTACGCAACTATTGCATAATGTGGTGCAAAATGTAACTATCTATCAATATACTCTTGTCAGGCTGTGGTGGGGCCTAAACCACATTTGTTCTGTCTAGTTTTATTTCCAATAAACAAATATATTTTAAAAAATTTACCTTCAAATATTTATTTTTCAAGACGTTTATGATGGCTTCACGGGTTTCTGGAATTATGCAGAGCTCAGAGCTATTCCATCAGGGGAAAGAAAAAGCATGTGTAGCAAGGTCTCCAGCCTCATTCAGCCTAATGAGGACCTCCAGGGCCAGAGATAGCTGACATCCTTCTGTAAGTGGTGGGTTGTAAGGCATAGTGGGTGTAGTGTAAGGTAGATTCTTGGGCGCCAGACACTTCTTGAATGGAAAGAGATTTTATTTCTCTTAACAGAACTTTGAGAGAGAGGGCCAGGACACCCTTAGGTAGTTGCAATGTTAATTGGCAGACTCCGAGACTTCAACAGGACGACAGCCATGGTACTGTATGTAGGAATGCTGTCTCCAATGGCAACAGTCTTTAACAGTTTTCTAACACAAGGTGTAACAGTTCCTTCATTTCCACTACAAGCACTTCTTGTAGTTCTTCAGCCCATTGACCTCCCAGTCTCTATCACCAGACTAGATGATTCAATGCCACAGAATCCCTTGAGCTCCTCCAATCTTCACTGTAGTATCTTCCTCAAGCGTCACCCCCGCTTCTCCGCTGGGTCCCTAGCTTGGCACTCAAGATACTTCTCAAGCTTCACCCCACTGGCCTGCTCGGCCCCTGACTTGACACACAAGCCTGCTCTCAGTGGCTAGAACCTTCAGGGCCCCCGCTGCAAGAAACCATGAAGGACCTCCCTGACCCCCAGCTGGGGCCCTTTCCTCCAAGCCCAGTTTCTACCATTTATTTATTCATTTTTTTACAATATTATTTTTTTAAAATATTTTTTACTATTTTTTAAGAGTCTCGCTGGGGGGCTTTGGTGAAATATCAAGGGTCTAAACAGACCTCTGATGTTTCACCTTTGAGACCGAGAAAGGAGATTGAGAACACAGCCTAAGCTGCACAGAATGAATGAACTGGAATAGCTCTGTTTAGAGCTGCCCTTTCATTCACAAACTGAAGCATAGTAAACACAGTTTACTATGTTTCAGGTATGAATGGACTGAGTCAGTGACTGGTATGGATCACTGACTCTCCATTCAGAAAAGGCTTCATCCTGACAGATACCCTGCAGCAGCTGACAGGAGAGGGGAGGGGGGAACTCTGCAGAGCTGTGGGGACAAGTGGAGGGTCCAGGAGAGAGCGGGGGGGGGGCAGTAAAAAGTACAGAGGGGCTGGCTGGAGAGCACACAGGGGAGCAGAAAGAAACTGCATAGGAGGAGTGGTGAGGGCGGCTGGATATAGAGTAACTGATCTTTCCATTTCCCCCACTTCTCTCCCTCCCACAGGCTTTCAGCAGCTGCAGGAGGAAAATGGAGAGATCAGTTTCTCTGTATCAGTGTTTCTCAACATTTTACCAGTCAAGGCGCAGCATAATGCCTCTTCACTGACTGTCAAATGCCTCTGAAAAGTGATCTGAGCCTGCATCGCTTTTCAGAGGAATGGGATTTTCTTGTTGGTATTATAAACCGGCCCTAAAAAAATCAGTTTTGATTGTAAAGAAAAAGGGGGTCAGGATCAAAAGTAATGTGTGTACATACACACGCATGTAAACACACATGTACGCACATACACACACATATACATATACATAAATACACACATATAAACATACACACACATACAAAACACACAGGAGCACACACACACACATACACATATAAACATACAGACATGCGCACACATAAATGCACACACACATATAAACATACAGACATGAGCACACACACATAAAACACACACGTGCTCACACACAAACATGCACACACACACACACATAAACATATACACATGCACACACCCAAACATGCATACACACACATATAAACACACACGCATATAAACAAACATATATAGATCACGTTTTAAAAAATCTGCAGCTGTAGCACTGTACCTTCACTCTCCATGCCGGGTACTGCACTGTAGGGGGAGGCAGAGAGCACAGCACACACTGTGCTAGACACATCTCCCTTGCTTTCACTTTCAGAGTAGACACAGCGTGACCGATCTCCTGCACTGCCTTCTGCGACCCCTATACTTCCGCCCCTGGCTGCTCTACAAGCGTCATCTCCGCTGGCTGGGTGCCTGACTTGATACCCACTGAAGTTTCCCAATTCTCCACCATTCCCGGTTGGTGAGAATTCTGCTCGGGTACTTGCTTCAGCTACTCACTGTGGTCCCTGGTAATAAGGTGGTTGGTCCCTTAGCGGCGACAGCTTCCCCTCTACCTCCGACCACGACAGGTTCTCCGACTGGCAGAACCGTCACTTCTGGTTGAACTGCAAGCCGCAATCCCAACCCTGCACTGCTCTCTTGCTTCTGGATAGGCCCTCAGCTAGCCTAGCAGCCAGATGTGCCCAGGATAGGCCCAAACTCCGGCAGCTAGCAGCCCAAGCAATACCGCACACGTCCACCCAGACAGCCATCCGGTTGGCACAGAACACTGATCACCTGACTCCACCCAAATATATATTGGTTCTCCCAGCAGGCCAAGGGATTTTAAAAAACCCCTGCCTATTGGCTGGGATACCCCATATACCCATAATCTGACCTTGCATTACCCTTCTCGTATCTAATGCCACCAGGTACCCAGCCACCTAGCGGCAAAAGAGAGAAGTGCAGCAATTACACACTTTTTTTTTTTTTTGACAGTAAGAGTTTTTATTTATTTCTTTAAGAATAAAATACAAATAGCATGAACATAGTCAGTACAGTATTTGCTACCAGATCATAACTCAGTGGGATTTAACCATTGCCAGGCAAACAGAAAATCAGAATTTCCAAAGGTGAAAAGCAGTCTATTGTAAAGAATATGTCTATTGTTAGACTACCAATATCAAATGGTTCAGTACAAATAAGGGGGGTGCACATACTTTATACAAACAGAGATATTCTTAGCTTATACCTAGCATTCTCCTGCTAAAAGTATACTGAGAAGGGGATTATTTCGGTCCAGGGGAGGGAGGGGAAGGGAAGGGAAAGAATAGGGAGAAGAAGAAAAAAAAAAAAAAAAAAAAAAAAAGGGGGGGGGGGGGAAGAAGGAGGGAAGAAAGGGGAGAAAAGCGGGGAAGGGAGAGAAGCAGGGGGGGGGGAGGGGGGAGGACGGGGGGGGGGAGAGATAAACCAGAGAACAACCCACGGCCACTCCCAGCTCCCCAGCGGCTTATGGATGCAGTACCAAGACAGTTGCATATAATATGTATTCACTGTTTTAGACATCAGACCAATTTGACCATATTTTATCATATTTTGCCGGGCAGTTTCTACTTTCGTAAGTAATTTTGTATAGTGGAAGGACTTTGTTGATTGCATTTCGCCATGCGGCAACTGTGGGGAGCTCTGTACCCCTCCATTTCAATAGGATTTCTCTTCTTGCATAATAGAGGGCAAAAGTCAAGCATAATTTGGTATAACGGTCCCCTTCTACATCCCCAAGATAGCTGAGCAAGAAGACAAGAGGGTCCACTGTCAACGCGGCACCACAGACTTCTGTCAGTACCTCCGCTACTCCCCTCCAGTATGGATGGATCTTGGGACAAGTCCATACCATGTGGAAGAAGGAGCCCCGTTCAGTGGAGCATCTCGTGCACAATGGGCTGTGAGAGGGGTATATGTTGGCCAACCTTTGTGGGGTATAGTATGCCCTGTGCAGGAAAGCAATTACACACTTATGCCGCGTACAGATGATCAGAATTTCGGATAACCAAACGGTTGATTTATTTCCGACGGATGTTGGCTGAAACTTGTCTTGCATACACACGGTCGCACAAATGTTTTCGGAAATTCTGATCGGCAAAAACGCACTGACGTACAACACGTACGATAGGACTAGAAAAAGGAAGTTCAATAGCCAGTTCGCAACCCTTTGGGCTCCTTCTGCTAATCTCGTGTTTATCGCGTGTTAGTAGAAGTTTGGTGAGAGACGATTCACTATTTTCAGCCTCATGCTTTTCAGATCATTACTGCTCTTCAGTTTGTGTTTGTGGGTTCGTATCTGTTTTTCAGTGTGTGTAGTCAGTTCGTATCTGTCTTTCAGTGCGTTCTTTTATAGTTCGTATCTGTTTTTCATTGCGTTCTTGTCCGCTCGTTTGTGATTTTCAGGTCGCTCTTCTCAGGCCTTTCTGATTTTCAGTGCGTTCTGTTAGTTCGTTCTGACCAGCCGACCGTTTTCTAGCCATGTTGCGGGGGCTTGGTCTTGGGGTTCTTACTTTGACCCAAGCCCAGTCCAGCGTGACCAATTCTCGCACATGCCTTTGTTGCGGGAGATCCGTGAGAATAATCCTGATGATTTCAGGAATTATCTCCGGATGATGAACCCCGTTTTTCACCGTTTGTTGGCTTTGCTGTCTCCTTATATTATGAAGCAGGACACCTGCATGCGGCAAGCCATCACTGCCGAGCAGAGGCTAGTCGTCACCTTGCGGTACTTGGCGACGGGGAGAAGTCTGCAGGACATCAAGTTCCCAACAGGCCTCTCCCCGAGGCTCTGGGAATCATTATTCCAGAGACCTGTTCTGCCATCATTCAGGTCCTGCAGAAGGAGTATATTAAGGTGAGTTTTCTCCTTTAACAACACATTCTATGTATTTAGGTTCAATAAGTTTTTATTATTTTGTTGAAGCAACATAGATATGAAGAAAACAAAAGCTGGTCCAGACACCAAACAGAGGTGTGCCTGTCCAGTCGGTTAGAATCTGTTAACATATACATAATACATTCCAATATATAAGCATAATGGTTAGAAAAGGCATGAGTTAAGTGGGGATGACCTATAATGTGCCACCACATGGAAAATCGCCTGTTCTATCGGTCTGGACGCCCCCTTGGGAACCTGCTGCGTCCATGAACCTTGAAAGCAGGTATATCTAGGTTACTGATTAACAAATCAGGATATAGGTCTAATATGCCTGTAGGTGTCCCAACCCTCCGCGACAATCACAGAGGTATTAGAACATATGAAGTCAAATGGAACGTCAAACTTCTTTTAATTTTAGAAGATAATGAAAAGTAAAAGTAATAGGGGGAGAGGAAGGGGAGGAAAGAAGAAATAGGATTGAGGAGTAGGAGAGAGAGGAAAAAGAGAAGAAGAGAAATAGGAGTGGGGAATCAGACAGCGGGTCCCGCCCACTAAGCAGTGAAACAATCGTATAAGAGTCTATGTAGAATTAGAGAGCTATCTATGGCCCCGGTGTATTTGTTGATGTGAGTCTATTCTTCAATTTGTCTGAAGTAGAGTAATGCCTCCAGATACTCCAGATGAAAGAGAACTTAGCCTCTTTTTCTATGGATTTCGCCTGCATCTCCTCCATCAGCATGAGGTCATTGATCTCTGCTACCCATTCTGTAAGGGATGGGGGTGAGGTAGTTTTCCAATGTCTAGGAATTAAGAGTCTCCCTGCACTAAGGAAAAATTTAAGAAGGCTATGTTTTTGGGATTTAATGGAACCCGGTAGAATAGAAAGAAGTGCTAGGGTGGGGGAAGGCGTGAGTGGTTTGTCATATATTTCAGAATATATTTCAAAAATTTGTGTCCAAAATGGGCGGATCCCCACACATTCCCACCAGATGTGTTTATATGTACCCTTCTCTATGTTGCATCTCCAACATATGTCAGAAGCTGCTGGGAACATGATCTTGAGGTTAGTTGGAACCCGATACCACCTTGATACCAACTTGTAATTTTTTTCCTGGATATAGCTTGAAATGGATGATTTATGTGTAAAAAAGAAAGCTTTACTCCATTCCGCCTCTGTTATTTCTCTTCCGAGCTCCTCTGACCATATAGCAGTGTACTTAGGGAGAGCATCAGTAGTATAATCTGTGATCATCTTGTATATCAAGGAAAGGGTATGACGCGGGGTTTCGGTGTTAGTGCATAGTTGTTCATATCCAGTCAGTGGTCTGTGTATTTGATTAGCTTCGTGAAGTTTCTTACAATATGAAGTTAAATGTAAACGAGTAAGCCAGGTGACTCTAGAAGTCTCTGTGTTGGGATGCGTTACATATGTACCATTATCATGATGGACAAATTGTTGAGCCGTAGGCCAGGAATCTCTATTGTAAATGTCTAGAGTGGATGTAGATTTACTTTCTGGGAGGGCCGGGTTATCGAATAAAGGTGTCAGGGGACTCGGTTCTGTGGATAATGCGTATGTCTCTATCTTTCGGTACCACACCGCCAGTGCATCTCTGGTAAGGGGGGATAAAGAATTAAGAGATTTATAAGTCTTGTTGAAGCCCCAAAGGAGAGCTCTGAGATCAACTGGGGAAAGGTCTTGTTCCACCAGTGTTGAAGCCTTGGATAAAGGAGGGGGGAACCACTCCAACATGCGAGAAAATATTGCCGAGTTATGGTACATTTCAAAATCTGGCAAGCTCAGGCCCCCCTTAGTGATGGGAGAGCATAACAGTTTATGTTTCAGTCTGGGGTGGCTCCCTTTCCAAACAAAATTAATTGCCATGGATCGGAGGGCACGAAAAAATGCGGATGGAAGAGCTATCGGGAGTGTTTGGAACAAATATAATAATTTGGGGAGTATATCCATTTTTAACGTGCTCATGCGTCCGAACCATGACATCTGCAAGTCCTTCCTATTTTCGGAAAGACATTTCAGTTTAGTTAGAAGTGGGCTATAATTTAGGGCGTAGATTTCTGATGTATATTTTGGTATGGCAGTTCCTAGATAGGAGATGGATTTTGTCTGCCATTGAAAAGAGAAGTTAGCTTTGAGAGAGGCCAGGGTGTGCTGTGTTAGTGAGAGGTTTAGTGCTTCAGTTTTAGAAATATTTAATTTGTAGTTACTAAAATGGCCGAACCTATCAATCTCAGCAAGAATTGACGGGATACTAATGTGGGGTTGGGTCACGTAAAGGAGAAGATCGTCGGCATATAGAGAAAGTTTATATTGGGAGGGGGTGGTCTGAATACCATGTATATTTGGGTTTGATCTTATAGCTTGGGCAAGGTGTTCAATTACTAGAGCGAACAAGAGAGGGGATAGTGGGCAGCCCTGTCTGGTGCCATTGGAAATCGTTAGTTTTTCGGATTGTGTACCGTTGACCAGAATAGTGGCTGAAGGGCAGGAGTAAAGGGACATGATGCGTGCTAGCATTCTAGGGCCTAATCCAATTTGTGTAAGGGTGGAATGTAAAAAGGACCAACTAACCCTATCAAAGGCCTTCTCTGCATCACAGGAGAGGAGGCAAGTTGGGGTGTTGCTACGATGGGCATGTGTTATTAAGTGTATGGTTTTGGTAGTATTGTCCCTGGCTTCCCGGCCATGGACAAACCCCACTTGGTCTCTATGTATAATGTTGGGTAGAAAGGGTGAGAGGCGATTTGGAAGAATTTTGGTGAACAGTTTGAGGTCTATATTTAAAAGGGATATCGGTCTGTAGTTCGGGCATAAAGAGGGGTCTTTACCTGTTTTTGGGATCACTACAATTTGGGCTTGAAGGAGAGGTGAGGAGGGGGATATCTTCTCATCTAGACTTGAAAAGGCTTTCGCCAGAAGGGGTGAGAGCAGCGAGGGGAACGTTTTATAGAAGCGAGGGGAAAATCCATCTGGACCTGGGCTCTTGCCATTCTTAAGAAGCTTTATAGCCCGTATGAAGTCAGTCTCTGACAGAGCGGACTCCAGTTCCTCTGAATCGGAGGATGGAATAGTGGGGAGGGCAGTCTCTTCAATGTATGAAGAAAGGTCCTGCGGGAGGGTACTGGCATGGGATTTAAATAGTGGTGACTGTGGAGATAAATTGTATAGTTTCGAGTAGTATTGACGGAATTCTTCAGCTATGGCTGTATTATTCATTATTTTCCCTTTAGTGGAAGAGTTAATAAATGGGATGGGGCTCCGTATCTGACGAGGATGCAGCGAATTTGCTAGATGTCTCCCGCATTTATTGGCTTGAGAGTAGTGAACGAATTTCCCCTTCCTTCTAGCCACTAGTGACCTTTCTGCAAAAATTTGCAAGAGATCTTTCCTGGCGTTAATCAGTTCTAACTGGGTGGATGAGTCGAGGTTGTGTTTATGTGTGTCTTCCAAGGCAGCTATGGTGGCTAGGAGGCGTGTTATGTCCGCTGTGCGTTCCCGTTTCAGTCTAGAACCATGTTGAATAAATTTGCCTCTAAGGACGCATTTAAGCGCTTCCCATTTCGTAAGGGGGTTTGTATCATCATGTGCGTGGTCAGTTACGAAATGTTTAATGGTCTGTATGATATCTTGGGTACAGACTGAGTCACATAACAAATTATCGTTCAGTCTCCAAGAGGTTCTTGTTTTGTACGTCGGGATCTTCCCTAGGCTTAGGTGAATAGGCGCGTGGTCTGACCACAAAGTGAGGCCTATTGAGGTGTCTGGTTTGTAGTCAAGTAAGGATTGGGAGACGAAGATATAGTCTAGTCTGCTATAAGATGTATGTGCAGGGGAATAGTAAGTATAGTCTTTGGTGGTAGGATGAAGGGCTCTCCATACATCCACCAAAGAGAGGTCAGAGAGAAGTTTTCGCATTTTGGTCAGAGTAGCTGGGGAGAGTGAGGACTTACCAGTGGAGGTATCGAGACGAGGTATCAGGGCTGCATTAAGGTCCCCTCCCAGGATCATGTTGGTCGTGCAGAAACGTTTCAGGCGTGACATCACCGTGGATAAAAATTGTTGCTGGTCTTGGTTTGGAGAATAAATATTAATAATAGTGTAGATCATGTTCATATATGACAGTTTAAGGAAGATATATCTCCCATGAGGATCAACATAAGAGTCTAACACATCTGGTGTAAATGTAATGTGGAATGCAATGGAAACCCCTTTGGATTTGGCAGATGGGTTGGTACTGTGAAACCAGGTAGGGTACTGCCTATAAAGTAATTGTGGGACAGCGTCAGACCTAAAATGGGTTTCCTGGAGGAGGAGAATTTGCGTACGGAGTTTATGAAAATGATATAATATTTGTCTCCTTTTTTCGGGGGTATTAAAGCCTCTACTATTTAAAGAGGCAACCCTGAGGGTGGGTTGCATTGTCATAGGAGGGGCAGAAAGGGAAAGACATTATACTGAAGGTAGGCGAGGCCCGCTGTCCCAGAAGAGGAGAGAGAAGAAAGGGGGATTATTGGGAGGTATAGACGCCCTCTGGTGGAGAGCATTCGAAAGTTAAGTGGAAACGGTAGAGAAATGGGAGTAAAGAGAGAGAAGAAAAGAGCTTAGGCCTTAAGGGCCAAACTAAGGTGTTGTATTCAACCAAACAGCTAATACCAAAATAGAAGCTGAAAATCCTAAGGGGGGGTATGAGGTTCACGCACGGAGTGGACCGCACCCACCGGGCAAAAACATCAGTGTCATTATAAGAATGGTTCGGCTCAAGGCCCGTCTCAATATATTAAACTTTATCTAACTCTATTTAGCAGGCACCATAGGGTAAAACGCCACAGGTGCCCCCACCTATTAATAAGAGGGGACCTTTATCTGGCTTCAACATGAGATTAGATTCAATCATACTTTGTATGAGGTGCGATGGGGGGGGGGGGGGAGGGGAGGAGGGGGGGGGATGCGATGAGGGGTAGTACAATCGAGCACCAACATATATGACTTTCCTATTTGAAATCAACACACATCCAATAAGATTATCAAAACCTGCAAATAAAACTGAAAAGTGTTATAATGAAATAGATGCTCTAAGTCCCAACATATCTGGGCACCGGGGCAACTCCAAGGATCCAAGTCCTATGGAAGAGGGAAAAAAGAAAAAAAAACAAAACAATGGTAGGCATTCCAAAAAGAGGACTTGACAAAGTCATCCAGCCGATGATTTGGTGGGATCAGATTTGGGACATTTATTCTTCCTAGACTGTTTGCGCCATCCGGCAGGAGGTTGAAATCCAGGGGTTGCTGCGTGGAGTGGCCAATCTGGCAAAGCGATTTGAGGAAGTTCAAAAGTTCCAAGGAACTTTGGTAGGTCACCCAAAGTGCGGAAAATTGCCGATTTCCCTTCATGAGATGCGGATAAACTGAACGGGAAACCCCAGCGATATTTGATAAGTTTGGCTTGCAAGGCACCTGTAAGGGGTTTCAGAGCCCGACGCATGTCGAGAGTCAGCTTAGAGATGTCAGGGAGTAGGAATATTTGGGTGCCATTGAAGTAGATGGCGTCTTGCGTGCGTGCGGCTTGCATTATAGCATCTTTGATTGCGAAAAAATGGCAATGACTGCAGGTGCCAGATCTTTAGTATCGATCGACTCGGGGAGGCCACGTATGCGTATGTTGTTACGCCTGGCCCTGTTCTCTTGGTCATCTTGGTGGTATATTAATTGCTGTATTTGTAGAGTATGTTCATGAAGAATGTTTTCATGAGACTGCAAGGCGGTGACAGTTTCTTCAACAGTGTGCTCCACATCTTCCAGTCTGTTAGTGACATCCCTGCGCAGCTCTGCAATCTCCTGCTTATATGAACGCTCCATCCTCTGCACACAGGCCTCAAAGTCATGCTTGTTTGGGAGGGCTTTACATTCTATGTATTTAATGTTTGCTAATGTATTGGATTTATTTCATCATTCACTAATTACCATGATTGTAATATGCTGTGAATGTCCCCTTTGTCCTCATTCATGCTGGAAGTTTTTAAAGTTCCTTTTTTGTCCTTCATGCATATTTGCCTTCACTAAGCTCCCCAGCATTCTATCCTGGGCCCATACACACCTAGCCTAGTCACTTAACAATGTATTTTTTCAGCTCCATTGTAGTGCTTTACCTTAAACACCCCCTAAAATGTGTCCAAATGTGATTTTTGTCCTTAAATTCAGGCAGAGTGCAAGAGGCTTTTTTTGGGGGTCCCAAACTCATTTGGAACCCTCCCTCCCCCCAACCGCTAAGTCAACCAATACCAATCCTCTATCTGCTGACTTTGCCAAACCCATACACACTATACCTACCTCTTTTGTGGTCAGATTTATGGATGAATTCACCAAAGCATGTAGTGCAAGGGCCTGCCTGAATACTTTCAAATGGTACTGTTTCAAGTTTTGTTCTCCTATTATCTTGATAGGTAATTGCAGAATGTAAATTTGTGCTTCAATTTGTACAGTGTGTATTCATATTTTTGTATTGTGACACTTCTTACCTGTCCAGTGGGCTGCCAGTAGTGTAAGTAAGAAGGGCCTGACCAAAGTAACGCACATTATGTATGCATTCAGCTCTCAATGAAGTGGAGAGGGTTACCTGTCCAAAACATCTCCTCCCCCCTAACATTTTTAAATGGGCCATCAAACGGGGTGAGGAATCTGATCAGTGGACCTTATATTTTTGTCTTTAAACACTCCTTAAAATAAATGTTATACTGATGTTGGCCAAGAATGTTTGTGTCTAATATGCTTGCAATGTTATGTGCAAAAGTACTAATTTTTTTTTTTATTGTTTTTTTCCACAGTTTCCTTCAACGCCACAGGAATGGCAGACTGTGGCATCCCGCTTTGCCCATCGGTGGGACTTTCCCAACTACGGAGGGGCAATTGATGGGAAACATGTCCACATCGTGCCACCACCCTACTCGGGGTCATACTATTACAACTATAAGGGGTTTAATAGTAAAGTGATGTTGGCGGTGGTGTCGGCGACATATGAGTTTCTCTATGTTGATGTGGGGAAGAATGGCCGGATGTCGGATGGTGGAGTCAATGCCCAGACCGAGTTCTACAGACAGCTCCAGAGTGGTTGCTTGGGATTGCCACCTACAGAAGACAACGTGGCTGGTCTACCATTCGTCTTTGTCCCTGATGAAGCATTTGGACTTGGTGAACACCTGATGTGGCCATTCCCCATGAGGACCCTCACCCCAGACCAGAGGGTTTTTAACTACCGGCTGGCCAGAGCCAGAAGAGTGGTGGAAAATGCTTTCGGCATAATGGCCAGCCGGTTCTGCCTATTCCTGATGCCAATTCACATGACAGAATACAAAATAAACCATATCGTACTTCCATGTTGCATTATGCACAACTTTCAAAGGAGAAATGCTTCGAACTATGTGGCCTCAGTTGGGCCTGAGACAGGATTGCCAGATCAGTCAACCCTGACGGCGCTTGAAGCTGGCCGTCCTGGCTTGCCCCCCCAAAGCGCAAGTGAAGTCCGTCAAAAATATCTGGAATACTTTGCGGGTAGGGGGGGCCATTGATATGCCAGAAAATGTTTGAGAAACATTTTTAAAATACAATTTTTTTTTAAACTAAAATAATATTTCATTTAATTTACTGCTTGTGTTTCTTTTAGCTGTCTCCTAGGTTCTCCAATGGGCTTTTCTATTTGGCCATTTTCTTTAATAGTGCAAACATAATTTATTTGATACATGCATGGCCGGATTAACATAGGGGCTATTGGAGCTGCAGCACCAGGCCACTACCATAATTTAGGCCATGGCTGGCCAGATTCACTGTCACTGCTATTTTCTGCCAGCTCTGCTCCCTCAGAACCTTCTAGTACAGCACTCGGACACAGACACAGCTGCCGAGGCACGGATATGTTATGGGCATCAGAGGGCTTGCTGGCCTAGAAACATCCTGGTGCTCAAATGCCGACGCCCCCTGCTGGACGATCTCACTGCCGGCCGCTGCAGCTGTCCAGTGGAGGAGAAGCATAGTCACAAATGGACTGGGTGTGAGGGGGGTGAGGGGGGTCCGTTTGTGCAAAGGTGAGGGGGGGTCAGGGAAGGGGGGGTTTGTTTGTGCAAAGGTGAGGGAGGTGAGGGGAGGGGGGTCCGTTTGTGCAAAGGTGAGGGGAGGGGGGGTCCGTTTGTGAAAAGGTGAGGGGAGTCCTTTTGTACAAAGGTGAGGGGGGGGGTCAGGGGAGGGGGGTCTGTTTTTTTGCAAAGGTGAGGGCAGTGGGAAAGCAGGACTCAAAGCTGAAGCAGCAGAATGCAGAGCTTAGCTGGTGAGGGAGGGTTAGGAAGTGGCTGCAGAGATCTGTGAGAGAAGGAGAGAAGGGTGCAGAGGTGAGCTTTGGATGTGGGGGCAAAAGTGTCCCCTGTGCATAGCAAACCTCTGAACCCAGTGTTCTGTGTATTATGGTCTCCTGAATGCAGTGCTCTGTGCATTACGCTCTTCTGAACCCAGCGCTCTATGTATTATGGTCTCCTGAATCCAGCACTCTGTGTATTACGCTCTTCTGAACCCAGCACTCTGTGTATTATGGTCTCCTGACCCCAGAACTCTGTGTATTATGGTCTCCTGAACCCAGCACCCTCTGTATTAGGTCCTTCTGAACCCAGCACTCTGTGTATTATGGTCTCCTGAACCCAGCACTTTGTGTATTACGGTCTCCTGACCTCAGAACTCTGTGTATTACACTCTCCTGAACCCAGCGCTCTGTGTGTGAACCCACCTGCGCTGGGTGGTGGGATTAATAATTGGCACCGCGGGCAGTCCTAATGGAAGCCTGGTATTTAGCTTCAGTAGTGTTGTGTTAAGTCTGCACAGCCGCGACATTTAATTCACCTCATGGTGCGCCACGCACGGTGATGCAGGGCTCTTATGGAAGCCTGGGACTTCCATAGCATTGGACCTGTGCCGTTGCACCCTTTCACCTCAGGGCGCACGCCAACGCACAGCCCTTAAGGCCTACCAAAATCCTCAGCACCAGGCCCATAATCTGGGCCTGGATACATGAGGTGAGAATCTCTTCTTCAGCTAACTATTATGTTGTGGGTCTGCTACACATACACCTTGTTTTTGATTTAATGTATGTAATGCATTAATGCTAAAAAAAACACATCCTTTTCAGCACCATGAATTATTAATTGTTTTGAGTCCCGAAAATGGCCTAATTGTGGCAAAATTTAAAACACTGTGGGGGTTATTTACTAAAGGCAAATCCACTTTGCACTACAAGTGCACTGAAACTGCACTGAAAGTGCACTTGTAGTGCAAAGTGGATTTGCCTTTAGTAAAGAACCCCCATTGTCACTGTAAACACCAGCTTACTCCAAAAACTCGTATTGAGTATTGAAAGAAGAAGCCACACATTGTTGAGTATAAAACATTTTACTCAAAGCACATTCACATGTGCGTTAGAAAAGGGTTTTTGAACAAACCAACATATTTGTTGTATATTTTTAGGTTTGACAGTACAAATAGGCTTTTTTGGGTTAAACAGGCATGTTCAAAACCATAAAACATACACAGCTCAGGAACTTACAAAGTTCAACTTTGACAAAGTGAAAGCAATATCAGACATTAGTATGTCCAAACTGTGTTGATATTGCCTTCATCAGTGGGGGGTGATGTCACCCCTGTAAAAGCCAAATTTTGAAGATGCACACAAAGTGGATTTCCCTCCTGATCCCATGCCTAATGTCAACATGTGCTTGCTCCCAACACTGGGTAACAATGGACGTGTTTCGGGGGTGCAACCCGTTCCTCTCATCTACTTTAGTTGCGAGGAAGGGGTTGCACCCACAAAACGCGTACATTGATATCCCGTGATGGCAGATAGCACATTTTGACACACTGTGTGCATCTTCAAAATTTGGCTTTTAAAACACTTTAAAACTTGATTTAAAAGAAAAATTTACACAACAAAACGGTACAATTTTTGTGTGTTTTAGATTCTGCCTAAAACATCAATAATGTTCTTCATTTTTTTTTTTTTTTTTTTGAACATCATTGATTTTTTCCTTTATCAGCTCTAAATCACGATTGCACACCATGATCTCCCCGATGAGGATGTGTGCACTTGCACTGGTGAAATGAGATTCTTTTTCCACAACATCCACATCACCTAAAAATAAAAAAACACACCATGTATTATAAATATGCAGGCATACATCTATTACCTGAAGCTGTGGTCTAAGACACTCACCTGTTGTGGTCACTATTTCGCCCACTTTATAAACCTCTCCTTCCTCCACATCCTGAGGTTGTGGTGTGGTGACTTCCCCTTCTTTAGGAGATTGGGGGTCCCTGGTGTCCTCTGATGTCCCGAGTCTTTTCTCCCCTATGTGAATTAAAAAATAGGTATACTTAGCACACAGATATTTGAGGACAGAATTAGGAATATGAAACATTGCTTGGAAGTGACGTACAATTGTCTGTTTTGGCAGAGTTCCAAGCTGAAGACATTATTTTTTTCCCTTTCTAAAGCTAGAATACTTACCTGTTTTGTGCAAGTTTCACACATGGAGACACCCCTAGTATCCACTGGAGCACCTGTGTGGGACACCCTAAAAAGGGTGTTCTGGTTTCCCACACTAGTGCTCCTGCATCCAGATGTGTAAACAGCTGCTGAGTGTCCTCTCCTTACACTGAATCAAGTTTGCATTTCATTCTAGGTACAAACCCATCTAGATAGCAAACTTCTTTTAAGACAAATAGGCATGAACAAATGTAGTTAACCTGCATCTGCTAAAAACATTGTATTAGTGAGCGAACAAATGATGTTTACTACAAACGATTACTGTGCCCACGAACCTGAAACTTGCCATTTTAAACGCCATTTTAAACTGTACAACAGTAAAGAAAAGCACATGGAGCAGCACAAAAGTAATAATAATAATTGGAACACATAACAAAATACTTACTTTTTTGCAGCACTCTCTTGATTCTTCTGTACTGATCCTGCTTCCTCAATTTGAGGTCTGACCATCATTTTCTCAGTTGATCCTTGGATCGCTGTACCCCAAAATTCTTCTGCAGACGGCCTTTCTCACATTTGGGTTTGGGTAAGGTCCATGCTTCCCATCATAGTCGGCCCTCTTCAAGATGTCCACCATCTCCACCATCTCTACAAAAGACATATTTGAGGCCTTAAATCTCCAGGATTATGACGTTTGCGGCTCTGGGCTTTCGTCGTCCTCCTCGTTGCTGCTCTCCCATGCATGCACTTGCTCTTTCTTCGCCATGTGCTCTCCCACTGCGCTGAAAGAGAAGGGGCGGGGAATATGCTAGAAAGAAGGTCAGGGGTGGGCGGAGTTTCACACATGAGCAGTGTATATAAAGCGTAACATGTGTGCATTATACATACAATCTGTGAGCGGAGGACGGAGTAGCATAAGCGCCAATCGTGCTAACGAAGGTACCATTTTAACTTGGGGCATCAGTGGCCTATACAGCTTATAGATTGAGGCCTATATTGGGAAAAGGTTAGGAGAGTTTAGTCTGACATTAGGGTTGTCTTGTGTTGTGTCTTGCAGATAAAATGGATAGATTCAATGATCATGACTTCTTCCCCAATTTCATTGATAAATACAGGGAACTGCCCTGTCTGTGGCAGGTGAAACACCCTTTTTATAATAATAAAATAAAGAGGAAAGCAGCGCTGGATCAATTGCTGGAATTGGTGAAGCCAGTGATTCCCACGGCAACCATCCCCTATTTGAAGTGCAAAATCGGTGGCCTGAGGAGCACATATAACAGGGAGCACAAAAAGGTCCAGGATTCCATGAGATCAGGAGCAGCAGCAGATGACATTTATGTCTCCAGTCTCTGGTACTACTACAGACTGCAGTTTTTGTCAGACCAGACTGAAATCAGGCCATCACTCTCAACCCTTCCTTCTACTCTTCCTTCCATATCAGATGAGGCTTCCGACGTACAACCTGGGCCTTCCACCCAGGAGGATGTGGAGGAGATCAGCTTGAGCCAGGTATAGCATTGTTCAACATATCTCTTGTCCAAAAATTGAATGATATTAACCAGATGTTAGAATTGATCACTAATTTCGGAATTAAAAAAGTGGTTTACATATCAATAGACAATAGTAGCCAAAAATGATTGGGACAAGAATGAAAAATGCTGGGGTCAGAACTATAGTCTTTTCTATATGTTAACATTCAATTTGCAACAGTCATGAGCTCAAAATTGTGTGTGATTAATGACCAAAAAACTAAAACTATGTCCCATTTTCATACACAGGAAAGTCTCAGCCAGGAGGAGGCCGTGGAAAGTCTCAGCCAGGAGGAGGCCGTGGAAAGTCACAGCCAGGAGGAGGCCATGGAAAATCACAGCCAGGAGGAGGCTGTGGAAAGTCTCAGCCAGGAGGAGGTGGGGGTAAGTGGCAGCCAGGAGGTGGCCGTGCCCAGTAGCCTGACCGAATCCCAGGTTCCTCCCCTCCGCCTTCCAACAAAAAGTACCAGGAAGGGAAGGAACGTGGAGGAGTAAGCGGTTTCTTTGATTCGGGAGGCTACTGTGGCCCTCAGAATCACCCCCAATATTCAAGAGGCATATGCCTGCATGGTAGTCAGCAAAATGCAGGAAATGGAGGTGGGCCAATGCCTCATTTGTGAGTAAGTGATCTATCTGGCCCTAAATAAGGGGTTGAGGAGTGAACTCACAAGCAAAATCCACCTGTGTGAGTTGGACCATCTTCCTCCTCATCCACCTCCTCCACCTCCTGCCACGACTCCAACCTGGAAGCAAGCATGTAAGGAAGACAAGAGAGTGATGGCCTGGGTTCAGTCTGGTCTGACAAAAGACGCAGGCTGTTGTAAGACCACAGCCTTGGGGCATATATGTCATCTGCTGCTGCTCCTGATCTCTCGGAGTCCTGGACCAGATTGTGTTCCCTATTAAATGGACTCCTCAGGCTACCAATTTTGCCTGTCAAATAGTTGATGTGTGGCCTGGGGTACAAAGGCTTTGCCAACTTCACCAGTGTATCCAGCATTGCCTTCCACTTTATTTTGTTATGACCCCAAATAAATGTCTATTTTTTTAGCACAAATACTTGGCTACGTGTTTTAGTTCAAAAGGGACGGGTTGTTTGTGAGTAGGCAGGTATATTTCAAAAATACAATGTCAAATTAACAAGGAACACCAACACCAACCAATCTCCTTGAGGTTAAAAAATACAAGATAATAATGGTGTTGTGGTAACTTGACACACAAAACGAGAAAAAATATTATGGAGATCGCTAGAAAAAAAAAAAAAAAATCAGGAGATCTTGACCAAAAAAAAAGTAGATCACTATAAAAAAAAATATAAACATTATTATGGAGATCTGGCGACAAAAAAAAAAGAAAAGATTATTCAGGAGATCACAAGAAATTATAAAGAAATCAGGTTATACAGGTTTGTGGTTTCGGAAAGGGAAACACCCTTAAAGTAGGCACCTCATCCCAGATAAAGATTAGATAAGTGAAAAAGGAAGAAAAGGGATTTTTACGGTGCAATTTATTCAAATATAAAAGAGAAGGCTATATGTTTTTTTCACTTTCTGTTAAAAAACAGTTTTATTGTTTACATTAAAAACAGACACATATGTCAATAATTTGTGACAATACAATTAAAACAGCGTGGTCAATAATAGAGGATAACATATAGGATATACGCTACGAATTCACAAATAGTCGTTATTGCATACTAGCCCCGCATTAGTCGCTTTATCAAGGGGTATGCAATTGAGTAGCGAGTCATCCAATACTTTTAAATTATTCTACAAAAGAAGAAAAAGGGTTTTACATATAGAAAAAATATATTTTACAATAATAATACAACATGAGATAAAGAATGTGTTATCACTCTGAGGCACCCATAAAGGCTTACCCCCAAAATAATTGACCCTAGGTGGACTCGTCAGAACCAGTGTATGCAGACACAGCCGAGCGGGATAGCAAGGGAGGCTAAATATGCAACCACAGGGAGCAGTCAGGTGAAGCTGTTGTACAAAACAAAGGGGTATTCAATATAAGGGGATAAATATCATTATATAAAGGGTTAATTGGATTTGTAGAGAATATAAAATTAAGTGAGTATCACTTACATCAAAGAGTTATTATAAGTTGCATCTGCGATCCGAGAGATGCAGTTAAACGCCAGAAATGGCAATAGCCGGAAATAGGTAAATGTAATATACGTTTGGAACTGGGAAACAGGACCTAAACACAATTTGCACAAGGATATGGTTAAAGTTTGGAATTAAGACTATGCTCCATAAAGAAAGTATTGAAAAATGATGTTGTCAATCAACATCATAGTGAGAGTTTGTTCAGAGTATAGAATTTTCAATTAACTTAAAAGGGAGAAAAGTTATAGATAAATTAGAGACTCAACCAGAGTTCAATAGGTATAGCCATAAAAACATAACTCTAAAATATGGAGCAAGGTATGGTGATAAACACCAGTCACATTACCTAGCTTAAGTCTTCGCTTGCAACCTCCGGCGCTGGCAGACATGGCTGTCAGATTAGCCGGTTTAAATACTGCTCCCCATCGAGACGGCGTGTGACGTTGCCGGCTCGATGCGGACGTGATGGCGCTACTGCGCATGCCCGGGAAGCCAAACCTCGTCGAACCTCAATCCCCACAAATCACCGCGCTGGAGGAGACAGCCGACATGCGCGCCAATGCGCATGGTAGCTCCTCCCGCACAATGATCACGCGGGGACGGAGGGGGCGGGGAATGGTTGCGATGGAAACCAGCTCTGCTGAGGGCGACGAATGCCATCGCCTGTCGAGAAGCTGGCTTGGAGGGGATGCACGGCGCGGGTTGGGCACATCAAAAAGGTGTGCCCCGGGCGTCCGTGTGGATGCGGCAGCCCCTCTATAACATATCCCAACAGGACCGGCCTGAAGTGGTCTAACTGAGAAGGGTCAAAGGGGTAATCGATCGACATGGGGGGACCACAGACCAGCCAATTTCGATCGGTGCTACTGAGGGACAACACACATTGTATCTATCAAATCATGAATACAATAAAGAACATAGTTAAGCAGTGAGACATCATTTAGACAGCAATTACACATTTACACAAATGTATCAATAAGAGATAAATAAAATAAGCTAACGTGGATATTCACAAATAACAAATTATGAGAAAGGCATAGAAGAAAGGGGTAGGGGTGGGGGAGGGAGATGGGGAAAGGGTAGAGGGATGAAAGGGGGATGGTGTCAGTTGGAAAGTGACATCATTATCCATGATATGAGCAGCTTAAATCAGAGGAAGGGTCTGTAACTAAGGCATTCATTGAAACCTGGGAAATGAGTGGCTTGGAGACTGTAAATCCAACGGGCTTCAAGCTGGAGGAGTGTCCGATCGACACTCCCCCCTCTTTCATCTAGTGGTATATGTTCCAAAGCATAGAACTTTATGGTTCTGGGATTGAAGTTGTGATATAATCCTACATGTCTGGCAATGGCTGTGTCCATTTGTTTTTTCAAGATTGGCTTTATGTGATCTCTAATTCGTTTGTATAGTGGACGTTTTGTTTTACCCACATAGAATCCACCGCAGATACATTGAGCTAAATAGACTATGCCTGGAGTTTGACATGTAGCCTTAAATTTTATTAAATGCCATTGACCATTGGGAAGTGAGAATTGTGATGTATTTTCCACATAGGGACATATGTCACATCTGCCACACGGGGAGATACCTGTGTGGGAAGGGTTATTGTTAATTGAGGTGTCTTGGAAATGACTATGGACTAGACGGTCCTTCAATGACGGGGCACGTCTATAAGTTATTTCAGGAAACGAATTGATGTGTCTGCTGACAGCTGGGTCAGCAGACAAGAGAGGCCAGAATTTTGTTATAATGTTTCTAATTTTTTTATGTTGACCAGAATAGCGAGTGATCAATCTGACCGTGTCAGATTTTTTTGAGTGTTTTTTTAAAAATAATAAGGGATCTCTATTCTGTATTTTTACCTTGTTGTAAGCCCTCTTGAGGCATGCATGGCTATATCCCCGGGACAATAGCCTTTTATATAGATCTTTTGCTGCTGTATGGAAATCAGTATCCCTACTACAGTTGCGTCTTAGACGCAAGTATTGACTGTAGGGGATACTTTTCAACAACGGGTCAGGGTGCGCACTAGCTGCGTGGAGAATAGTGTTTCCCGCCGAGGGTTTTCTGAAAAGTGACGAATTTAGTTTTCCATTGGTATCAATTGAAATGGTAAGATCAAGAAAATTAATTGCAGTTATGCTGTGTTCCATGGTGAAATGTAAATTAAAATTATTAACAGAGATCAGTTTAAAGAATTCAACCAATTCTCTTTCTGACCCAGACCAAAATACCAGAACATCGTCTAGGTAACGATACCAGGAGACGACCTTTTCCAAGAAAAAGGTCAGGTCGTCCCTGGAAAACAGATCTTTTTCCCACCCCCCCAGGTACAGGTTGGCATACGATGGGGCACATTTGGTCCCCATCACAACCCCCTGCACCTGGAGGTAGTGGGAAGAGTTGAACATGAAGACATTGTGTCTTAGTATGTAGTTGAGAAGTTTTAAGACAAAGTGGGCTAGTATGCAATAACGACTATTTGTGAATTCGTAGCGTATATCCTATATGTTATCCTCTATTATTGACCACGCTGTTTTAATTGTATTGTCACAAATTATTGACATATGTGTCTGTTTTTAATGTAAACAATAAAACTGTTTTTTAACAGAAAGTGAAAAAAACATATAGCCTTCTCTTTTATATTTGAATAAATTGCACCGTAAAAATCCCTTTTCTTCCTTTTTCACTTATATAAAGAAATCAGTTTGTCAGAACTCTGTGTGAATATCAGCAGCAAAACAACTTCATTATTCCAGCATTATAAAGAAGAAGAGAATGCGCTGCATTAAAAGATTAAAAACTTTGCAGCGTGACGAATGTGCTATCTCCATTACAAACGCTAATTTTACCAGACCGAGCGCTTCCGTCTCGTAATTGATTCAGAGCATGCGTGGAATTTTTTGCGTCAGAATTGTCTACACACGCTCGGAATTTACGACAACAGATTGTGTTGTCGCAAAATTTGAGATCCAGCTCTCAAATTTTTGTTGTCGGAAATTCCAACAGAAAATGTCCGATGTAGCCTACACACAGTCAGAATTTCCGACAACAAGCTCACATCGAACATTTGCTGTCGGAAATTCCGATCATGTATACGCGGCATAAGTGTGAAATCACTTGATCCCTAACAATGGGCCAAGGTAGCTATACCTGGCAGGTAAATTTAGGAGCAACCCTGCCTAAACACCAGGGTGGTACACATGTGAGGGGGTGTGAACTCGCTCCTGGGATGTGAGGGTGAACTATTATAATCCATCTCCACTCTTTGCCTTTTAGCTTCTAGTTATACTTTAAGCAGTATGGATGGAATGATTATCCTTAGACAGGTCTCCTAGGATAGGTGAACAAAGTTCAGCTCTTTGCTTAGGTAGGGACTGGGTATGCAAGGCGGAAAGTGCCAAAAGCAGAACCTAAAGTTTAAAGTTCAGATTTAATTTTATTCATAAAAAAACAGCAGAGTTCCCCTTCATAAGACCCCTTTCACACTGGGGCGTTTTTCAGGCGCTTTAGCGCTGGAAATAGCCTCTGCCTGAAAACCGCCTCCCATTCATTCAAGTGTGACTTTTCACACTGGGGCGGTGCGCTTGTAGGACGTTCCGAAAAGTCCTGCAAGCAGGATCTTTGGGGCAGGTTGGGAGCACTGTATTTAGTGCTCCCAAAACACCCTGCCCACTGGAATGAAGTACTCGAAAAGCGATTCGGAAGCGCTGCAACACAGGAGAGTTTAACCCCTTCTGTGGGGTTAAATGCGCCTCGCTAGCGGACAAAAAGCGCCACTTAAACAGCAGTAAAGCGCCGCTAAAACGAGCAGCGTTTTACCGCGGCCGTGGCCCCAGTGTGAAAGGGGTCTTAGGGTTTGGTATTGTTGAGCAAAAAGTGTACTGGACTGACAAAATTGTATGATTGGCTCTTAATACTGCCCCATTGCTCTTCCAGGGCTTGGATAACTAGGGCACTTTTCGATTAGGACTTTTTTTTTAAAGGCTGGGTTCACCTTAGTGAAAAAAGTATTAAATGCACACATTTTTGCAAGAAACAAATAGGACCCTGCAGAGCATTGCACCCACGATCAATGTCAGGCTCCTGCAGGCTCTTCCTACAGCTCTGAGCCTGCACCTCTGTACGGGGCTGTCAGTTTCAGAGCTGCAGGAAGAGTGAAGGAGCTCATGACAGCGTGGCATTGAAAACTATGATGACTGTGCGGTCACTTGTAGTCACCACCAGAAGTCTATATGACAGATGACAACGTAGGAACACAACAGGGAGGCAGAGACAGAGAGTTTTCACCTTATAACAGGAAGTTCCAGAACGAGGACCTTTATGGCAGGATCACCAATATTTTAATTGAAGCTGCAGGTTTAAAAAAAGACTAAACATTTATTTGAAAATGACTTTGACATGTGCAGCACCCTCCTAAAGTAGTATAGATCGCTAGGTAGATTTAGTTAGCTCCTCTGTAATCAGTGGAGCAGGGATTGAATATTCAGTGTCTCGCAGGCTGCTGCTCTAATTGCTTTCCCTTGTATTCTAGAGGGTTCTAGAAGTATACTGGAAGAAAGGACAGGGCATGTAGACTGAATATTTATGGGACTCCAGCCATTCCCTGGAGAGGTATACACAGAAGGTGGTGGAGAACCCATAAATAGTCTGGGGCCTGAGGCAGGAGCTGCAGAGTTCCTGGGTCCAGTCCTGCTGGAGGAGACCCCTGTTCAGGCGCTCTGCCCTGGGACAGGATTTCTGTGCCATGTAGAAGACATCAAGGTCCAAGCAGAGGCTTTAGCTGGAGGGCCTATTTGCAAAAGTTTAGTCCTGGAGTTTGAGTCTGGAGAAGCTCACTGGAGAGTGCCAGGAGGAAGCTGGAGGAAATGTGTCCAGCTGTCCTATGGTGATATGAGTTTGTTTCTCACGCACTGGAGAGTGCCCCGTGGATATCAGAAGGAGGCAACCGATGATCCTGTGGCCATGTGAGTAAATGAACCGGTGCTGGAAATTAGTTACTGTGTGCTGTTTTTGGTCCTTTAGGAAAAGTCCTAGTCGCCTGTCAGCATTAAAGACTCTGTGGGAAAATTAAATTTTTTTTTGCGTATCTCAGGAAGCTAGGGACGAGTCCTTAAAGTGTTAATTTAATCAGTTTTGGGGTATCCCATGCTCCCCTCATACCTTCCAAGGGTGAACCCTAAAAAGACACCCCTAGACTGTTCCTTCGAGTCAGTGGAAGAGTGAAGAAAATGCTGTGTGCCTGGCTGTGTGTGCTTAACCACTTTAAGACCAGCCGCCGCAGTTGTACTGCGGCAGATTGGCTCTCCTGGGCAAATCTCCGTCATTGTACATCGGTTGCTTTAAGAGCTCTAGGAGGCACACGCGACGCCGGAGCTGATGCAATGTCTGCCGGCCACCCGTGATCGCTCCTGAGAGAGACAGAAAGGGGATCTGTCAATGTAAACAAACAGATCTCCATTCTGTCAGGGGAGGAGAGACAGATCTGCTGTTCCTAGTGATAAGGAACAGCGATCTCTCTCCTCCTCCAGTCACTACACTCCCACCCCCCACAATTAGAAACACCACCCTAGGGAACACTTAACCCCTTGATTGCCCCCTACTGTTAACCCTGCTCCCTGCCTAGTGATTGGGAACAGCGATCTCTCTCCTCCTCCAGTCACTACACTCCCCCCCAGTTAGAAACACCACCCTAGGGAACACCTAACCCCTTGATCATCCCCTACTGTTAACCCCACTCCCTGCCTAGTGATTAGGAACAGTGATCTCTCTCCTCCTCCAGTCACTACACTCTCCCTCCCCCCCCACAGTTAGAAACACCACCCTAGGGAACACCTAACCCCTTGATCGCCCCCTAGTGTTAACCCCTTCCCTACCTAGTGATTAGGAACAACGATCTCTCTCCTCCTCCAGTCACTACATCCCCCCCCACAGTTAGAAACACCACCCTAGGGAACACCTAACCCCTTGATTGCCCCCTAGTGTTAACCCCTTCCCTGCCTAGTGATTAGGAACAGCGATCTCTCTCCTCCTCCAGTCACTACATCCCCCCCCACAGTTAGAAACACCAACCTAGGGAACACTTAACCCCTTGATCGCCCCCTAGTGTTAACCCCTTGCCTGCCAGTGACATTTATACAGTAATCAGTGGCTATTGTTAGCACTGATCGCTGTATAAATGTCACTGGTCCCAAAAAAGTGTCAAAAGTGTCTGATCTGTCCGCCGCAATGTCGCAGTCTCGCTAAAAATCGCTGAACATCGCCATTACTAGGAAAAAAAAATTAATAATAAAAATTCCATAAATATATCCCCTATTTTGTAGACACTATAACTTTAGCACAAACCAATCAATATACACTTATTTTTTTTACCAAAAATATGCAGAAGAATACATATTGGCCTAAACTGATGAAGAAATTTGCTTTTTTACATTTTTTGGGGGATATTTATTATAGCAAAAAGTAAAAAAATATTGTTTTCTTTTTTTTCAAAATTGTCGGTCTTTTTTTATAGCGCAAAAAAAAAAAACCCACAGAGGTGATCAAAGACCATCAAAAGAAAGCTCTATTTGTGGGAAAAAAAGGACATACATTTTGTTTGGGTACAGCGTCGCACCACTGCGCAATTGTCAGTTAAAGCGACGCAGTGCCGAATCGCAAAAAATGGCCTGGTCATTAAGGGGGCAAATCCTTCCGGTTCTTAACTAGTTAAATGAAGGGAAGCATAGAAGGCAGAGACAGCCAGGCAAGTAGCATTTTCAGAAGGAGTTTACAATGGTGAATTCCGCAAATCTCTCACAACTGGTTCTATTGGTTGAACTCGACAGACGTGATTTTTTTGCGGGGAAATATTTCCAGGGGCAAGTCTGCACAACCCAGGACAGTTCCTGACCAGTGGGATGAGCAAGCTCTGTGGTCATATTTGCAGTAAATGACAGTAAAGAAGCTGATGTGAGTTCATTTTATATTTTTGCTGCAGGCCCTGGCATGTAGACTGTTGATGCAGTGACAATGTGTGCTACTGTCATATGACTGCATTGTCTGAGAGCACACACACGTGAAGTCACGGATGGTGTAGGGTCACGCTGGACAGGTTGGGGGGGGGACAGTGCGATCACCTGAGCTGTGCTCTGCAGTTGAAGCTCACGTGTGACCTTTGGCCCCAACTGAATTCCTGGGGTTAATACCTAATTAGAGTAACTTGTGGATTCCATTGACACATTGCTGCAATGCCTGATCACACAGATATCAACTAATAGGTGGGAAAGTCCGGAGAGAGCGTGAAAAAGAGAACTCATTGTGAGAGGTAAGACTCAGCATTGTTCATTATTCTTTTTGTTTGTTTTTGCTTAATAGGCCTGTCTTGTGCTGTAGGATTTGCACCGATCAGCTATAACTTTATGATCACTGGTTAAGTAAATATCATTGATTATCTCATTACAATGGCATCTGAAAGTCTGTGGGATATATTAGGCAGCAAGTGAACATGTTGTCCCTGAAGTTGACGTGTTGAAAGCAGAAAAATTGGGTATCGCAGTTTGTTGTGTATGGAGCTGCGTAGCTGCCGAATGGTCAGGTTGCCCATGTTGACCCGTGTCCACAGCCAAAAGCGCCTACAAAGGGCATGTGAGTATCAGAACTGGACCATGGAGCAATGGAAGAAGGTGACCTGGTCTGGTGAATCATGGTTTCTTTTACATCATGTGGATGGCCGGGTGCATGTGAGTCACCAACCTGGAGAAGAATTAACACCAGGATGCAGTATAGGAAGAAGGAAAGCCGGCAGATGTAGTGTGATACTTTGAGCAATGTTCTGCTGGGAGACTTTGGGTCCTGCCATTCATGTGGATGTTACTTTGACATGTACCACCTACCCAAACATTGTTCCTGACCAAGTGCATGCCTACATGGAAATGGTATTCCCTGATGGCAGTGGCCTCTTTCAGCAGGATACTGCTCCCTGCCAGCACTGCAAAAATGGTTAAAGCATAGTTTGAGGAATATAACAATGAGTTTGAGATGTTGATTTGGCTTCCAGATTCTCCAGATCTCAATCCATGGAGGACCCACCTCACAACTTGCAGGATTTTAAAGGATCTGCTACTGAAGGCTTGGTGCCAGATACCAAAGCATACCTTCAGAGGTCTATTGGTGTCCATACCTCGATGGGTTTGGACTGTTTTGGTGGCAAAAGGAAGACCTACTCAATATTAGGTGGGTTGTCAAAAAATTATGGCTGATCAGTGTAAATAAAAAGTGCTATTTACTACAGCAAACCTGATTTTATTTAGCGATGGTCATCCATCTATAGAAAGCTCTATATAGAGTGGGGATGGAAAGTATTCAGACCCCCTTAAATTTTTCACTCTTTGTTATATTGCAGCCATTTGCTAAAATCATTTAAGTTCATTTTTTTCCTCATTAATGCACACACAGCACCCCATATTGACAGAAAAACACAGAATTGATGACATTTTTGCAGATTGATTAAAAAAGAAAAACTGAAATATCACATGGTCTTACGTATTCAGACCCTTTGCTCAGTATTTAGTAGAAGTACCCTTTTGATCTAATACAGCCATGAGTCTTTTTGGGAACGATGCAACAAGTTTTTCACACCTGGATTTGGGGATCCTCTGCCATTCCTCCTTGCAGATCCTCTCCAGTTCTGTCAGGTTGGATGGTAAACATTGGTGGACAGCCATTTTTAGGTCTCTCCAGAGATGCTCAATGGGGTTTAAGTCAGGGATCTGGCTGGGCTATTCAAGAACAGTCACGGAGTTGCTGTGAAGCCACTCCTTCGTTATTTTAGCTGTGTGCTTAGGGTCATTGTCTTGTTGGAAGGTAAACCTTTGGCCCAGTCTGAGGTCCTGAGCACTCTGGAGAAGGTTTTCATTCAGGATATCCCTGTACTTGGCCGCATTCATCTTTCCCTCGATTGCAACCAGTCATCCTGTCCCTACAGCTGAAAAACACCACCACAGCATGATGCTGCCACCACCATGCTTCACTGTTGGGACTGTATTGGACAGGTGATGAGCAGTGCCTGGTTTTCTCCACATATACTGCTTAGAATTAAGGCCAAAAAGTTCTATCTTGGTCTCATCAGACCAAAGAATCTTATTTCTCACCATCTTGGAGTCCTTCAGGTGTTTTTTAGCAAACTCCATGTGGGCTTTCATGTGTCTTGCACTGAGGAGAGGCTTCCATCGGGCCACTCTGCCATAAAGCCCCGACTGGTGGAGGGCTGCAGTGATGGTTGACTGTCTACAACTTTCTCCCATCTCCCAACTGCATCTCTGGAGCTCAGACACAGTGATCTTCGGGTTCTTCTTTACCTCTCTCTCCAAGGCTCTTCTCCCCCGATAGCTCCGTTTGGCCAGACGGCCAGCTCTAGGAAGGGTTCTGGTCGTCCCAATTTTCCATTTAAGGATTAGGGGGGCCAGTGTGCTCTTAGGAACCTTAAGTGCAGTAGAAATTTTTTGTAACCTTGGCCAGATCTGTGCCTTGTCACAATTCTGTCTCTGAGCTCTTCAGGCAGTTCCTTTGACCTCATGATTCTCATTTGCTCTGACATGCACTGTGAGCTGTAAGGTCTTATATAGACAGGTGTGTGGCTTTCCTAAGTCCAATCAGTATAATCAAACACAGCTGGACTCAAATGAAGGTGTAGAACCATCTCAAGGATGATCAGAAGAAATGGACAGCACCTGAGTTAAATATATGAGTCTGAATACTTAGGACCATGTGATATTTCAGTTTTTCTTTTTTATTAAATCTGCAAAAATGTCAACAATTCTGTGTTTTTCTGTCAATATGGGGTGCTGTGTATACAGTAATGAGGAAAAAAATGAACTTAAATGATTTTAGCAAATGGCTGCAATATAACAAAGAGGGAAAAATTTAAGGGGGTCTGAATACTTTCTGTCCCCACTGTATGCTTACAATGCACCTTCTTAAAACTTTGCTTACAAATGGGAACTGTAGAGGTTAAAGTACATGTAAATCCTAACTGAGTGACACTGTTTGCTCTGTGCACTGCGTATCATAAACAATTTTCATGTTTTTCATCCTTAGTTGTTGTAGGAGATCAGTGTTGCTGATCTTCTACAGACTCCTTGCAGCCACTTCATGTCCACATACACTCCAGACATGGCTGCATGGCATTTCTCAGGGCTGGTTTTCTGATAGTGATAACCATGGACCATATTTGTGTAATGTGTGTTGGAAACAAGGTAGGGTCGTGACAGGGTAACAATGCAAGGAGCACAGTTATAAAGAGACAGGAACGAAGCATTCACCCCATAACAGGAAGTACCTGACCAAGGACCTTCGTGGCAGGATCACTGAGTATTAGCTCCCTCTTCTCAAGCCATTTATTTCAGTTATACAAAATCAAGCAAAAATTTAACGAAATTAAAAAAACTACCAGAAGTGAATGAAAGAGTTAAAAAATGATAAGGGTAGTAAACCCAAGCATGAAAAAATACACTGACAGGCAGGGTTTTTCAAAACAGAAGGGACCCTAGAGGTTTCTTCTGTCATAAATGACCCCCCTGCCTGTCACCAGTAATGCGATCTGAGCCGCATGAAGTCACCGCAGTCTGGCCATTTAAGCGGCCAAAGATTCGGAACCAGGAAGGAAGACTGGGCTAACATTGAAGTGCCGGGGACCAGGGAGAGCCGTGACAGCCCAGTGCTGGAGGGCTCTGTTGGTAGGTAAGTCTCTCTCATAATGTACTAGTACATTATGACTTAAAGGGGTTGTAAACCCTCGTGTTTTTTCACCGCGTTACTCGCAATCCGAGGTTCCACTGAAAGTTTGTTCTTAAATTGAATTTGTATGTACTGTAAGTTGGAACATGTACATTTTTTTAAGTGTAATTCCGGCCAAAAAAAAAAAGTTTTATATTTTTTTTGGATAGCATAGGGAAGGGTTAACACCCCTGTAACCTTTGTTTGGCTGTCTGTGCCCATGTTCAGAAGATTTCACCTCACTTTCTGTCCCTGTGACAATTGGATTTTGAAAGTTTTGGATTGTTGTGGAAACATTTTTCCCATGATAACTCTTATGCCCTGTACACACGGTCGGATTTTCCGATGGAAAATGTCCGATCGGAGCGTGTTGTCGGAAATTCCGACCGTGTGTGGGCTCCATCGGACATTTTCCATCGGATTTTCCGACACACAAAGTTTGAGAGCAGGATATAAAATTTTCCGACAACAAAATCCGTTGTCGGAAATTCCGATCGTGTGTACACAAATCCGACGGACAAAGTGCCACGCATGCTCAGAATAAATAAAGAGATGAAAGCTATTGGCCACTGCCCCGTTTATAGTCCCGACGTACGTGTTTTACGTCACCGCGTTTAGAACGATCGGATTTTCCGACAACTTTGTGTGACCGTGTGTATGCAAGACAAGTTTGAGCCAACATCCGTCGGAAAAAATCCTAGGATTTTGTTGTCGGAATGTCCGATCAATGTCCGACCGTGTGTACAGGGCATTACAGGGGTGAATTTCCCATCCTAGGGATTTATTTCATCTCACATCCTGTTGTCTCCCTCCGTTTGTAAGTATAGGTCGTATGTAAGTCAGATGTTTGTAGCTCAGGGACTGCCTGATATGTCAGTTAATGTCAGTAATACAAGATAAGACTGAAAGGGGTGAGGTGGGGAGTAGAGAGATAGATTTGGCTGTCATGAGCATAGAGATGGTACCGAAGCTGTGGTAGTTTATTAAGGAAGGAGGTGTACATAGAGAAGCGAAGGGGTCCATGGACAGAACCTTGATAGGGTTGCCACCTTTCCTTCAAGCCAAACCTGAACATTTAAGCGGCCTGGGCCAACTTTGGGTGTCCCAAGGTGAGTAGTACTGCGGTGCGCATTGCGTGCCGCAGTGAACACCGAGTGTGGCCAAATTACTCTTCCTGACAACATCGCCCTGCCCCCCCAGTAATGCCAAACCTTCCCCTAGAAGGCCGCCTGCAGCTCCTGGGTGGCAACAGATTTGTGTGTGACTATCTTGGTTACTTGGGGAGACACAGCCCAGTTTGAATCATAGTGTCTTTTTTCAACCTCACCTACTATGTAACAAGTCCATCCTGTCCAACCTATGTCAGTCTACCTGAAACTCGGACACATGATTTAAAACCTGGACTGTCCAGGTGCATCCTGGACAGGTGGCAACCCTTAACCTTGGGGGATCCCTACAAAAAGAGCAGTTTTTGGTGGAGAGGAGAAGATAGAGTTGTAGGCAACACTGAGAAACTCTTCCATAGGTAGGAGGAGAACCAGAAAAGAGCAGAGTCTTGGAGGCCAAGAGAGTGGAGTTTTTTGAGGAGGAGGGGATGGCCAACAGTATCAAAGGCCGCAGAGAGGTTAGGTATTATGATGAGTACGGAGTAGTGCCCATTGGTTTTGTCGGTTGGTAAATCATCAGCGAGTTTTAGTAGGACAGTTTCTGTGGCGTATAGCAAGCGAAAGTCAGACTCTATTGTAAGGGGTCAAGAAGTTTGTTTTCAGCTGAGCGAGTTGTAGACTAAGCATTCGAAAAGTTTAGAGGTAAGTGGGAGCAAGGAGGTGGGAAGTTGTTCAGGCTGGTGGGTTCCAGTGAAGGCCTTTTAAGTATGGGGGGTGATCAGCACATGCTTTGGGGGGGGGGGGGGGGTGCTAGTAGAGAGGGAGAGATTAAAGCTTTGATTGGGGGAGCATAGGACAGAACAAGAGGGTGACTGTAGTAGTTGTGAGGGAACAGGGTCCAGTAAATGGATGGTAAGGTGGGCTTCTGCGAAAAGTTTGGTGACCTCTTCTGTAGTAACAAGGTCAAAAGAGGAAAGTATTAAATGTGGTTTGCACAGGGTATGTTACATTGGATAGATATCTGTGCAGTACTGCCCTCTGAACTCAACATAAGGCTTCATTTTTACAGAGGCATATGACTACCTCTGGCTGCTGTGTTGGGTTAAGAGGGGTGGTCAGGGGATGATAAAAGCACGGCTCAACTGACAATTTTTACCACCCTGAGCCTGGGCTCACACTTGTGCGATGCGGGAACCAGCACAATTACAGGTTCCCGCATCGCATCTCTCCCGCAGGCAGTTTACACTGCCCTCTGCGAACCGCTGCGGGTGTGAATATATTGTTATATATAAATTAACAAGTGATGGCGCCAAACAAATAACTTGGTATTTAACAAAATCCAGAAAAAGCTGCCCCTTTTTCAAGTGAACTGATCACCCATAAACGTATACAACAAAATAAAAAAGGCAGCGCTAATTAATCAAAAAAATATAAAGACATATATGATTACATCACACGTATATAAAGTGCATAATTAAGGTTGGAACGCATGCTGAGAGTCAGAGGAACGGCGCCTTTCCCCGCTATAGAGCTGTATATGCCAGTGCTTATAGCACCAACGAATGTAAGTGTACAATCTAGCCGTTTCTGGTTTATCCTGTGCAAGCTATATTGCGCTATGTGATGTACTCTGTTTTTTTGAGCTTTTGCCTGCATACGAATTTAAAGATCTATCAGTTGATGCCAAATAAGCCAAGGATCATCTCCCTTTGATGTGGCTTATTCTTCTAAGGATCTGAATCCTATGCAAGTTTTTCCATCTAGTTATTTGGTGAGTTTGTTTCTTCTCACACAAGTGTTGGTGGAGCACGGACAATTAAAATAACCTATTACACATTTTTTACTTTTTTGGTCTGTGGACTTTTTTTTCTAGCACATTATATACATGTCATGTAATCATATATGTCTTTATATTTTTTTGATGAATTAGCGCTGTCCTTTATATTTTGATGTATATGTCAATGCATTGCTAATGACACCCCCAGATTCGCAGTGCGAACTGTGAACTCGCACAGGAATCGGATCGCATAGGTGAGAACACTCATGCGATCCAATTTCAGTGTGGGGGGGGGGAACCCCTGCACTTTTTTCTGTGAATCTAATGCGAGTTCAGCCATACAACTGTATGGCTGAACTCGCATCGCACAGACATCGCGGTGCGGGTGCGAATCACATGCGATGTCTGAGATCGCATATGTGTGAACCTAGACTAAATGAGCCCTAAGTATTCATAAGGGGTTAAAATATTGAAAAAGGATTTTTTTTTTTATAAATGAATACAAAAGCAGGACCTGAACTGTCAAACTGATAGCTTAGTCCTGCAGATTATGGGCTCATTCACATAGACACAGCGAGCCATACACTGACAGAATTCACCAAATTTCTGTGCCTGGTAATCGTGTACAGCTGCCTGTACAAATCAATGACAGGCGGACAAATGCTACGCTTGTACGTACATCTGAGAGGTTACATGCATGCAGATACAGCCCTGGATTCTAATGCAGACGTACATCCAGAATGTCTGTCAGCCTGACATTGATTTGCACAGGCTTTGGACGGTAGCTGTACATATGCCGTCCGCGGATATACCCTGAATTCTGTCATTGTATGGCCCTCTGTGCTCATGTAAATCCAATCCATATCCAGGGAGAACGTGGATCTCCCTGTGTAATCATCAGAGCTTTAGAAATAGATAAAAGAAAGAGGGCACACTGGCCTAGTGCATTATCCCACACATTTTATAAAACAAAAAAAGAAAGAAAAAGGATAATATTCACAAACATAGGTAGCGTAAAAGCTCATCTGACAACACTACTTGGTATAAACACAAACGAATACCTTAAAACCCTTTTCATAGGCGCTTTAGAGCTAGAAATAGCCTCTGCTAAGCGTCTGAAAACCGCCTCTCCTTCATTCCAGGGTGACTTTTCACACTGTGGCAGTGCGCTTGCGGAACGGGAAAAAAAGTCATGCAAGCAGCATCTTTGGGGTGGGTTGGGAGCACTGTATACAGCGCTCCCAAAATGCCCCTGCCCATTGGAATGAATAGGCAGCGCTTTCAAAGCGTTTTGAAGGCGCCGCAAAACTGAAGTTTTAACTCCTTGTCAGTTGCATTTTTCCAGGTTAAAAATGGCGCCGGGTCCTCTCGGCGGCACTCGGGTCCTCTCAGCAGCTCTCGGGTCCTCTCGGCGGCTCTCGGGTCCTCCGCAGTCCTGAGCGGAGCCGAAAGTAGCCGAGTGTACTTAGGCTCGGCTCGGCTGACAGTCACGCCCAGTCCCTGTGTTATGTCCTTCATAGGGTAGGACTGAGCGTGACTGTCAGCCGAGCCGAGCCGAGTACACTCGGCTATGTATCTCGGCGGCTCGATCCTCCACTAACAATCGGCGGGGGAACGGCGTATAACACGCACCCACGATTTTCCCCTGATTTTAAGGGGAAAAAAGTGTGTGTTATACACCGATAAATACGGTATATATAGTCTAGAGATGTTTTATATATGTACAAAAATGGAGGGTTTATTGGTTGGCTGGTAGTACTGGCAGTGATTAGTGTACACAATAATGAATAGTCTAGCCAGAGAAGCAAAAAACAAAAGTTTTAGAGAGGAATAGAAGGAAAAACCTCCTAGCTGTTGTATAGCATACAGCTCAATCAGCTCCCAACTCTTAGGAGCTGCATGAGGATCCTAAAGAAACCTCCACTAAGGCCCCATTCACACCTGAGCGTAGCATTTTCAGGCAGAAACTCGCACGTTTTTGCCATGATGTTGTACAAGTCAAAAGGTCACCAATGTAAAAAGCAGAAAAGCACCTGTAATCTGCCTAAAAAAAGTTCCAGAACTTGTTTGAGCTTCAGGCGTTTTGGAGCTTCTGGCTTCAAACGTTTTGGAGTGGAGATGTGAACCATCTCCATAGAGAATAATCGATTTTTTCCCCTCCAGCGTTTTGTAGCTTCAGGCTGGGTTCACACTGGTACGACAAACGCTCCAACATTGGGAGCTAATGTCACATGACGTGTGAAAATCAATGTTTCTATGGGAGCTGTCTTAACTGGTCCAACACAAGTCGGTCCGACATTGAAAATGCTCCCTGCACTACTTTGATCTTACTTCAGCATATTGAATATCACTGAAGTGAGATCAAAGTCGGATCGCCGTCTTTACTGATTTTTTTTAAAAACCTGCATGGGTTCCCCCCTCCAAGAACATACCAGGCCCTTCATTCTTGTATGGATTTTAAGGGGAACCCCCAGGCTGAAAAAATGGCGTTGGGGTCCCCCCAAAATCCATACCAGACCCTTATCCGAGCACACAGCCTGGCAGGTCAGAAAGGGGGTGGGGACAAGCGAGCGTCCCCCCTCCTGAACCGTACCAGGTCACATACCCTCAACATGGGGGGTGGATGCTTTGGGGCAGGGGGTCCCGAAGTACCTTGTCCTCATGTTGATGAGGACAAGGGCCTCTTCTCGACAACCCTGGCCGTTGGTTGTCGGGGGCTGCGGGTGGGGGGCTTAACAAGGGGGCCACCAGATCCCAGACCCCCACCCAAAGTGAATATGGGGTACATTGTACCTCTACCCATTCACCTAAAAAAAAAAGTGTCAAAAATAAAACACATTACACATGTTTTTTTTAAAGTTTTTAAAGTAATTTATTAGGCAGCTTCGTCATCTCTTCTGATATCTTCTCCCCTCTCCGGTTCCTCCTGATCTCTTCTCCCCTCTCCGGTTCTTCCATGTCCTCTGCTGACGTCTTCTACCTCTGTTGGTACTTCTCCCCTCTCCGGTTCTTCTCCCTCTATCCGCTGTCTTCTGCCGGGTCTCCTCCACTATTTTCTCGCTCTTTTTCCCGATCTTCTCCGCTGTCTTCTCCCTCTGTTCTTCTTCTGATGTTGACTCAATGCTCTTTCCCTCTCTAATGCCGGGTGCGTGGTGTGCCACTACTTATATTGGCATGGGGCGGGGTCAACGGAGGCACGCCTCTTATGACGTCACCGCCCATCATGCCCCAGATGGTGACGTCATAAGGGGTGGGGCCTCCACGTGACGTCACACAGTGACCCCGCCCCATGCCAATATAAGTAGTGGCACATCGCGCACCCAGCATTAGAGCGGGACAGAGCATTGAATCAACATTGGAAGAAGAACAGAGTGAGAAGACAACGGAGAAGACCGGGCAAAAGGGCGAGAAGATAGCAGAGGAGACCTGGCAGAAGACAGCGGACAGAGGGAGAAGAACCGGAGAGGGGAGAAGAACCAACAGAGGCAGAAGACCCCGGAGAGGGGAGAAGAGATCGGAAGAGACGACGAAGCTGCCTAATAAATTACTTTAAAAACATGTGTAATGTGTTTACTATTTGACACTTTTTTTTTTTTTAGGTGAATGGGTAGGGGGGTACTCCATACTCATTTACATTGGGTGGTGGTCCCCTTGTTAAAGGGGGCTTCCAGATTCCGATAAGCCCCCCCCCGCTCGCAGACCCCGACAACCAACAGCCAGGGTTGTCGGGAAGAGGAACTTGTCCTCATCAACATGGGGACAAGGTTCTTTGGGGCACCCCTGTCCCAAAGCACCCAGCCCCCCATGTTGAAGGCATGTGGCCTGGTACAGTTCGGGGGGGGGGGTGCTTGCCCTGTCCCCACTCCCTTTCCTGACCTACCAGGCTGTGTGCTCAGATAAGGGTCTGGTATGGATTTGGGGGGGGGGCCTGAAAAAACTGCGTGGGGGTTCCCCTTAAAATCCATACCAGACCGAAGGGCCTGTTATGCTCTTGGAGCAGAAACCCATGCCTTTTTTTGGGTTTTTTTTATTTGGCATGGAGTTTCCCCTAAAGATTCATACCAGACACAGTGCCTGGTATTGTCGGGGATCAAAGTCGGATCCCTGTTCATTGAAGTCGGATGCATGTCAGACTTCAAATCGCAGGGCAATGTCGGATCCAAAGTGGTACAACTGTCGTGTCGTACCAGTGTGAACCCGGCCTCAGGCTTCACGCTACAAAATGCTCAGGTGTGAATGGGTCTTTATAGTGATAAGTGCGGCTGCCTATGATGTATATGCCTCAATCTAAGTCCTGAATGGCTCCCAGACTGGCTGTATCTGGCAAATTCTAAATAAATCTGTGCGAATTGCACAGGAGCCCTGTGCGTCTTTTGATCCATTTCAGGTCCGAATTCAGCCCAAAATTCAGGCTGACATCGGACCTTAACCACTTCCCGCCCGCCCTATAGCGGATTGACTTCCAGGAAGTGGTTCTGTTATCCTGACTGGACGTCATATGACGTCCAGCAGGATAACATGCCGCAGCGCGCCCCGGTGGAGGCTCTTTGCCACGTGATCAGCCGTGTCCAATCACGGCTGATCACACTGTCAATAGGAAGAGCCGTTGATCGGCTCTTCCTCACTCGCGTCTGACAGACGCAAGTAGAGGAGAGCCGATCGGTGGCTCTCCTGGCAGAGGGGGTCTGCGCTGATTGTTTATCAGCGCAGCCCCCCCTCAGATCACCCCACTGGACTACCAGGGATGCCACTAGGACCACCAGGGAAGGGGCAACGTGGATGGCCAGGTATGTACCCCATGGCCATCCACATGTGCCCAATCTGTGCCAATCAGTGCCCACAAATGGGCACTGATTGGCACTATTATGTCAATGATCTGCCCAGCAATGCCCAGATCTGCCCAGCAATGCTTTATCAGTGCCACCTGTCATTGCCCATCTGTGCCACCTGTCATTGCCCATTGGTGCCACCTGTCAGTGCCCATCTGTGCCCATCTGTGCCCATCAGTGCCCACCTATCAGTGCCCATCAGTGCCACACATCAGTGCCACACATAAGTACCCATCAGTGCCACCCATATATACCAATCAATGCCACCTACGAGTGCCCATCAGTGCCGCCTATGTGTGCCCATCGGTGCCACCTATGAGTGCCCATCAGTGCCGCATACTAGTGCCACCTATCAGTGCCCATCAGTGCCACCTATCAGTGCCCATCAGTGCCGCCTATCAGTGCCCATCATCAGTGCCCTTTAGTGCCACCTCATCAGTGCCACCTCATTGGTGCCACCTCATCGGTGCCCATCAGTGCCGCCGTATCAGTGCCCATCAGTGCCGCCGTATCAGTGCCCATTATTGAAGGAGAAAGCGTACTTATTTACAAAAAAATTTAACAGAAACAAAGAAAAACTTGTTTTTTTTCGAAATTTTCAGTCTTTTTTTATTTGTTGCGCAAAAAATAAAAACCGTAGAGGTGATCAAATACCACCAAAAGAAAGCTCTATTTGTGGGAACAGAATGATAAAAAATTTGTTTGGGTACAGTGTAGCATGATCGCGCAATTGTCATTCAAATTGCAATAGCGCTGAAAGGTGAAAATTGGGCTGGGCGGAAGGTGTCTAAGTGCCTGGTATTGAAGTGGTTAAACGGTCAATGGAGACGCACCGGACTCCTGCTGTGAGCCTCTGCGTGTTATAGTGTGAAATCGGCCTGAAGGAAATAGATATATTCCTTCATATGTTCAAAATCTTTCTTTATGTTAATTGACTTCTCAAATCATTTTTTACAGTCAAGAATTGTCCTTCAAAATTATAAATATTTTTAAAGGGGAACTGCGAAACAGAATTATTTCTTTATAAAAGGCAGATAAGTAAAGCCCTCATTCAAGCCAGATAGCGTACATGATTTCAACTGAAAAATTCACCTAGCCTCTGTTTTTTATTAGGTATTTATCCAGATCTCCCTTTCTTGATCCCAGACATTGGCTATTCAATCGTATATCGCCAATGTGCTCCAAGACTCGTTGACAAAACTGACGAATGGTCTAGCCCACATATAGTTTGGAACACGGTCGCCTAGCTGCCTGCATAGATCACTCCTTAACTGCAATTGAAGAAGGATTTTAATTGAATCATTGTGCCACCTTTTGGGTTCAAGAATTCCTTCATCGTGGGGATATACGTACATGCTAAAAAAATGAATAAAAACCAAGCGCTGATGTGGATAGATATGTGTGATATAAATAAATTGTGCTTAAAAATATATATATATCAATATAGTTAGTGCTATAAAAAAATCAGTAAATTAAAGCTGCTATCAATATAGGGTGATCAGATAACCAAACAAATAGTACTAAGTATAAAATTGATGCACTATTTATTTAAAGCGCATCAATTTTATACTTAGATATACGTACATGCCTTACAATGGCCACATTTAAATGCTATCCATGGCATGGGTCGTTCTGGTAGCCACGTAGTGGTTACAGGTTGTGCTGCAATTTTATCAAGATGACTATGTACCAGCATGCCCCTTAAATCCCCCCCCCCCAATATAATCATTGGATTCTGGGACAGGACACCATGTAGGTACTTATCATGTAAGATATTCCAATACCGCTTTATGACATTAAAGATCTGGCCAGACTGATTAGAATATTGGCCAATAATTTGAAGACCTGTCTGTTTGTCTATTTTCTTCTGCCACTCAGTAGACTTTGTCTTGGAATGTCCTTTACCTTATGATATGATCTTTTAAGGTCCTGCATTTTATAGCCCCTATGAGAAAAATGTTCCATTTACTTTCTGCCTCAAATGCCAACTCAGTTGAGCAATTTAGTTTTGCTCATATGAATTGGCCGGTGGGTATACCCTTCTTGACGGATGATGGATGGTGGCTGTCCCAGTGGAGTAGGGCATTTGTGGATGTAGGTTTGCGATATATTGTAGTCTGAATTACACCCTTTGCATCCCTTAATGGATAAATCCTCAAAATTAATACTATTGTAATCAATCTCGCTTGTGAAGTACATGCCAATTTTGTTCCTATTCAGACAGTTTACAAAATCCTCAAAGATTTCTTTAGTGCCCTGCCACAACATGAATATGTCATCAATGAAGCGTACCCAAAGTAGGATCCTTGATGTATACTGGTCCATGGTCTGGGTACGCTCCCACCAGCCCAAAAAAAAATAAGTTGTCATACGTCGGTGCACATGCTGTGCCCATGGCGGTACCTTCCCACTGCCTATACATTTTACCAGTGGTGGCCGGTGCGAAATACTTTTTGCAGGGGAGCAGCAAACTAACCCCACCCCCCCCGTGGGAGATGGAGGGGAATGTGGCAATTGATACCCCCGCAGGAGACGGACGGGAATGCGGAGATTGACCCCAAAACAAACCCCCCCGGGAGACAGATGGGAAGGTGATCAGAGGCCTTACCTTAGGAGGCAGGGGGAAGGAAGAGCCAGCCGTTGCTTCTCCTCCCGGCCAAACAGTGTGTCCTGAGACCCGATTGGCCAGGGAGTCCTAAGACTCCCTGGCCAATCAAGTCTCAGGACATGCTTCCTGATTGGCCAGGAGGAGACTCAGGAAGACAATAGCGAATATTATTATTAATAATAATAATAATAATAATAATAATTCAATATTGTCACACAACTGGGTGGGCTCAGGGCGCAGTGCTCTGTGCCCCGAGCCCACCCTTTTTTTAAGCCAATTAGAGCCTCGGACTCTAACCAGGTGCTTAAAAAAAATCCCAGTTAGAATCCATGCGTCCAGCGCCCTGTATGTAGATTAGGGCCTGGGCGCATGGATTAGGGGGGAGGCACCCCTGCGCCCCTTATGGACGGGTCACCACAGCATTTTACCATCAAATAAAAAGAAGTTGTGTTCCAGCATGAATTGAATTTGCAGGCTTGTAACCCCAATTGATGTCCGATATTGCTATAAAGGGCTTCTACATCCAGACTGGCTAACCAAGTATTCTCGTCCAGGACTATATCAGTCAACTTGTTGACAAAGTCCCACATGTCCTCAATATACGATGACAATTCATAGACAAATGGGCCCATGACAAAGTCTATATATCTACAGGCTCCCTCTGTCGATTAAGCGAAACATGTAGATTTTAGAGTTTTGGGAACACTAATATTATTTCGGGTACAGCATGGTTTTGTAGGGATGTGTTTTTCAGAATTTGGCTGGCAGATATAGTTTAACAGCTTTTATGAGGCAGGTTTGATTAGTCTTCCAACTCTTGAGGCAGTAGCTTTGTTTAGGATGACCAATTGTTAGACTTTGGCAGTACCTAGCTTTATATGAGGCAGGTTAACAAAGTATATGCAGTTTTTTTTCCGAGGTAGGCCAGTTTTGAAGAGGCGGTTATTCTGTCAAACCTTGGCAGGAGACCTTGTAAGGGTAATTTGTATATTCAAGTGTACAATATAGCAGACTTGTAGTATCCCTATAGGAACAGGGATTATAGTAGTTTTGTCATAGCTCCCAACTGTCCCTGATTTCGAGGGACTGTCCCTCATTCAGAACAAAGTCCCTCTGTCCCTCTTTGCTCCTCATTTGTCCCTCATTTTGGTCTGATCTATATAGTTGTATATAAAATGCACTACTTACCTATCAATAATGTGTTTCCCAATGCTAAACCTTTCATCCAATTTCTAAATTGCTGCATTTGTAAATTCAGAAAGACAATATAAAAAAATAGTAGAGCTAAAAAAAAGCACTTGTGGGTTTAACCAATCATTATTTGTACAATTCTCCTTTAAAGGGCGTGGCCTCAAAGGAGCACCATCAGGCATTCTAGGAGCATAAATTACACATATCATTTCTTGACTACCTCTTAGGCCCTTTCACACTGCGACATGAAAGTTGCGCGATCTTATCGTGATTTTACCATGATTTTTGCCGCAATTATTGATGTGACTTTGTAATCTTGAGATCTATGGACCTCAAATCGCATCAAAGTCAGACCAAAGTAGTGCAGGGACTACTCTGAAGTTGCACATATATGAATGGTGCTCATTGAAAGTCATGGGGTACGACTTGTCATGCGACTATGCAGTCCCAAGTCGCAGAATAAGTCGCAGAAGTGTGAAAGGGACCTTAAACATTTGAAAGTCCTGGAGCACCAGGACAATGAAAATGCCCCAAAAAATTACCCCATTTTGGAAAGTAAACCCAAAGTGTATTCTTTGAGGCATAATGAGTCTTTTCAACATGTTATTTTTTTCCACAAGTTTTATGTGTAAAGAAAATTAAAACACATTTTGTTTTTACACAAAGTTGTCCATTTATAAGATATTTCTAACACATAGCATGTACCCAGCAAAAATTAAACCCAAAAACACATTCTGCTACTCCTGAGTATGGCGATACCAAATGTGTGAGACGTTTACACAGCCTGGCCACATACAGAGGCCCAACATGCAGGGAGCACCATCAGGTGTTCTAGGGACATACATTTCAAATCTAATTTGATTACCATACACTTTACACCTTATTACACTTTTGTGAGGCATGGATGAACACTGATGTGGCATGGATGAGCACTGATGTGGCATGGATGAGCACTGATGTGGCATGGATGAGAACTGATGTGCCTTGGATGAGCACCGATGTGGCACAAATGAGAAATGACATGGTACGGTTGAGCACTGATGTGGCATGGATGAGCACTGATGTGGCATAGATGTGGCACAGATGACCACTGATGTGGCATGGATGTGACACGGATGAGCACTGATGTGACACGGATGAGCACTGATGTGGCATGAATGTGGCACGCATGATCACTGATGTGGCATGAATGAGCACTGATGTGACACGGATGATCACTGATGTGGCATGGATTTGGCATGGATGATCACTGATGTGGCACGGATGAGCACTGATGTGGCACGGATGAGTCATGGATGAGCATGAATGAGCCATGGATGAGCATGAGTGTCGATGGATGAGCCAGGGATGGAGCATGAATGTGGATAAGTGAGCCAGAGATGGAGCATGAATGTGGATGCATGAGCCAGGGATTGGGCATGGATGTAGATGGATGAGCCAGGAAAGAGCATGTATGAGGATTGATGAGCCAGGGATGGAGCATGAATGTGGATGGATGAGCCAGGGATAGAGCATAAATGTGTATGGATGAGCCAGGGATGGACCATGAATGTGGATGGATGAGCCAGGGATGGAGCATGGATGTGGATGGATGAGCATGAATGAGGATGGATGAGCCAGGGATGGAGCATGAATGTGGATGGATGAGCCAGGGATGGAGCATGGATGTGGATGGATGAGCATGAATGAGGATGGATGAGCCAGGGATGGAGCATGAATGTGGATGGATGAGCCAGGGATGGTGCATAAATGTGGATGGATGAGCCAGGGATGGAGCAGGGATGTGGATGGATGAGCCAGGGATGAGCATGAATGAGGATGGATGAGCCAGGGATGGAGCATAAATGTGGATGGATGAGCCAGGGATGGACCATAAATGTGGATGGATGAGCCAGGGATGGAGCATAAATGTGGATGGATGAGCCAGGGATGGAGCATAAATGTGGATGGATGAGCCAGGGATGAGCATGAATGAGGATGGATGAGCCAGGGATGGAGCATGAATGAGGATGGATGAGCCAGGGATGGAGCATGGATGAGCATGAATGTGGATGGATTGGCCAGGGATGAGCATGAATGTGGATGGATGAGCCAGGGATGGAGCATGGATGAGCATGAATGTGGATGGATGAGCATGAATGTGGATGGATGAGCCAGGGATGAGCATGAATGTGGAGGGATGAGCCAGGGATGGAGCATGAATGTGGATGGATGAGCCAGGGATGGAGCATAAATGAGAATGGATGAGCCAGGGATGGAGCATAAATGAGGATGGATGAGCCAGGGATGGAGCATGGATGTGGATGGATGAGCCAGGGATGAGCACGAATGTGGATGGATGAGCCAGGAATGAGCATGAATGTGGATGGATGAGCCAGGGATGAGCATGAATGTGGAGGGATGAGCCAGGGATGGAGCATGAATGAGGATGGATGAGCCAGGGATGGAGCATGAATGAGGATGGATGAGCCAGGGATGAAGCATGGATGAGCACGAATGTGGATGGATGAGCCAGGGATGAGCATGAATGTGGATGGATGAGACAGGGATGGAGCATGAATGAGGATGGATGAGCCAGGGATGGAGCATGAACGAGGATGGATGAGCCAGGGATGGAGCATGAATGAGGATGGATGAGCCAGGGATGGAGCATGGATGAGCATGAATGTGGATGGATGAGCCAGGGATGAGCATGAATGTGGATGGATGAGCCAGGGATGGAGCATGAATGAGGATGGATGAGCAAGGGATGGAGCATGAATGAGGATAGATGAGCCAGGGATGGAGCATGAATGAGGATAGATGAGCCAGGGATGGAGCATGAATGAGGATGGATGAGCCAGGGATGGTGCATGGATGTGGATGGATGAGCCAGGGATGGAGCATGGATGTGGATGGATGAGCCAGGGATGAGCATGAATGTGGATGGATGAGCATGAATGTGGATGGATGAGCCAGGGATGAGCATGAATGTGGATGGATGAGCCAGGGATGAGCATGAATGTGGATGGATGAGCCAGGGATGGAGCATGAATGAGGATGGATGAGTAAGGGATGGAGCATGAATGAGGATAGATGAGCCAGGGATGGAGCATGAATGAGGATAGATGAGCCAGGGATGGAGCATGAATGAGGATGGATGAGCCAGGGATGGTGCATGGATGTGGATGGATGAGCCAGGGATGAGCATGAATGTGGATGGATGAGCCAGGGATGAGCATGAATGTGGATGGATGAGCCAGGGATGAGCATGAATGTGGATGGATGAGCAAGGGATGGAGCATGAATGAGGATGGATGAGCCAGGGATGAGCATGAATGTGGATGGATGAGCCAGGGATGGAGCATAAATGAGAATGGATGAGCCAGGGATGGAGCATAAATGAGGATGGATGAGCCAGGGATGGAGCATGGATGTGGATGGATGAGCCAGGGATGAGCACGAATGTGGATGGATGAGCCAGGAATGAGCATGAATGTGGATGGATGAGCCAGGAATGAGCATGAATGTGGATGGATGAGCCAGGGATGGAGCGTGGATGAGCAAGGGATGGAGCATGAATGAGGATAGATGAGCCAGGGATGGAGCATGAATGAGGATGGATGAGCCAGGGATGGTGCATGGATGTGGATGGATGAGCCAGGGATGGAGCATGGATGTGGATGGATGAGCCAGGGATGGAGCATGAATGAGGATGGATGAGCCAGGGATGAGCATGAATGTGGATGGATGAGCCAGGGATGGAGCATAAATGAGAATGGATGAGCCAGGGATGGAGCATAAATGAGGATGGATGAGCCAGGGATGGAGCATGGATGTGGATGGATGAGCCAGGGATGAGCATGAATGTGGATGGATGAGCCAGGAATGAGCATGAATGTGGATGGATGAGCCAGGAATGAGCATGAATGTGGATGGATGAGCCAGGGATGGAGCGTGGATGAGGATGGATGAGCCAGGGATGAGCATGGATATGGATGAGCCAGGGATGGGCACAGATCAGCACTGTGGGCACTTCAGACCCGCTGCACTGGTTCCCTCCTCTCCTCACACACTGTACCAATCAGCGTGAGGAGAGGGGAGGAGCATGCTTCAGTTTGTTTACAAGTGATCACACTGTCATTGGATGGCGTGATCATGTGGTAAAGGGCCACTGTCATTGGCCCTTTACCTCGATCCGTGACACGCCTGACGGTCACAGACATTCTCGGTGTGACGTTATAGTACGCCCTCCCAGAGTTATCCAACCACGCTGTAGCCGTTTTTCGGCTATGGCCCGGTCAGCAAGTGATTAAGCAATTGTAGTTTTTTTGAGGTAGCCAGTTTTGCTGAGGTAGATGTTATGTTTAACTTTGTTAGACCTTGTCAGGGTAGGTTGTATATTAAAATGAACAATCTAGTAGAGTTGCACCTGCAGTATCCTGATAGGAACATGTATTACAATATATTCATTGGGGGGTTAATCAGGACTCACTAGGATATGGGTGTGGCAGAGAAAATGCAATGAATTCCCAGTCCTTTCAGGAGACCGGTGTGATGGATACTAGTAGCTAACCAGTCTTGAGCAGATTATTTGCCTCTGTAGGAATACAAGTCCCTTAGACCCCATTCACACAGGGGCAACACGACTTGCCGGTCGCCTCAGCGAGGCGACCTGCAAATGAATGGCCGGGCGACTTGCAAAACGACTTCTGCATAGAAGTCTATGCAAGTCGCCCCAAGTCGCCCCCGAAGTCGTACAGGAACCTTTTTCTAAGTCGGAGCGACTTGCGTCGCTCCCCTTAGAACGGCTCCATAGTACAGAACGGGAGGCGACTTGTCAGGCGACTAGGTCGCCTGACAAGTCGTCCCTGTGTGAATGGGGTCTCAAGCTTATAAGCTTGCAGAGGGAGGCATTATATTGTGCTCAGTCAGGGTCGGTTCACACTGGGGCGACTTGGGATCTGACCTGTACGCCCTCAAGTCGCCCCAGAAATAGATTCAATGGGAGTGAACGCTAGCGTCTTAATAGACATTACTGAAGTCGCTCCGACTTCAGAGCGTACTCCCTGTACTACTTTGATCCGACTTGGTAGGCGACCTGTACCATAGAAATCAATGGAAGTCGCCTCCAAGTCGGATCTCTCTGTAAAGTCAAGCGACTTTGCAGGGAAAACCCCTCCCTCCCAGAGAGCTGATTGCCCTGTGATTGGCCACAGCCGAAGTCGCCTGTCATGGAGGCGACTTCAAGTCGCCTTGTAATTTGCTGAAGTCGCGCTGAAGCCGCGGTACAAAGTCGCGCTGAAGTCGTGTTGCCCCTGTGTGAATCGAGCCTTAGGGAGAATTATTTAGAATTTGTCAGTTGCAGTCAGTCTGGGAGCCATTCAGGACTTAGATTGAGGAGGAGTATACATCATAGGTAGCTGCACTTATCACTATAAGTGGAGGTTTATTTAGGATCCTCATGCAGCTCCTGAGAGATGGGAGCTGATTGACCTGTATGCTACACAACAACAGCTAGGAGGTTTTTTTCTTCTCTCCATCTTTAGTTTTTTTTCTTGTCCGCCCAGACTATTCAGTATTGTGTACACTAATCACTGCTAGTACCCACAGCCAACCAATAAACAAAAACCCTCCCTTTTTGTGTGTATGTATATATGTGTGTATATATATATATATATATACATACAAAATACAAAGACCAGTGTGTCTTGCCTACAGTCAAGCATGGTGGTGGGAGTGTCATAGTCTGGGGAGCTACAGTTCATTGAGGGAACCGTGAATGCCAACATGTACTGTGACATACTGAAGCAGAGCATGATCCCCTCCCTTCTGAGACTGGGCCGCAGGTCAGTATTCCAACATAACAAGCTCAAACACACCTCCAAGACGACCACTGCCTTGCTAAAGAGGCTGGGGGGGGGGAAGGTGATGGACTGGCCAAGCATGTTTCCAGACCTAAACCCTATTGAGTATCTGTGGGGCATCCTCAAATGGAAGGTGGAGGAGCACAAGGTCTCTAACATCCACCAGCTCCATCATGGAGGAGTGAAAGAGGACTCCAGTGGCAACCTGTGAAGCTCTGATGAACTCCATGCCCAAGAGGGTTAAGGTAGTGCTGGAAAATAATGGTGGCCACACAAAATATTGACACTTTGGGCCCAATTTGGACATTTTCACTTAGGGGTGTACTCACTTTTGTTGCCAGCAATTTAGACATTAATGGCTGTGTGTTGAGTTATTTTGAGGGGACAGCAAATTTACACAAGCTGTACGCTCACTACTTTACATTGTAGTGTCATTTCTTCAGTGTTGTCATATGAAAAGATAGAATAAAATATTTACAAAAATGTGAGGGGTGTACTCACTTTTGTGAGATACTGTGTGTGTGTGTGTATATATATATATATATATATATATATATATATATATATATATATATATATATATATATATATAATTTTTTTTTTTTTTTCTGCGGGAAATGCAGGCACGGCAGCCCATTGAAATGAATGGGCTACCGTGCCCTCGCAAATGCTTTTCACAACACTTGGGGCAGGCTGAAGACACTCAACCATGCGGGCCGTTTTGTTAAAAAAAAAAATTCTCCTCTCCCATGTATATTGTGGAATTTTAACAACTTTGTTGCAGATTCTTACCTTTTTTCATTTTGATCAAATAACTGTTTTTCATTGTGTCCTTTTCAGTCTCCTGAATGGCAGATGCTATCAATTGATGAAATCTCAGTGCTTTGATGTGGGAAGCTGCAGTGTTGGCATCCCTTTAGCCATAGTTAATCATTTAGGGATTTCCTACCAAAATAAAACCCCTAAAAGCCCTGTTGCATTGGATTTGTGTTTTTTTTATTTTTTTCACATCCATAGGAAACTGCAGTGGCAGCAGTTTGAAATGGAATGGTCATTTATAATATCATTCAATTGCAAGATGGCTTGCGTAGCAATTGTATGTTATATTGTTTTCATAACTATGTAGCGTTTGTTTTTTCCTGCAACGGGCCATTGTGCAGCCAGCAGTCTAATCCCTCTGTGCCAGCTATTCTTAACTAGGATTCCTCCAGATGTTGCTAGGGTTTCCTTGATCTGTGAATAATTGACAGCCCCTTTTTATGGTGCCTGCATAGTTCCAGTGCCACTTGGCAGAGTCAGCAGCATGACACTATCTTATTAGCTATTGGTAACAGTGGCATTCTGACCACCACTGGGGGTCTTTCTTCCCATTGACCACCAATGTAACAGGCAATTTTTCCCACTGACCCCAATGAATTGGTTTTAGCATGGATTCACCAACACCTGAAACAGATTTTAAGGGTTCCTCTAAGGTAAAAGGTTGAGAAAGGCTGCTCTGTGTAGCAGCTGGTGGAAGCCAGTGCCTTCCTTCGGGTCCTTTCACAAGTGCGGTCTGCCCCGCGGACTCTGTTTTGCTCAGTGGGGGATCACTCTGCTGATCTCCACTGAGCAGGCAGATGACAGGTCTGTCTCTGCTCACTGTGTAGAGATGGACCTGTCAGAGCCCCGCTCATCTGTATGCAGGGCCGGACTGGGTATAAAAACCAGCCCTGGAAAAAATGTCATACCAGCCCCATAGCATTATAATACCAGCCCAACAGCATAACGTCATTATTTTCTTGTTCATAAAATGGAAAACCATGCATTTTAAAGCACATTTAAAGAGTGCATTATATATAGATAAGACACATATAAAAGCACATAGGGCTTTATATATATATATATATATATATATATATATATATATATATATATATATATATATATATATACACTGCTGTGCGTTCGCTGCTTACACAGTGCTGTGTTAGGAAATCCAATAAATCGCTTCCCTAACACTGACCCGCCTCTCAGCCAATCAGGTGCACTGGGTCTGGTTACCTGTCACCTGATTGGCTGGAGCGACAGGCGCTGTGATTGGAGGGAGCGTGGAGCAACGCGCTGACCTGAGACAGGTAAGTGCCGGGCGGGGGGGACACTGGCAGGAATTGATGGGGCAAACTGGCGGCAATTGATGGGGCAAACTGGCGGCAATTGATGGTTACAGTGGCTGCGTTTGATGGCATAGTGGCTGCGTTTGATGGGCTCAGTGGCTGCGTTTGATGGGCACAGTGGCAGCATTTAATGGGCACAGTGGTGGCGCTTGATGGGCACAGTGGTTGTGTTTAATGGGCACAGTGGCTGCAATTGATGGTACAGTGGCTGCGTTTGATGGCACAGTGGCTGTGTTTGATGGGCACAGTGGTGGCAATTTATGGGTACAGTGGCTGCGTTTGATGGGCACAGTGGCTGTGTTTGATGGGCACAGTGGTGGGAATTTATGGGCACAGTGGCTGCGTTTAATGGGCACAGTGGCTGCAATTTATGGGTACAGTGGCTGTGTTTAATGGGCACAGTGGCTGCAATTGATGGATACAGTGGCTGCATTTGATGGCTCAGTGGCTGCGTTTGATGGGCACAGTGGCGGGAATTTATGGGCACAGTGGCTGCGTTTAATGGGCACAGTGGTGGGAATTTATGGGTACAGTGGCTGCGTTTGATGGGCACAGTGGCGGCAATTTATGGGTACAGTGGCTGGGCTTGATGGCCCAGTGGCTGCGTTTAATGGGCACAGTGGCTGTAATTTATGGGCACAGTGGCTGTGTTTAATGGGCACAGTGGTGGCAATTTATGGGTACAGTGGCTGCATTTGATGGCACAGTGGCTGCGTTTAATGGGCACAGTGGTGGCAATTTATGGGTACAGTGGTGGCGCTTGATGGGCACAGTGGTTGTGTTTAATGGTGGGCACAGTGGCTACAATTGATGGGTACAGTGGCTGCGTTTGATGGCACAGTGGCTGCGTTTGATGGGCACAGTGGCAGGAATTTATGGGCACAGTGGCTGCGTTTAATGGGCACAGTGGTGGGAATTTATGGGCACAGTGGCTGCGTTTGATGGGCACAGTGGCTGCGTTTGATGGGCACAGTGGCTGTGTTTAATGGGCACAATGGTGGCAATTTATGGGTACAGTGGCTGCGTTTGATGGCACAGTGGCTGCGTTTAATGGGCACAGTGGTGGCAATTTATGGGTACAGTGGCTGCGCTTGATGGCACAGTGGCTGTGCTTAATGGGCACAGCGGCTGCAATTGATGGGCACAGTGGCTGCGTTTGATGGGCACAGTGGCTGCGTTTGATGGGCACAGTGGCGGGAATTTATGGGCACAGTGGTGGGAATTTATGGGCACAGTGGCTGCATTGATGGGCACAGTGGCTGTGTTTAATGGGCACAGTGGTGGCAATTTATGGGTACAGTGGCTGGGCTTGATGGCCCAGTGTCTGCGTTTAATGGGCCCAGTGGCTGTAATTTATGGGCACGGTGGCTGTGTTTAATGGGCACAGTGGTGGCAATTTATGGGTACAGTGGCTGGGCTTGATGGCCCAGTGGCTGCGTTTAATGGGCACAGTGGCTGTGTTTAATGGGCACAGTGGTGGTAATTTATGGGTACAGTGGCTGCGTTTGATGGCACAGTGGCTGCGTTTAATGGGCACAGTGGTGGGAATTTATGGGCACAGTGGCTGCGTTTGATGGGCACAGTGGCTGTGTTTAATGGGTACAGTGGTGGCAATTTAGGGGTACAGTGGCTGGGCTTGATGGCCCAGTGGCTGCGTTTAATGGGCACAGTGGCTGTAATTTATGGGCACAGTGGCTGTGTTTAATGGGCACAGTGGTGGCAATTTATGGGTACAGTGGCTGCGTTTGATGGCACAGTGGCTGCGTTTAATGGGTACAGTGGCTGTAATCGATGGGTACAGTGGCTGGAATTTATGGGCACAGTGGCTGTAATCGATGGGTACAGTGGTTGGAATTTATGGGCACAGTGGCTGTAATCGTTGGGTACAGTGGCTGGAATTTATGGCCACAACAGGAGAGAGAGAGAGGGAGAGAGAGGGAGAGAGAGAGAGAGAGAGAGAGAGAGATGGGCACAACAGAGGAGAGAGAGAGATGGGCACAACAGAGGAGAGAGAGAGAGAGAGAGAGAGAGATATTTTGTACCTTAATTCTTGTGCTGCAGCTTCACGGCCGGCCACTTCTATTATCCTTGTGCAGATTAGTGGGCGGTGCTGGCGCCGCACAGGACGAGAAAAATCAAGCAGCACGGTGTTCTCCTGCTCCTCCCCTCACGCACACAGAGGCATATTAGTTGAGTGTGGGCGGCGCCGGATCGGAGGAGGAGACACAGTCATTGCATAGTGCGGCAGCCGCCGACACAGGCTTACACAGGCAGCCAGCCAAGCTCCGAGGCAAAAGCGGCCTCAGGGGTACTAAATGCAGCCAGCCTACCGGGAAATATCCCGGTATCCCGGTAGGCCAGTCCGGCCCTGTCTGTATGGGGAGATTGGATGAAAATGGACCACCTGTCTGTTTTCATCCGATCCCATCTGAACCTATCCACCAGATAGGTGGAAAATAGGGTCACCATCCATCTGCTTTTCACAGACAGGATCAGATCGGATAGCAGCGGGTGATCCATAGAGATGAATGGAGTGTCCGATCAGGTCCGCCTGAAAAACTAACAGGCGGACCTGATCAGAAAGCCGGTGTGAAAGGGGTCTTACTGATATTTTCATCTGGATTGCTAGTCCTCCTGTGGGCCTCTGAAAGTTGTACACTGTTTACCTCCTTGTATTTCTTACTGCCAGCGTTCTGCAAAAATGTTTGCTTACTGTCCTGAATGATGGCAAAGTTCAGAGCTATCAAAGCTATCAGAGCACATGTTGGACTAAAACTTGCATCCGCTTGAATCACATAAACGCAACATTGCTGGTGAGAATTACTTATCCCTATCTACAGCCTAGCTTAATCATTGTATTTCTGTATACTTCATATACTGATTATATGTATCTGTATTTGTTTTTTCTCAATAGTTTCACCCACCCTGTTTTGTTAGTATAGCTTCACAACTAAACTCAGTCTGGCTTATTGCAGAATTGGAAGATTTAGCTGCATGTCGAGCTACACACAGGGAAATGTGTAGCGGAGACAGAACAGTGAAACAGCGGCTGCTAAAACAGGGACTACTTGCTATACAGCAGCTAACCAGTGGGTACACAATGGCTACACAGAGGCCTACTATACTGTCAACGCAGCCATTTGCCTATGGCAACCCAGCAGCCTTTACATAGTCAAGCATCTCCACAAGCAACATGTTGGAGAGTAAGGCATCTTCACTTAAAACAAGGTCTCAAGTCTTTGGTTCCTCTAGATCCTCTTCTGCAAGTAATGCACTTTCTATAGCATGTGCAAAAGCTCAAGCTGGAGCAGCCTTTGTTGGGCAAAAAAAGAGAGAGCATGATTAGAGGCTGAGAAAATGCAACAAGGAGCAAGATTAGAGGCTGAGAAGGTGCAATACAAAGCACGACTACAGAAGGTGTGACAAGAGGCAGGCTTAGAGGCCGAGAAAGCATAATTACTGATTGAGAAGGTGCAACAAGAAGCACATTTAGAGGCTTAGAGTGCGCAACTAGAGGTTGTGAAGGTGCAACAAGAGGCCCATTTAGAGGAAAAGAGAGCATGACTAGAGGCTGAGAAGGTGCAACAAGTTACATCCTTGGAAATGCAGAAAGCCCTACTAGAAACAAACCTAAAAAAGCTTGCTATAGAGAAAGCAGTGTCGGTCGCTATAGCCGAAGCAGAGGCCTTAGAATTAGCTGTATACCCTGATAGTGAACTCAATAGATGCAGCAGTGTGCTCAGTGTAGAAGCTGAACCTCAAGATCTTCTACAACGCACTTCAGACTACATCTATCAACACTCCAAACCAAGCAGCAAGAAAGACTACGAGGAGAAAAATTGAGAATACCTAATAGCACCACCGCAAGTCAGCAACAAGTCTCAAATCTGCAAACAAGACTCCAAACAAAGTGAAACCTCTTGCGTCAGACATCTTACATGCATAGGTGTGCGCAGCCTATTGCATTAGGGTGTGCACCTCAAAGCTCCAACACATTTGCATTTGACATATTTACCTGCTTCTTCCCCGCTCTCCATCCTGAAACAATGGGAGGAAGGGGGAGCAAGGGAGCACATGGGAGACCTGGGCAACAGAAGGAAGAGGATCGGGGAAATGAGGGGTGGCAGGGGTGGCATATATTAATACCAATCCCCTATATTTTCCTCGTGTGGCAGCTGAATGTTGACAAAAAGGAGAGGAGAAGCCTACTTTCAGCTGCTGCAGGAGGAAAATACAGATCGGTTCCACTAAATTCCACCCATGCCACCTCTCCTGTCCAGGTTCTGAGGGTCGGCAAGGAAGAGTTGTGGTTTACCTGTCACCTGCATTGACAGGTTGCCAACCCCAGGATTAGGGTGTGCCCAGGCACACCTGGCACACCCCTTGCGCACGCCTATGCTTACATGCAAGGTACCAGAATCTACAAATTATCCTCCAGGTCCTGCCTTTACTTCAGAACAATACATCAAGGACTGGGTTAAACCAGAAACTCTTAAAAGGTATGATCTCACACCACCTTTCCACCATAGCAATACACGGCTAGCTATTCAAGCCATTGTAGACTTTGCCGAGTTCTTTGCATGATGCAAATTAGTCACAAAAGCTAGAGTCTGGCAATCTTCTTTCCAAAACACTGTCAGAGGCTTAGACCTGTTATGCAGTGAAGATAGACCTCCTGATCAAATGGCTTGGAAAGGAGTCAACTGAACATGTCAAGTGAATCAGGACAATAAATATAACCTACCCAGACACTGGCCTTAAAATGATCTGGGGTAGACTTGACGAATGTTATGGGTCAGGAGAAGCAAAAGAAAATGGACTATTCAAGTGACTTGATAACTTTCCTAAGAGACCTAGCAAGGCTTATAAGAAACTCAGAAAAACTAAATAACTTACTAATGGAACTTCAGGTAGCCAAAGCCGAATGGGACTTACAAGGACTTGTCTTCCTTGAGACAGCCAGAGGCTTCAACCCCATTGTACAAAAGTTACCCTATAACTTACAAGAGCACTGGGTCACACATGGCTCCAAATATAAAAGACAGTATAATGTTCCATTCTAATTTCTCTGTTTTGTGGACTTTGTAAGCCAGTAACCTAGAACAAGAAATGATCCTAGAGGATCCTACAGGACTGAACCCTAGCAAACCTCCAGTAGCAGTACAAAAAACTAATGTGACTCCTCCAGATTCTTTTCACAGGTCTGCGAGATCCTCTAACTCAGAGACAAAGCTCAAAGATCCTGGTAAGCAGTGTCCTTTGCACCGGAAGCCATATCCTCTTCCAAAGTGTTGAGCCTTCAGAGAGAAGCCCACAAAGGGTCGCAAAGTCTTTCTGAAGGAAAACAACATCTGTTGCAAGGGCTGCTCATTGACATCTCACTTTGCCAAGGATTTTAAGGTCAGTGTAAAATGTACAGAATGTGACAGCTCAGATTACAACACAGCTTTACACCCAGGGCCATCCCTGTGGACATTACAACGCACCGACAGCACAACCACTTCCTCATAAAGAAACTGCCATACACTACCCACTTGCTGTGTCCCTTCATAAGCCCGTCTAGTGACAACCTTGTCTGTTACAGTGACCAAGACCATTTAGGGTGCAATGCCTTTCAAAGAACAAAAGAGGACAATCAGGAAGCAATGTCTATTAAGGACAAACTCTTCTTGGACATAATGGGAGCAGTCTAATCAAAGTTGACAAAAACATCTGGGTCGCACCTCTTCCCTTCAGACCCCAGAGGCGACAGTTACCAAGTACAAAGGCGTTTCTCTTATCTTCAAAATTATTTTTAAAGAAAGCCAGAGATGAGAGACCACTTCTTTGCTTTTATGGAGGAAATCTTTGAGAACGAGAGAAACATGCAGAAATAGCCCCCACTCTTAAAGTGATTGTAAAGGCTCGTTTTTTTTGTTTTTCTTTAAATATCAAGCATGTTATACTTACATCCTCTGTGCAGTTGGATGTTCACAGAGTAGCCCGGATCCTGCTCTTCTTGGGTCCTTCTTTGCTGCTCCTGGCCCCTCCCTCCTATTGAGTGCCCCCATAGCCAGCAGCTTCCTATGTGTCAGGTACTCACCAGGGCCAAAATGCTAAGAGTGGCTTCCCTTGCAACTGAGTGCGCGATACCCCTGAAAGTGGCACAGAGGGTATCAGGCACGGAGAGGCACGGGTCGCCAGCAGGTGGTCAAGGCTTGCGAGGATATATTCAAGCGAGGAGTAGACCCATGCAGAGCGGACTTGGACCAATGAGACGCCTGGCTGGGACTCAAACACCTCGATCTGGCGACGGGAACTGGAGTAGGGTCAACTGAAGAGGCCGAGGGTCAAGCACAGAGGTCCGGGTGTAGAGGAGTCCTAGGTGGGGAGGTCATACACGAGAGTCCAGAACATAGAATGGATCCTGGAGCAGGCTGAGGATCAAACACAGGGTAGGGCAAATGCAAGTCTTTAGGGCAGGCCGAGGGTCAAACACAGGGTATTAATAATAGCAAGTCCTTTGAGCAAAGCCTGGGGTCGAGCATGGAAGTCAGGCCGAAGCAAAGTTCTTATGAGAGAAGCCGAGGGTTAAACATGGAGAGTAGACAAGCAGAGAAGTCCTTAAACAAGCCGAGGGTCAAGTACTGGAGAGATTCAGGGATGGTCAAGACTATCCGGGTCACAACAGGCAGTCACAGGTACACAGAGCTAGGAACAGGAACACTGGAAGCTAAAGAGACAAACCAGCAACTAGAAAGGGGAAGAGCTGCCTTTATATAGGCCCGCCAGGGGGATATCATGCTGTGCACACACGTGCCCACGCCGATGCACCGCATCTCGCACCCGCGTGCACTGACCCGTTCGGATCGCGCGCTCGTATTCACCGACCTGTCGGATCATGCACCAGTATGCGCTGGTGTGCTACTCCACCACGCAGGTGCACAGGGATGCGCCAATACTGACAGGCTCTAATTCTACTATTTCTCTGACACTATGGGGGCACTGGAGCCGAGTCACAGCCCCGTGTGTCCATTCAGACACGGAGCCCTGACCTGGCCCCACCCCCCTCTCTGCCCTGATTAGCTTACTGACTTTGATTGATTGTCGCAGGAACCAGTAGCACTGCTGCTGTGTCTCAGCCAATCAGGAGGAGTGTCCCGGACAGCTTCGACATTCTTGGACATCGCTGGAGAGAAATGGGGCTCAGGTAAGTAATTAGGAGGTGCTGGGGTGGCTGCTACACACAAAATGTTTTTTATCTTAATACATGGAATGCATTAAGATAAAAAAACTTCTAGGGGGTTCTCCTACACTTTCACAGAGGCTCTGTTGCTTTCATATCTGACATCCAACAAATGTTTAATTGCTTCCTTGTCAGAGAAAAAGACAGAAAGTTCTTGTGATTTCTTTGATTTAGAGATAATGACCCCTCCGGAGACATGATTGAGTACTGCATTAAGGGGTACACATCTTTGGCAACAGCCCTTCTCCTGCAGTTGCTGTCTACAGACTCAGATGTTCTGCTCAGGTGGGAGAGCCTGAACATGGCTCAGATGTCAGACAATTCATAGAAAGGGACTTCTACATAGATGACTGTTTAAAATCTCTACCTTCCAAAGAGTCTGCAATTAGTCTCCTAAAAAGAATACAGCAAATGCTATCCTGCTCCAACCTCAGGCTTGACAAGATTGCTTCCAACAGTATAGAAGTAATAGAATCTTTCCCTTCCCAAGACCACTCTAATGATCTAAGACTCTTATGCAGCATACACACGAGCGGACTTTTCAACCGGACTGGTCCGACGGACCGAGTCCGACGGACAATCCGATCGTGTGTGGGCTTCATCGGACCTTCAGCTGACTTTTCCAGTCGAAAATATGGCGGACTTTAGATTTGAAACATGCTTCAAATCTTTCCGACGGACTTGAGTCCGGTCGAAAAATCCGCTCGTCTGTATGCTAGTCTGACGGACGAAAACCCACGCTAGGGCAGCTATTGGCTACCGGCTATCAACTTCCTTATTTTAGTCCGGTCGTACGTCATCACGTACAAATCCGTCGGACTTTGGTGTGATCGTGTGTAGGCAAGTCCGTTCGTTCAAAAATCCATCGGAAGTCCGTCAAAAGTCTGACGAAAGTCCGCCGGAATGGCTGTCAGACTTTTGTTGCCGAAAAGTCTGCTCGTGTGTACGCGGCCTTAGACTTAGGGCCAGACACTTTACCTGTACAATGCAGTGCCCCACTGCCCCTTAATAAAAAAACTCTTGGGTAGAATGGAGAAATTCTCTCAAGCTTTATCTAATCTGCGTATTTTATGTTCATATGCTCCTATACCCTCTACAGAAGTACAAAGCCAAAAACTATATTCTCTGCATATTCTCTGATGCTTCTGTCAAAGCAATAGCTGCTGTTGCCTACTTAAAAACTGTAGATGTTACAGCACACCACATAGGAATTGCCATGGGCAAAGCAAAACTGGCTCCACACCCTGAGCACACCATACCTAGACTAGAACTCTGTGTTGCAGTATTAGCTGTTGAGCTAGCCGAACTTATTGCATCAGAAATGGCCACTGACCTTAAAGATTCCAATTTCTACACTGACAGCAAGGTGGTGTTGGGCTACATCTATAATGAGACTAGATGATTCAATGTTTATGTCAACAACAGAATGTTAAGGATTAGGAGATCTACCTGTCCAACACAATAACACTATGTGACTACTGACCATAACCCTGCAGACAAGAGCTGTCAGTGCATGTCATTTTAAGGACACAACATGGTTTACAGGACCTGCATTCTTGTACAGCACAGAACAGAGTAATCCTAATAGTGACACAATTGAGCTAGTAGATCCAGGCTCAGATGTTGAAATCCACCCTGAGATCTCCACACTTAAGACAGTAACTTCTGACAGTCAGCTTAAATCCCACAAATTTGACAGATTCTCAACTTGGAAGTCACTCGTTGGAGCTTTTACTTACCTCATCCATATAGCTCATTCCTTTAAACATGCCACCCATGCAAGTGACGATGACTGCAAAGGCTGGCACCACTGTCAACAGATTAGTTCAGCAGAATTCCAGCAGCCTCAAGACTTTATCATCCGCACTGTGCAATATGAAACTTATACCAGGGAGATTGACTGTATCTTAAACAAGAAATCAATTCCCACTGACAGTGCTCTGCAAAAATTTGATCCATTTCTTGATCAAAATGGCCTATTGAGGGTAGACGGCCATCTCAAGAAATCAAACTTAGGACCAGATGAGAAAACCCCCCTAATAATTCTTGGCCATCATCACATTGCTTCCTTGATTGTGCTATACCATCACCTCCAAGTCAAACATTAAAGACGACTATTTACAGAAGGGGCTTTTTACGAGCTGCTGGCTTGTGGATAGTTGGAGCTAAAAGATGTGTGAGGGGTGTAATTTACTACAAACGCACAAGGTGGCTAATCTTCTACCTGATAGACTCACTCCAGACCCTCCTTTCACCAATGTTGGCCTTGATGTCTTTGGCCCATTGGAGGCCATGTGAAACGCATCCCTTCAGAAAGAGGCACTAATTTTGTTGGGGCAGCCAAAGAACTGAATATTTCTTCAAACATTGACACCAAAGGAATGGAGAGGTATCTTAGTGATCGGGCTGTACATGGTCTTTCAACCCACCTCACTTATCACACATGGGAGGAGCCTGGGAAAGAATGATCGGCATAGCTCGTAGAATACTGGATTCTATATTTCTTCAAGTAGGAACTGCAAGTCTGACATCTGACTTCTATGACAGAGGTCTCAGCCATTATCAGTGTCAGACCTTTAACTCCAGTCCCAAATGACCCAGAGGACCCTACGTTGCTTACTCCAGCAACACTTTTAACCCAGAAAACGGAAGTAGTCAGTGCTCCTCCTGGAGACTTTAACACTAAAGACTTGTATTTTTGTATTTGCGCCAGTGGAGACAAGTGCAAAGCCTTGCAAACACCTTTTGAGACAGGTGGAGAAAACAATACATTTCTACTTTGCAACCATGGAAAAAGCGGAAGGAGAGCAAGCCTAATCTAAAGGAGGGTGATCTTGTTCTTGTGAAGGACTGTCAATATCAAAGAAATTAGTGGTCTTTAAGCCTTATCAAAAAAACTCTTTCAAGTGAATACACGAAAGTCAGGAAGCTTGAAGTTAAAGTTCACACGAACAGGGAAGCAAAGGTGTTCCTTAGACCAGTGTCTTATCTGGTCTTACTCTTTTCTTCTAAGGACCCAAATAGTGGTATCCGTTGATACCAGGCAGGTAGTGTTGTGGTGTTTTGCCTGCAATATCAGATTTGACCACAGGATGGAGCCAGTGGTAAATTTTCTGTTTTTGCAGAAACTAGAAACTGTTCACCTTTAACAAAGGTTCCCATCATTCTTCAGAATTCTTCTGAGAATTCAGACTCCATCTTAGAGACTGAAAGAAGGCACCAGCTATCAGAGCACATGTTGGACTAAAACTTGCATCCCCTAAATGCTGCATCACTGGTGAGAATTACTTATCGCTATCTACAGCCTACCTTATTCATTGTATTTCTGTAAACTTCATATACTAATTATATGTATATGTATTTGTTTTTTTCTCAATAGTTTCATCCACCCTGTTTTAGCTTCAAAATGATACTCGGTCTTGCTTATTGCAAAATAGGAGGGCTTAGCTGCATGTCCAGCTGCACACAGGGAAACGTGTACCTTCCTACCTGTACATTTAACACTTGCCCTTAACTTGGCCTAAAGTACTCATGCCTTAGCAGGCAAAATGCTGTATAAATAATTAGTTTGTTCAAGCATCCAGGGATAAAGATAATGATGAATAACAGGTTATCTCCCACACTCCAAAGGCTGGCCATACATAGGTAGAATTTCGAAGAATTTTCTTTTAAAAATCTTATCTAATAATTTTCGTTTGAATTTCGCACCATTAGTGGGCTGCAGCGTAGCTGATTTTCATGCAGCCATCGAATTTGAGTGATTGGGCATGTTGGAAATTTTTCTAAAAATGAACACTCAATGATAGGAGAATCGTGCAAGAAATATAATCGAAAAATAAATACGCATGAGTGCAAGAAAAGAAAATTCCCGGAAAGAAAAGACGATTCCCAGCCACAAAAATTATTTTTTTGTAGCAACAGGAGGTGAAATTGAAGGCTTGGTTGGTCGAATTTTGAAATCAATGGTGGTGCCATCGGATCACAAAATGCACAAAATTTCTGATTTTCGAAAGAAAATTTGTTCAGGATTCTACCCATATATGGCATGCATAAGACATGCTGGTAGGTTAAATGGCTCTGGTCCAAGTTGACCCTAGTATGTGTAAGTATGAATGTGAGTTAAGGACCTTAGATTGTAACCTCCTTGAGGGCAGGGACTGATGTGAATGTATAATAAATATGTAAAGCACTGCGTAAATTGACGGCACTATATAAGTACCTATAATGAATAAATAAAATCGCATTCTTTAAGCAAGTGGTCCACACAGTTACTTTCCATTCGCCATGTGCAGGGATCGTTGACTCTGGCAAGGTCCAGTTTTCCTTCCGGAACCAGTCAGACAGTCTCAGAGCATTGTCAAGCTAACCAACCCTCTTCAGACACTTCTGAAGCGGAAGATACAGATGAGAATGACCCATATTCAGATTTTGATTTTGAGCTTGTACCTCTCTCTGTAAGGCTATCAAAAAGTCCTTAAAATGGAAGATCCCTACAATGCAGTGCAAGTATTTCAAGCACCTCCAAGGGAGCGTTGCAATTTTCTTATGGTGACTTAATTAAAATATATAATTTTAGAAGAATAGGGCAAAATCAAAAAAAAAAAAAACATATTTTCACAGTAGAATGTCAAAATTCAGTGTGCATGAGTTCCCTTCCCACCCCCCCAAAAAAGCATAATGTTTCAAAAGGAAGTTTCATAGCGGTAACAGTTGGTCATTGGTATGGTTGCCACCTGCCCGGGATCCACCCGGACAGTTCGGGTTTAGAATCATGTGTCCGGGTTTCAAACTGCCTGAAACCCAGACACATTATTCAGACTGGACTATGGCTTCCCAGCAGGGTTGCTGGCTGCAGTTGTCTAAGCTGAGAGTGTCTGTTACACTCTCTTTCACACTGCCCAAAGCCAGCACTAACAACCCCCCCCCCCCCTCTTGCCACACACACAGACAGGAGAGGAGATAGGGCTTGATCTGCTCCTCTTCCTTCCGCCCTCACCCCTCTGTGTCTGCCCACCCACACTCCAATCCCTGGCGCTGTGCCACAGAAAAGGAAAGTGGGGGCCAGAAATTTGAAGTCCAGCAGCCTCAGATACATCTGGATGAGAGGTGCCAAGGGGTGGGTGAGCTCACCATCCATCCCTGTCTGTGACTGAAGTCTCCCCACCTCCCCAGTTCTCTCTTCTGCCTCTTAGTGAGTACACTAAGGGAAATCAGGGTTCTCAGAGCACCCCTTACATCAGAGTTCCCCTTTACACCACAAGCCACAGTGTTCCCCCTTACATCAGAGTCCTCTCTGTACATCAGAGTTCCCAGTGTTCCCTGAGCATCCCTTATGTCAGAGTCCCCCGAGTTCTCCCTTACATCAGAGTCTGCAGAGTCCCCCCTTACAGTGTAGGGGAACTCTGCAGGTTCAGACATAAAAGGGGAACTCTGCGGGATCAGATGTAAAAGGGGACTCTTGTGATTAACTACATATGACTAGAAATGTTATTTAATTGCAAAATATACAGTATGTATAGTTTATACTATAAAAAAAAAAAAATTGCTGTGCGCCACTAAAGTGTTCGGGTTGGACTTGAAGAAAAGGTGGCAACCCTAGTCAGTGGCTTTATGTGGACGATCAACTAAAACATTTAGAGCAAAGGTCTGTTCATGTATTATGAGTTGTGGACTAAAATGATTTCACTAAAGCTTTTGCATTGCATTTCCCAGCATGCCGGGCACCGTCTCTGTGGATCCCCTCCTTCGTGTGGCTGTGGCAGGTGGCACTCATGGCAATGAGATGTCAGGTGTCTTCCTGGTGAAACACTGGCTCAAGGATTCTTCACAGCTAGAAAGGGACACGTTCAGCGCCGTACCTCTTCTGTCCAATCCAAAGGCATCTGAGAAAGGAGTGCGCTATTTTGAAAAAGACTTGAATCGATGCTTCACTTTGGATATCTTATCGTAAGTTATAGATGTCATTTATATAGATCTATATGAATGCAATGGGGGGCTGCCAGATCCCACAGCTAATCGCGGCACCCTCATGACACTTTTGCATTCCATCTAACTTCTCTGCCTTGTGTATAATGTGTCTTAACTAGGGATGGGCTGTCTGTTCGGTTCGGACATGAGTTCGACTCGAGGCTGTTCGCCCGTCCGCCAAATAGCGAACAATTTGGTGTGTTCGCGGCAAATTCGAAAGCCGCGGAACACCCTTTAAAAGTCTATGGGAGAAATCAAAAGTGCTCATTTTAAAGGTTAATATGCAAGCTATTCTCATAAAAAGACCTGGGTCCTGCCCTACGGGACCATGTATCAATGCAAAAAAAGTTTTAAAAACGGCCGTTTTTTTGGGAGCAGTGATTTTAATAATGCTTAAAGTGAAATATTCCTTTAAATTTCGTACCTGGGGGGTGTTTATAGTATGCCTGTAAAGTGGCGCATGTTTCCCGTGTTTACAACAGTCCAAGAGCAAAATTACATTTCCAAAGGAAAAGAAAGTCATTTAAAAGTACTAGCGGTAGTGCCGGAAGCTATAATGAATTGTCGGGTCTCTGCAATACTCATTAAAGTCATTGAAAAAAACGGCCTGGGATTCCCCCACAGTGCATTACCAGGCCCTTTGGGTCTGTTATGAATATTAAGGGGAACCCCAAACCAAAATAAAAAAAAAAATATGTGGGGGTCCTCCCAAATTCCATACCAGGCCCTTCAGGTCTGGTATGGATATTAAGGGGAACCCCGCGCCACAATTTTAAAAAATAACGGCGTGGGGGTCCCCCTCAAAATCCATAGCAGACCCTTCAGGGACTCATCCCCACAACCCTTGCCTAGTGGTTGTGGGGGTCTGCGGGCGGGGGGCTTATCGTAACCGGGTGACCCCGCCCCCTCTGACATCACGGCAAAGCCATAGGGAAGTCCCTGTGCATCAGAGGGGGGCGGGGTCACTGGGTGGCCCCGCCCTCAGTTATATAAGAACTGTCAGAAGAACAGAAGCGTCACACAGTGGGAACCTCCCATGGATGTGGATCGTCCGAAGAATGAAGCGGGGAAGAAGATGCGGACGAGAAGACCGAAGGAAGAAGCAGAGGATCGGAGGAAGAAGAGGAAGAAGCAGGGGAAGAACAAGATGGAGGATGTAAACCAAATGAAGACCAGATGAAGATGGAAGAAGAAGCGGGGAAAGAAGAAGACATTAATAGAGGATTTGTCAAAAACCGTCTCTTGTCTTTTTTAACATTTTTGACACTTTTTTTGTGAAATGGTAGGGGTGCAATTGTACTCAATTACCATTTCACACAGGGAGGGGCCAGGATCTGGGGGTCCCCTTCATAAAGGGGGCTTACAGATTCCGATAAGCCCCCCGCCCGCATACCCCCACAGCCACCGGGCAAGGGTTGTGGGGATGAGGCCCTTGTCCCCATCAACATGGGGACATCCTCCCCATGTTGAGGGCATGTGGCCTGGTACGGTTTGGGGGGGGGGGGCGCTCTCTCGTCCCCCCTCTTTTCCTGTGGCCTACCAGGTTGCGTGCTCGGATAAGGGTCTGGTATGGATTTTTAGGGGGACCCCCACGCCATTTTTTTTTTTTAAATTTGGCGCGGGGTTCCCCTTAAAATCCATACCAGACCTGAAGGGTCTGGTATGGATTTTGAGGGGGACCCCCACGCCATTTATTTTTTTTAATGTTGGCGCGGAGTTCCCCTTAATATCCATACCAGACCTGAAGGGCCTGGTATGGAATTTAGGAGGACCCCCACACATTTTTTTTTTTAATTTAGGTTCAGGGTTTCCCTTAATATTCATACCAGACCCAAAGGGCCTGGTAATGCACTGTGGGGGAATCCCAGGCCGTTTTTCAATGACTTTTATGAGTATTGCAGAGACCTGACAATTCATTATAGCTGCCGGTACTACCGCTAGTAAGTGGCTTTTTTTTACTTTTAGAAATGTCATTTTGCTCTCGGACTGTTGTAAACACGGGAAACATGCGCCACTTTACAGGCATACTATAGACACCCCCCAGGTAGGAAATTTAAAGGAATATTTCACTTTTAATGTTTCACTTTTATTAAAATCACTGCTCCCAAAAAAACGGCCGTTTTTAAAACTTTTTTTTTGCATTGATACATGTCCCCTGGGGCAGGACCTGGGGCAGGACCTGTCCCCAAAACTTTTTATGACAATAACTTGCATATTAACCCTTAAAATTAGCACTTTTGATTTTTCACATTCGTGTCCCATAGACTTTAACGGTGTTTGCTTGTTCGAACTAATTTTTTGCCTGTTCGCATGTTCTGCTGTGAACCGAACAGGGGGGGTGTGTTCGGCCCATCCCTAGTCTTAACCACTTCAGCTCCGAGCCTCTTTTTTACACTTGTTGTTTACAAGTTAAAATCAGTTTTTTATTTGCTAGAAAATTACTTAGAACCCCCAAACATTATATATATATTTTTTCTAATACCCTAGAGAATAAAATGTATTTGCGCAGCGGTCTTACAAGCGCACTTTTTTGGAAAAAATACTCTTTTTTTTTAATTAAAAAATAAGACAACAGTAAAGTTAGCCCATTTTTTTATAGTGTGAAAGATAATGTTACGCTGAGTAAATTGATACCCAACATGTCACACTTCAAAATTTCGCCTGCTCGTGGAATGGCGACAAACTTTTACGCATAAAAATCTTCATAGGCGATGTTTAAAAATATTAATGGTAAAAGGTCTAGCGATACCTCACATGTGTGGTTTGAACACTGTTTTCATATGCGGGCGCTACTCACGTAAGCGTTAGCTTCTGTGCACAAACTCGTTGGGACGGGGCACTTTAAAAAAAAAATATTTTCTTATTTATTTTACTTTGAATTTTTTATTTTGGCACTGTCTTTTAAAAAAATTCAGGTCACTTTTATTCCTATTACAAGGAATGTAAACATTCCTTGTTATAGAAAAAAAGCATGACAGGACCTCTTAAATATGAGATCTGGGGTCAAAAAGATCTCACATCTCATATTTACACTAAAATGCAATAAAAATAAATAAATAAATAAATAAAATGTAATTTGAATTTTTTTTTTAATTTCTCCTTTAAGAGCTATGGGCATTATTTATTATTTAATATATACTGTAATTCTGTACTTGCCAAATATGCTGCAGAAATCTCCCTCCACTAAGTCTAGCTGCATCCATTTTAACTGTGGGCAGCTGAAGTTGCTGCCTCTTCACTTCCTGGATTTACACAGACACACAGAGGCATGCCTCCAGCTCTCATTGGCCCTCTTATGACTCATCCCCCCCTCCCTTCCTGGCAAACTCTCACAAGAGTGAGAGAGAAAGAGATGTGCATGATGTCATAAGCCTAGGCTTTTTATCAGACAAGAAACAGGAAGTGGGCTGTATAAGGTATTTACTGGCAGAATTTTTTTTTTTACTTTCAAAGGGTAAAACAACAAGGGCAGAAGATTTAATAGATGGAAAGATGAAAAGATAACTGAGGTTCTGCTTTAAGCTGGAATGTATGTTTTTTGTCAAATGTGTCCCCTTACATGGATACTTAGCACAGACATGAGATTGGGGGGGGGGGGGGGGGGGGTGAATTCACTATAACTGTGTTGCTAGTTTGCTTGATATATATATTTTATACAGTATATGAAAATATATTTTTTATATCCGTTTGAGCTTCTGCTGCAGTATCATAATAACCAATAAAACCTGTCCTCTAGTTCCCCAGACTCACCTGATGATCCATATGAAGTTTTGAGAGCGAAGGAGATCAACAGGATGTTTGGCCCTAGAGGGAGCGCAAATGCATATGACATGGTACTGGATCTACATAACACCACCTCTAACATGGGAGTTTGCCTGATTGTCAGTGGAGTCCAAAATGCCATAGAGATGCATACCTGCCGTTATATACAGGTAATAACTCTGGGTGCAAAAAGACTAAAGTAGAGCATGGAAAAATTGTGATGAAAGGGTAACTTCACTTTAGTGGGGAAATAAAATGGCAAATAAAGAAAAAATAATATAGCGTATACAATTGTGATACAAGTCATATTGTAATTGAATGTTATTAAAAATTAGCTTTCATTCATCTGCAGCTCCGTAATTTTCTGAAAATGCAATGCAATATGGCTACCTGGAGGTGTTCTGTACACATAATGTGTACAGAAAAGCCCCCCCCCCCCCGAAACATCCTTTCCGATTTTCCCAGAAGTCACTAAAATATCACTAAGACCCCTGTCACACTTAGCCGACCTGGCTTTACCGTCGTTTTAGCGGCGCTATTCGCCCGCTGGTGGGGTGGTTTTACCCTCCACTAGCGGCTGAAAAAGGGTTAAATCTGCCCGCAAAACACCGCTGTAGCGGTGCTTTGCCGGCGGTATGGCGGCGCTGCTCTATTGTTTTAAATGGGCAGGAGCGTTGTGGGCAGGAGCGGTGGAGGAGCGGTGTAGTCACCGCTCCTCCACCGCTGCAAAGAAGCTGCTGGCAGGACTTTTTGTGACGCCCTGCCAGCGCAGCGCCCCAGTGTGAAAGCACTCCGGCTTTTACACTGGGCTTGCAGCTGAGGCTTTTTTCAGGCGCTATGCAGGCGCTATTTTTAGCGCTGTAGCGACCTGAAAAACACCTCCAGTGTCAAAGCAGTCTTAGATAAATTTCAGGCATCCACTGCATGTCATTTTTGGTGAGATACTCCCAATAGGAAATCACATCCAAAGGAATGCAGACCCAGCAGCTTTACTCATTAGTGTCTTGCAGGTGCCACAGCTGATTGATAATTATGAAACCACTCTCATTACACTCACTTTCCCACATGGGCACAGACAAACACACAGGGATTTCTTCAGAATAACAAAAGGTAGGAACCTGTTAAAATCATTGCAATACACATAGATCACCCAGTGGGGAATGTTTTTTTTTCTCAACAAAAGTGGAGTGATACACACTATATAACTTATGTTGTTTTATTTTCTTTAGATTTACCTTCAACTATGTAGTGCAAGGGCCTGTCTGATTGCATACAAATTGAAAGTGTTTAAGTTTGATCCCATATTATATGGTTTTGGTAAATCTATAAAATTACACAGATTTAAAAATAACAGAAAATCAAACTCCCAAAATGCAAATAGTATACCACTTTCTCTAGCATTACCCAAAATCATAATTAATCTAATATCAGCCCAGTGGTACTCTTCTAGCTCCTAATGTTTGCAAAGAAAGCAGAAGGAGCGCAGCGGACGTGTTTGCAATTCTTCTGTAACACTCAGATGGGATTGCAATGCAGTGGCTGCAATATTTAGATTAATCAGCTTTCGGCAGAAGTTCGGGTCTGTCCACTTTCATGACTTGGTTGAAAAGCTTGGAGAACTTTGGCCTTGTCTGGAGCCTGGTAAACTCTGGGACCACTCACCACTGCTCTGCTGTATACAAATGACAATGCCCCTGGCAGATAGAATTTGGTGCCTTTCCCGGTTCTGGATAGCCAATCTCACTCTGGAGGTTGAAATTGCTAAAATTATTAAACAATACTGGCTGCTGAATGCTGGTACTACCTCACCAGGGAACGATTGGGGTGCCTTTAAGGCTTACATCAGAGGATGCTATCTCTCCTCTATAGCTAGGGAACACAGAAATTATCAGATCACGCTGGAGGAAACTGAAGCCAAAGCCCAATCCCTTGAATCTTGATATGCCCTCACTGCTAACCCTATCACGGGTCAGGACAGGAAGGTAGCTTATCAGGATGTGATGCTCCTGAGAGTGGTCAAGGTACATAAACGTCAACTGGTTCAAATACAACAAACTTTTGAACAGGGGGAAAAAACAGGTAGGCTCCTGGCCTGGATTTCTAGGGAACAGTCCCCGATCTCCACTATAGCTCGAATCCAGAGGGGTGATGGGGCTCTGGTGGTAGATCCAGTAGGTATTAAGGCTTGTTTTGCTGATAATTACTCCAAACTGTATTCCTCCAGAGCGGGGTACTCCAGCGAGGAGCTATCTGGGTTCCTTGATGAAGTGTCATTTCCAACTCTCACCCCTTCCGCAAGGGAGAGCTTGGATAGTCCGATCACGTTAGAGGAGGTTCAGCAGGCACTGGGCTCACTGCAATCAGGTAAGACTCCAGGAATAGATGGGTTTCCACCCGAATTTTATAAACAATACATGGAGAGTGTGGCACCTAGGCTGCACGATATGCTCACGAAGACGCTCAGCGAGGGTGCCCTCCCCCCCTCCATGGCACAAGCCATCGTAGTGGTGGTACCTAAGCCAGGAAAGGACCACCAACTGTGCTTGTCATATAGGCCTATCTCCCTCCTTAATTCGGATGCTAAAATATTGACTAAGATTCTCGGTAAGCGTCTTAATGAGGTGATACTTACCTTAATCCACTGTGTGCAGTCTTGGCCTCTGGGGATGGGGACGACCGGACTGCAGTGGTGGCCTCCCTGGATGCGGAAAAAGCTTTTGGTTCAGTGGAATGGAAATATCTATGGGAGGTCCTCCGCAAGTTTGGTTTCGGACCTGTCTTCATCTCCTGGGTCGAAGCTGTGTACAGATCTCCAACAGCCAGGGTACGTACTTGAACTGTTCTCTCCTTACCCTTCTCCCTATGTAGGGGAATGAGACAGGGTTGCCCTCTTTCACCAGGGCTTTTTGCGCTAGCAATAGAACCCATAGCTATCCTTCTACGCTCTACTCCTGAGGTCCAGGGCATAGTCGTAGACCCCCTCCATGAGAAGGTGTCACTATGCGCTGATAATACCTTACTGTATCTCAGAGATGACAGGGACTCCCAACAGATGGCACTCTCGGTTATTGATAGGTGCGGGCGATATTTGGGAATCTGCATAAACTGGGGGAAATCTATACTGTTTCCACTACACTCAGGAACTGATCCCCTAACGTCGGATGCGCAACTCCAGCAGGTATCCCAGTTTAGAAACCTAGGGGTGGAGATACATAGAGACCTGCTCCAATTTGTCGCCCTCAGTTTGAACCCTGTAGTCTCTCAGCTATCACATCGCTGTATGACCTGGAAGTCTCTCCCCCTCACCCAGGGGCGGACTGATAACTCATGGGGCCCCCCGGGCAATAGGAGATTATGGGGCCCCCAGGCAATCAGAGATTATGGGGCCACACAGTATACACACACACAGTATACAATCACACAGTATACACATACATGTATACACAGACAGATGTAAAAAAAAACACAGATTTATACATACTGTCCCTGATTTTACTGAGGCTGGCAACCCTGATGGGGGCCCCCTAGTGGCCCAGGGCCCTCGGGCAATGCCCGAGTGGCTCAATGGTCAGTCCGCCCCTGCCCTCACCCCAGTAGGACGGGTCAGTATGATTAAGATGACAGTCCTGCTTAAATTTACCTATCTCTTTAGACAGACTCCTGTTCTCATACCCATCTCCTTCTTTAACAGACTAGACAGTATCATTATCTCCTTCTTCTGGAATGGGAGGGTTCCTAGGATAGCGAAACGACCCTGCAATTACCTGTCAGACTAGGTGGTCTAGCACTACCCTGCTTTCTAAAATATTATTGGGCTGCAGTCCTGGTGACAGTTAAATGGTGGTTGGCAGAGGAGCCAGCCAATCCCGCGTCCACCATAGAGGCGGCACTGCTAGGCTCCTATTCGGAGTTGAGAAACCTCATACATAGTGGCCCTCCGATCCAATCCAAAAGTGATCCCCTCCATGAGGATGACCCTTAAAGTGTGGGATGCTGTTAATCTGGAAATTGGGAAGCCAAACACATGGTCCTCCGCAACTCCGCAATGGGGTAACCCTCGACTTCCCCATTTTCACTCTGTCCCGGACCCGGTGGTGTGGGCCAGACATGGGATTACGACTTTGGGAGACATAGTGACCTGAGAACAGTTGACATCTTTTGATACTCTTAAGAGAGACAGAGGCTTCCCGAACCAAATGTTCTTTAGGTATCTCCAAGTGCGTCATGCTTTTTGTTCCCAATTCCCCAATGCGGTCATTTTACAGATGTCTGACCTGGAGACTGAACTCCAGTCCTCTGAAAGTGGAAGAAGGCTTTCGACTCTTTACATTATGTTTGCTGTTCTGGACACATCCAAGGTTTCCCAACTGTTTACGAGCTGGCAATGCAACATTCCTGAATTGACTGATGATGACTGGGAGGAGGGGATCCAATAATATCTAACTTTGATGATTTCATCAAGGGATAGATTTATCCAACTGAAATTTTTACACCGTGCCTACTACTCTCCGGTACGCTTAATGAGAATCTACCCTGACAGATCGGCAGCATATAAACTTTCTTTTATATAGTCTGGTCCTGCCCAAAGTTGGAGGATTTCTGGAAGGTGGTCCTGAATGATATTAATTCCATAGGGAAGCTGAAGGTCCCGCACAGTCAGTCCTATCCCTCTCCTCTTAGGCATCTGAGATTTCCTTGAAGCCCCCCAAAGGAAAAAATTGTTTGTCTTCTATACATCATTTTACGCTAGGAAAGCAGTCCGCCTTCAATGGAACCAAGCTCAACCCCCCACTAAACAACTCTGGCTATCCTTGGTAAATGCAGCCCTACCTCTCTACAAACTAACATATCTAGGAAGGAACTGTCCAAAGAAATTCAATAAAATATGGGCGGCCTGGGTGAAAGCGAGGCAGCTGACCCTTGAGTAGGGCTCAGAGGTCTCCCCCCCCCCCCCCCCCCCACCTGCATCTTCTACTCCTAATAACTCTTATATTTTTATGTGGAAAAATGCACAAGCAACCAGCCCAGGATCTGAGTACAGATATTGAACCCAGAAGCGTGTTTTGACCAAGCTTAGCTGCAAGGTCACACGCTCTGTGAGCGCATACACCAAAGGGGAGCACAAGAGTGGACACAAGCACACGGTTTTGATAATTTCCAATAGAATCAGAAGATTGGATTGAATTGGAGTAGACTTTGTTTATTATTTAGTGCATGTTTATGCATGAAGATTTCTGCACATTAGCACTTTAATGCACTGGAATATTTCTGGTTTTGTACCATTTAAGCACTTTATAAAAGCACAGTTTGTATATATATAAGTGGATGCACTATATATAGATATATATATACAATTTTGCACATGGTCACTTTGCTGTCACGAGGTATAATCGCTAATGATTGTAGTATGTATTATAACAGTATTTTTGATGCAGTAGTTATCTATTGAAGGTTATAGTAGCACTTATGTGGTGATCACATGGTATTTTCTATATAGCGCGGCACTTTATTTGATAGTTTATTTGGTCAGCACGAGCATATGGGACGTGATCAGTGCTAGCAGCTATCCAGAATATTAACTCTGTTTTATATATATATATAGATATCTATATCTATATCTATATCTATATCTATATCTATATCTATATATATATATATATATATTAGCTCGCAAGAATTCCCTTAATGTATGCACACATGTGATATGTTAGTACCTTTTATGGCAGTAAATGGTGTACCTGACTCTGTCTCCAAGTAGATGATGTGCAGCTGTAGGCCTACATTATGGGTCATAGGTATTACTTGGTTGCCTACAAGGGGCCTTGAGACTCCAGTATACATTCAGTCTTTTGCTAGTTATATATTTGATATTTAGTATATTTGGTATTTATATGGTTATTTAATTTGTTATTTATATTGATACTTTTGGTAACTAAAGTTTCTGCCGTGGCCATTAAATCCCAGCTGGTGTCAGAGTGTCTTATTTTGAGGGTAGGGTGGGTAATGGAGTGGCCAGGTAGCTTGGGGAAAGGCCTGAACTTCATCTTTTATACCCTAGTCATGTGATCTTCTTCATATGACCCTTGACTTGAATCTTCTTTGTTTTATTTATTCTTCCTCTTTAGACTCGTCTTCCACATTTTAATCCAAGAATATACGTGTACGCAAAGCCTGGGGGAGAAAGCTATAGCGTGGACTCTGTTGCCACATGTGGTCTTGGTGAGTGCAAGAAGTATTCTTATATTACAGTATGGTAAACTTAGTAAGCATTTTAACATCTGAACTCAAAAGGACTGATTCCCAAACATCTAAATATTTCAGCTAACCTGTCCATTTTTTTTCCTACCGTCTTCTTTTTGTGCATAAAGTAATGAACCTGCAAAAATTTGGATTTTTAAGCTTGCTGTAAAAACTAATCTTGGAGTCCACTGTGGTACACAGGTAGTCTTAAACCTTCAGGTTATATTGTCAACTGCAGAAAGTATGGAAACTGGTAAACACAAAAAATGTAGGCCTGCCTACTACTAGTATGCTTTACTTTTGTGGCAAAGCACTGAGAAACATGATCATACATGCAGAGGGGTGGGACTTCAAGAAAAGGGTTTAACAGTGAGTGCAAAAATCCTAGTTTCTCGTCCATGAAGGGGCAGAGAAAGTCTTAAACTTTTGGAAAACGTCCAAAAGCAGTCAAACATATGGCTGAGCAGCACAACAGACCTATTGTAACAAAAGAAAACTAGGGACTGTCTGCAGTTTAAATAGTTGCCTGAAGGATCTTACACCCACGGCTGGCATTAAAAGAGGCAGAAACTTCCACCTGGTAGAACTTGTTAAAGTGAAAGTAAACCCTCACAAATACCCAGTGAAGTGAACAGCCTCAGATGATGCACAGAGATCAAGCAAATCCCCCCTACATAAGTTTTACATGTATGTCTGATGTCTTCAGCTTTATATACTGTTTAGAAAGTGCACATTGTGTTCGAATTTTCACTTCCTCATTCAGCAGTAGCTGTGTAGTGCTGGATTACACTGGAAGACAGCTGATTGGAGGAAAGGCACACCCCACCCTCCAGGTAGGCAGAGACTTGCAGAGCTGTCCTGTGAGTAGAGCAGCTTTCTGCTAATCTATTTATAGCACCCACCCTGACACAAATTTCAGGCTGGTTATATCACGTGTCGGAGAACTTGTCAGAAGTTATGGTGATAAAAGAATGGAGCGGGAGAGAGCCAGGGGACGTAGAGCTTTGAAGAGAGATAAGAAAACAGTACAGATATATGTGCCCAGGTCAAATTTCATGAATCGGGTTTACATCCACTTTAACTAGAGAACATGTGAACAGAAGACTAAATGACAGTCTTACTAATCTGGAATACAGACTTAGTGGAGTGAGCCTTAACAAGAAAGTGGGGAACCTGATCCTTGAGAGCATAAGCTTGATCGATGGTCTGTCTGAGCCACCATGAAATGGTGGCACAAGAAGACACGGCACACTTTTTTGGGGGGCCCATCCCAAATGACAAAAAAGGGAATCGATTTTTCTGAAGGAAGTGGTGACAGAGATCAGCCACACATCCCGAACCACATCCAGACAACGGAAGGAAATTTCCTTCTGATGAAGCGAGACAAAAGGAACTGGAGAACTGGAATGTCCTGATTAAAGAGGTTGGAAAGAGTATAGGTTTTTTTTTACCTTTAAGCGTTCTCTGCATTAAAAGAGTATGGGGTTTTTTTTTGTTTTTTAGAAATCATACTTACAGTAGGTGGATGCAGTATCGGTCTGATGCTGCATCTGTCCCCTGTCTGCTCTAGTACTGAGAACTAAGCAATCAAACACCGCTGATCACTCAGTTCTCAGTGCTCTGCTGTTGGCTAAAAACGGGTCACAGGAGTGCAGAACAAACTGCAATCCTGTGATCCACAGGTGAAGTGCAGCCAAACAAGCTTTTTTTTAAAAAGGTATTTTATTTGTTTTCTAACAAACATTAACAACATACCAAAGAAAGGGTACATATCAGTCAATTTGCAATATTAGATGACAAAAATATAGACACAAGGACATTGCTTCGTACCCAGAGGGTAAACAATAATTACCAGGAGACATAAGTAACAAAGTAACAAAACAGCTGATGATTAGGACATGTTAGAATAAATCTATCACTCCAATTCAAAAAATGCAGAAAAATGCAACATAAAGGAGGATATGACACAAGGCACCTATCTGTAAACATATTAGGTGTGTAACTCCCAGTCTTGTTAAACATCACTCTCCCCCGAGACCTTAGAAGTCCACTCCGACCAGATTTTATAATATTTATTTGTACAACCTCTGGCAGTATAGGCCAGTTTATACATGGGCAATGCTTGATTGACCAAGTATACCCACATCTGTAAAGTGGGAGGCTCTGGTTTCTTCCAACTGAGGGCAATTGCTTTTTTTGCATAAAAAAGCAGAAAGCAGACCAGTAACTTCCAGGTGGCACCTAACTCTTCCTCTTCCAGGTCGCCAAGGAGACACCTGGCAGGGTTACAGATATCGGGCAAGGCAAGTTTTGTCTCCATAAAGGAGGTAACATCTGACCAAAACTGATGTATTTTTGGACAATCCCATATCATATGGAAAAAATTGCCTATAGCATTGCAGCACCTGTAGGAGTCAGGAGATTCTAACCTACCCATCTTATATAAACGGGATTGGAGTAAAATATATCCTATGCAAATAATTCAGTTGTATTACTTTATCCCCTGCAGCTATGGCACTCATTAATTGGTCACCCAATACCTCATCCCAGGTCTCATCCTGTAATGTAGGTATATCAGTTTTCTGTTTTATTAATCTTGAGTAGTAGTATAGATAAAGATAAAAACAGAGAACAATACCTGGAGATCAGTTTAGAGTGGTCAGGATCATACAATAAAGCTTCCAAAACTGAAGGCTGAAGTTGGACATCTCGCAGCCCAAACTGAGCTGCCACCGCATGTCTAAGTTGTAGATAAGAAAAGAAATAAGTGTTTGGGACACCAAGTTCAGTCCTCAGGGTTGCAAACAATTTAAATTTACCCTCTAAAAATAGCTGATGGGCATACTTCAATCCAGCACAAGCCCAGCGGTGCACATCAGGTAGATGATTAAGTTCAGCCAAATTGCCATTGAACAACAAGGGGGTGTTAGGTGAGGAGGTAAGAGGGGAAGCCTTAATTCTCCGATTGCACAAATGAAAATGATAGCTTGAGGACTGCAGCCCCTTGAATGGGATAAGGTCCATTCCTATAGAGTAGGTTAATTAAAGCTTCGTATGAGTGCATCATGGCCGTCTGTGTCAGGAAAGAACCAGCTGTGCATGTGAGTCAGCTGAGCAGCCCAGTAATAGACCTGCTAATCAGGTAGTGCCAAGCCCCCTTTCTGTACCAGTAGTTGTAAGGTTTCTAAGGAAATTCTAGGGGGACGAGAGGCCCAGAGGAAGGTGGTAAGCAGGGCATTAATATTTACAATTTGTTTTTGCTCAAATAGACTGGAGCATGCCAAAATATATATAAGAACCTGGGCAGGAAGATCATCTTAAACAAAACTGATCCTACCCAGCAGGTTTAGAGGGAGTTTAACCCAAGTATTCAGACAGTTTTTTAGTCTGCATATTGGGGGTATACATTGTTTTCTATATAAGTTCTCAAAGGTAGTTGTATCTCAATTCCCAAATAGCGAAATTTAGAGACCACTTGAAGTGTTATGGAAGGTGGGAGTACTGGCTTAAATAGGGGGTCCAAAGGGAAAATACTAGATTTGCTCCAGTTGACTTTGAAACCCAAAAAGGTTCCAAATTGTGATATAACTTGTAGGGCTGTGCAAAGAGAGTCTGCTGGGTTTGCCAGGTACAAGAGCATATCATCCGCATATAAGGATGTTTTTTCTTCCAATTCATTAATCATGCACCCTTTAATTACCCCATTCTGTCTAAGAAGCGACGCCAGTGGCTCAATGGCAATGGCAAACAGCAGGCAAACAGCAGGGGAGATAACGGACATTCCTGCCTAATACTACAAAACATTGGGAAGGCCTCAGTAATGGAGTTATTTTCTCGTGCCATAAGTCGTGCCATAGGCTGGGAGTATAGTAGTTTAACCCAGTTCATAAATTTAGGGCCAAAGCTAAGCCTTTTAAGGATCTCAAATAAGATTCGCCAATCAAATGCTTTGTGCGTATCAAGCGATACTGCCACTCTAGTGTCTGGGTCAGGGCGACAGATCTGAAGATTGGTAAATAAGCGATGTAAATTAATCGTCGTGGAGCGCCCGGGGATAAATCCCATTTGATCAGGGTTGATAAGACCAACAATAACTGCATTTAGATGACGAGCAAAGACCTTGATGGGAATTTTGGCATCTACATTGATTAATGATATAGGTCGGTACGACTCACAATACTTGAGATCCTTATTGGACGTTGGGATTAGGACTAACAAAGTTTCACAGAGGGAGGTAGGTAAGGCTCCCACTTCATAAGCCTCCCTGTACATGAACAGTAGTTTAGGTGAGAGATACTCTGCATAGGTTTTGTACCACTCAATTAGATAACCATCTAGACCCGGGGATTTATTTGGGTTAAAAGAGGCAATTGCCGCATCTATCTCCTCCATGGAAAGAGGTCTATCAAAGTCACTAACTTCAGTCTCAGAGAGGACAGGTAAGCGAACATCACGCAAGTACGCCACCAGGTCTGCCTGATCATAGTTGGCTTTAGAAGCATGCAGTTGAGTATAAAAATCAAAGAAGGCTTGGGTGATCTCCTCTGGTGAGGTTTTAAGAGTATCAGCATGATCAAAAATACAGGGTACAGAGGTAGGAGGCAATTCTATCCAAATAAGCCAGAATCTTACTGTTTTTGTCCCCAAATTCAAACAGTCTCTGGTTTTGGTACAGCAGCTTCTTTTGAGCTTTCTCAACCAGGACCAGATCAAGTTGCCTCATGGAGTCCCTCCACAGCTGATAATTAGCAGAGGAAGGGTTTTTAATATATTCTAACTCTGCTATGGAGGCCGAGGTTTCATATGTAGATACCTTCCAGGCCCTGTCCTCCTTGAGGTGTTTGATGACACACGCTGAGGGTAGCTTTAAAAGCATCCCACGCCATACCCACAGAAGTGCCCTCCCTATTTTCATTCCAATAATGACATATATCTTTAGCAGTAGCCATAAAGAAAGTCTCCTCTTTCAGCCACACCGGACTCAAGCACCATAAAATATATCCCCTAGAGGGGGCCAAACTAATCTTAATAAGTAGGCGGAGTGATCTGAAATTGCTCTTGGCAAGTAAGATACCTCCAACACCCTAGAAAGAAGATTGGGGGACATTAAACCCAGATCAATCCAAGAGAGGGATTTGTAGGTAGAGGAGTAACAGGAGTATTCTCGTGCCTGCGGGTACTTACAATGCCAAACAATCCTCAAGGTTATACTTAGATGCACAGATAGCTAAAGGTGAGGTGCATAGAGATGCATACTGAAATCTGTCGAGGACAGGAGAAAGCACCGCATTAATGTCTCCTGCAACAATCAATGGACCTTCCGCCACCTGAAGCACTTGGGCCATAACAGTGTCCCAAAACGTGATCGTAAATGGAGGAGGTACATAGAATGCCACAAAGGTATACAAGCAATTATTAATTCCAAGAATCGCCATTACATAACGACCAAATGGGTCCGTGACATTAGTCGTAATTGAGCAAAACAACGACTTGGCTATCAGTATAGTAACTCCTCTTGCATAGTTTGAATAGGTAGAATGCAATGTATGTGCCACAAATGCTCTTTTCAGTGCCATCCCTTTAGACCCAACTAGATGTATCTCCTGGGAAAAAATCAGATGGGGCTTATGTCTTTGTATATAATTAAACACCAAAGATCTCTTGATTTTTTAATTTAAACATCCCTGACCTTCCAGGAGAGCACTGTTAAAGAGTGTAACGCCATGGCATACAGAAAGCAAAAGGACAGAGAGCCCCTAGGGATACAAAAACCTGGGAGGACCAGGATGATCCTGGGTCATGCAACTTAAGTTGGAGAGGTAACACTAAGCATCTATAAAATCTGGACAGTACCATATTTACCAGCAAAAAAAATAAAAACATAAAGCAAAAAACAATAAAACCCTGCAAATAGTCCCAACCCACTCGGCTCATAATCCCCAACTGATTATGTGCTTGTACCCCAAACTAGAATGTCAAACAGAGGGGGGAGAAATTACACTTCCATCCATGAGATGAAAGATGTGGAATAAAACTCAGTCACTAGACAAGGTTTTCCAGTCCCTGGCCAGCAACAAGAATATAGTAGTCAGTGCTGCAATACAGGTCATCTCAGGAGCCTAAATAAATGCATGAGACTGTTCCAGAAGTTGAGCCAGTATGAAGTGGAGTAAGACAGAAAAACCCTTAACAATCGTGCAAAAGTATAGCACAGCAGCAGGACAGGGACGGTAACAGAGAAAGCAATGGATCCCCATGACTTTCCTAGAAGGATATTATAGTCAGTGATGCAATACAGCTAGGTCATCTCTGGAGCTTAAACAGATGCATCTTGGGCAATATGTGCAAACCGAGCCAACTTCTCCTCGGGGGTGACAGGGATATCCTTCCCATATTTCACCATCTCCAGTCCATCCAGGAGGATGAGCACCTCTTCCCAGGTAGAAGATCGGGCCAGAGACAGAGCTCAGAGCAGGAACTGCTTACATGCACGCAGTTGGACTACTTCTCCTTTTAGGTAGAAAACTTTCCAAGATCAGCTCCCCCTAGCCCCCTAAATACTTACAGGAGCCCTATCTCAATCCAGCTTTGTGCCCAAAAGCAGCAACACTGTTCTTTCGCTCCCTCTCTCCTCCCTGGACACAGAGGCAGCAGAGGGAGCCGTTGTTGGCTCCTGCTGCTGTTAATCAAAAACTGTGAGGAGGGAGTGTGGGGTGGGCTGAGCCACGCTGTGTCTGTCTAGGGACGCACACAGCCCAGCTCAGGATCAAGCCCACATAAGTGTCCACATAGCAAGTAGCTTGCTATGGGGATACTCGGAGGGGAGGAGGAGCCCAAAGCGCCGGTGGGGGACCCAAGAAAGAGAGGTACTGGACCTCGGCAGCATCTTGTCCCTATGTAAAACCAAAAAGGGTTTGCAAGATAAATTGCTTTTCTCTGAATCAACCGTGGATAAATGTGGGTATAGGATGCTGTATGTGGAGGTTTTCTATTTTTTTTCTCTATTGGGTGAACGTGTATGTTTTTTTAACCTGACTATGTAAACTATGTAAGTTTGTCAGTTCAGACACTAGCCTCGTAGAAGTGATAGCCACAGAGAAAACAACCTTGTGGCTGAGAGAAAAGTAATGTCTCTAATGGGTTTAATATGCAGCTTCAGAAGTGCAGAGAGAACCAGATTTAGAGTCAATGGATTTACAGGGGAACAGATGAGGGGGGGGGGGGGGGGGCACATAGAAGAACCCCCAAACACAAAGCTCCTAATCAGAGTGAGAGGCTACTGGTCTCTGAATTTGAATGGAAGGAACAGGGACTTATAGCCAAGGTCAGTATAAAGTTTTGACAAATGTGCTGTACATTTCCCTAAGCATGCACAAAAGACAAGGGGACATAATTTCTGTATGAAAGATATGATTTTCCATCCGTTTACAAAAGGGGTTCTCTATGGTAAAAGTGTTGAAAGCCAAACTCTAGGCTATTATTATATTTTTAATGTCCCCCTGGGCAAGCATTATGAAAAAAAAAACACAAAATACTACAGGGTTCCCAAAAGGGGAAGGAGAGCATGGAGCCAGGATTTGGGCTTTAGACTGCGGAATGCTTGAATGTATGAAAGAAAAAGAGTAAAACAATGGAATAAACCTGGGATATGAACCTAATAATATTTAAAATTAAAATTACCGTATTTATCGGCATATAACACACACAAGTTTAGGGGGGAATTTGAAGGAAAAAAACTTTTAGGAGGGAAGTTATGGAAAAAACTTACATTTAAATTCCCATCAATGCAGCTTTGTCAGTGTCCATCTGTAGCCTTGTCCATCATTGCAGCCTTGTCAGTGTCCATCTGCAGCCTTGTCCATCATTGCAGCCTTGTCAGTGTCCATCTACAGCCTTGTCCATCATTGCAGCCTTGCCAGTGTCCATCTGCAGCCTTGTCCATCATTGCAGCCTTGTCAGTGTCCATCTGTAGCCTTGTCCATCATTGCAGCCTTGTCAGTGTCCATCTGCAGCCTTGTCCATCATTGCAGCCTTGTCAGTGTCCATCTGCAGCCTTGTCCATCATTGCAGCCTTGTCAGTGTCCATCTGCAGCCTTGTCCATCATTGCAGCCTTGTCAGTGTCCATCTGTAGCCTTGTCCATCATTGCAGCCTTGTCAGTGTCCATCTGCAGCCTTGTCCATCATTGCAGCCTTGTCAGTGTCCATCTGCAGCCTTGTCCATCATTGCAGCCTTGTCAGTGTCCATCTGCAGCCTTGTCCATCATTGCAGCCTTGTCAGTGTCCATCTGTAGCCTTGTCCATCATTGCAGCCTTGTCAGTGTCCATCTGTAGCCTTGTCCATCATTGCAGCCTTGTCAGTGTCCATCTGCAGCCTTGTCCATCATTGCAGCCTTGTCAGTGTCCATCTGCAGCCTTGTCCATCATTGCAGCCTTGTCAGTGTCCATCTGCAGCCTTGTCCATCATTGCAGCCTTGTCAGTGTCCATCTGCAGCCTTGTCCATCATTGCAGCCTTGTCAGTGTCCATCTGTAGCCTTGTCCATCATTGCAGCCTTGTCAGTGTCCATCTGCAGCCTTGTCCATCATTGCAGCCTTGTAAGTGTCCATCTGCAGCCTTGTCCATCATTGCAGCCTTGTCAGTGTCCATCTGTAGCCTTGTCCATCATTGCAGCCTTGTCATTGTCCATCTGCAGCCTTGTCCATCATTGCAGCCTTGTCAGTGTCCATCTGTAGCCTTGTCCATCATTGCAGCCTTGCCCCTGTGTCATTTGTAGACTGCTGCCGTTTAAAAATGGCGCCGCCGCTCTCGGCCACTCTCGGCCATTCTTGGCGTGTCTCAGCCGATCTCGGCGGCTTTCGGCCGCTCTCGGCCATTCTCGGCGTGTCTCGGCCGCTCTCGGCGGCTTTCGGCTGCTCACGCGGGACAGCCAGAGCTGGCGAAAGCCGCTGAGAATGGGCAAAAGCCGCCGAGAGCCACCGAAAGCCGCCAAAAGGCTCACAATCGGCGGGGGATCGGCGTATAAGATGCACCCACGATTTTCCCCTGATTTTAAGGGGAAAAAGTGCGTGTTATACACCGATAAATACGGTACTTAAAGTGGTATTAAACCCAAAACCAAAAATGTAATATATTGCAATTTACCAATCATTAGATGTAGTTTTTCCTTGGTGATCTGGACAGTAACACACCTCCTGTAATAGAGTGCCCCCTCTGTGGATGAAGGAGCACAGGGGGCACCTTTGAACAGCGCACAGTCAGTCTGGGGCGAGTGGAGTGTTAGATGTACTAGTAAATTTAGGCTACATTCTTACCAGCGATTAAGTCCGGTGCTAATTGTAGAGGCCAGAATCTTCAGATTCCTGCTGCGGCTGTGAGCAGCTAGGCAAATCCGTGAAGTGCATCCAGCAGTGATCACCGCAGGTAATCATTGCCTGTGCAGATAGCCGCGAATAGCTGCAGCCATTACAGTGAATGAGATGGTGGCTGCACCTAGCCGCTCACAGCTGCAGCAGGAATGCGAAAACTCCTGCCGCTACAATTTGTGCTGGCTTTAAGCTGGGTTCACACTAGAACACGCAGCGGCTCACAGCAGGAGTCTGGTGCATCTCCATTCACCGTTTTCAGGTCCAATTTCAGCCTGAATTTTGAGTTGAAATCGGACCTGAAATGGACAAAGAGACGTACAGGGTTCCTGTGCAATTCTTACTAGAGCCGCTGTGGAGATGTGTGAGCCGGCTCCCTAGAGAGCCGGTCACAATCTCCTGCTATGCGAATTGGATGTGGGGAAACCCACATCCAATTCGCATAAGTGTGAACCCAGCTTTAATCAATGTAAATGTAGCCTTATGCCGCATACACATGAGCGGACTTTTCGACCGGACTGGTCCGGCGGACAATTCGACCACGTGTGGGCTTCATCGGACCTGCAGCGGACTTTTTCGGTCGAAAATCTGACGAACTTTAGATTTGGAACATGTTTCAAATCTTTACGTCAGAACTCCGCCAGACCCAGTTCCCATCGAAAAGTCCGCTCGTCTGTATGCTAATCCGACGGACGAAAACCGACGCTAGGGCAGCTATTAGCTACTGGCTATCAACTTCCTTATTTTAGTCCGGTCGTACATCATCACATACGAATCCGTCGGACTTTGGTGTGATCGTGTGTAGGCAAGTCCGTTTGTTCGGAAAGTCCGTCTGAAGTCCGCCCAAAGTCAGGCGGATAGACCGTCGTACCAGTCCGGTCGAAAAGTCCGCTCGTGTGTACCCGGCATTAGATGGACTTGACCAACAAATTAAAGCTGAACTCCAGATAACACTTTATAAGCAGTTACAGCAACAATTTTTTTTTCTTTTTGGGATAAAGGGTTTATTCAGTATAAATCAATAAAAGCTGATTATTGCAATTACCCCTGTCAGTGGTAAATGGTTTGTCTCAACTCTCACTGACATTTGCAGGACAGCTGGTTTTGATGGGAAAAAAAAAACAGACGAATACCGCGTACACATGAGCGGATTTTCCGTCTGAAAAATTTGGATGGTTTTTCCGATGGAATTCCGCTCAAGCTTGCCTTGCATACACACGGTCACACAAAAGTTCTCTGAACTTTCGACCGTCAAGAACGCGGTGACGTACAACACTACAACGAACCGAGAAAATGAAGTTCAGTGCTTCCGAACATGCATCAAATTGTTTTCGAGCATGTGTAGGAATTTTGTGCGTCGGAATTTGTACAGATGATCGCATTTTCGGATAGGAACGTTTTCTGACCGAAAAATTGAAAACCTGCTCTCAATCATTCAATAACTGAGTTATTGAACTGAGTTTTTCTGATCATTTGTAAATAAAATGATACTTTATATACTTTTGTAGAATTCTGTGATATTATAAGTAGCTGTTTCTTTTGTTGTCTTTATAATGTCTTGTGTGTCTTTTGCTGCAGGGTTTGAGTTGGGTCCTCAACCGCAAGGGGTTGTCCGTGCTGATATACTGCAGAAGATGAAGACACTTGTTGAAGTCACTTTGGACTTTATTAATCACCTCAACAAAGGTATGAATGAGATATTATTTACTGAGAACCAAAGCTGATCATTGCCACAAAAGAAAGATTTCTTTCTCACCCATTGAGAGACACAGGAAGTCCTGACTGTTAGGTTTTCCTGCCACCCACAGGATGATTGAACACTGACAAAACAAGAAAATTATGGGCCAGCCTGGAATAACTCCTCCTACTCCCAGCATGCCTCAGTTTTTGCTAGTGTCCTATTAGGATGATAGGCTCAGCAATGGCATGCAATGCCAAGATGCTGCTAACAAAGGGAACAGAATATTGGCATGCATTAAAAAGGGGATTAATTCCACAGATAAAACGATAATTCTCCTGCTCTACAAGACTCTGGTCCGGCTGCACCTAGAGTATGCTGTCCAGTTCTGGGCACCAGTCCTCAGGAAGGATGTACTGGAAATGGAGCGAGTACGAAGAAGGGCAACAAAGCTAATAAAGGGTCTGGAGGATATTAGTTATGAGGAAAGGTTGCAAGCACTGAACTTATTCTCTCTGGAGAAGAGAAGCTTGAGAGGGGATATGATTTCAATATACAAATACCATACTGGTGACCCCACAATAGGGATAAAACTTTTTCGTGGAAGGGAGTTTAACAAGACTCATGGCCACTCTTTAAAATTAGAAGAAAAGAGGTTTAACCTTAAACTACGTAGAGGGTACTTTACTGTAAGAGCGGCAAGGATGTGGAATTCCTTTCCACAGGCGGTGGTCTCAGCAGGGGGCATCGATAATTTCAAGAAACTATTAGATAAGCACCTGAACGACCGCAACATACAGGGACATACAATGTAATACTGACATATAATCACACACATAGGTTGGACTTGATTGATTTGTGTCTTTTTTCAACCTCGCCTACTATGTAACTATGTAAGGATGGTAGTCTTTTCTCTGCTCTGCATGTCGAACCTTTTTACTTTTTTTTTCCTTTAATCAAGATGGGGTGCTGAACTGGTCTTTATATGCAGCCATCCATATCGGCCTTTCCTAAGTTTTACTTTGGAGTGTTGTACCCGGACCCCACTGGACTGAAAGTTTGCGGGACTAGCCTGCAATGTGAATCTTCTGGCTTTGGGCTCTGCCACGTGGCACTTTTCATTTACTGTACTTTTCGTGTACTGTGTCAATTAGCTGTGGAGTGATCTCTAGGTCCAAAGCCTTGGCCACAGCCTCTGGTGTGACCCTGTCTCTGAAGTCTTTGTGAGTAGGCCATGCAGGCGGAGCACTAGAAGCTACCCGGCACAGTTTAAAATCTCAGCTTTCCACTGGTTTACTGCAGAAGGGGTTAGTGCTGAGGGAATGAGTTGAGTGGAGTTGGGTGGTGCAGTCATCTGCTGTAGGTGAAAAATACCACCAGATGTATTGTTGGGTTTTTTGAATAGTTAGTGAGCCTCTTAGGCTACACATACCTAGTACAATCTGATTGTAAAGTCTCCATTAGATCTACCACTAATGGATCGGCGTGGTTGGGTTTATCCCATTAATGATCTGAAATGGTATGGTTTATTATTCAGATTCTTACATTTTTCTGAGGTTCTTTTATAATAGTTATTTTATTTTTGTATACCGGTACATCCAATACTATTGAGAATAGGGTATTTAGGAATATTGTATTGATATGGAGATTCCCTTATGCTTTTTCTAGCCCTAATGAAGGGGGTAGTTTTTGTACCCCCAAAACATGTACTTACTCTTTTGATTGCACCTCTGTTTTTAGTGTAACAGTGGTGTGCCATTTCAAATTAAATTTTTGTTACAATACACTACAAGCCAAGGAGACCATGAAGATCCTCTGGGGTGTAGAAGCTGACCTAGATTACTTCAATAGTACCAATAAGACATTACAAGTCCAGAGCTATTTTTCCAATTTCCTCTGTGGATCTGGCAGCATCCCGCATTAACATAGTATTGACTATTCCATTGAACGATACACTTGTATTTAAGGATCGAAGTCTTGCACCACAACCTGTCCTGGCTGTGATCCTATTCTGTCAAATTTAGCTTACTGGTCTAGGCCATTAGAAAGGATCTGATCAGTATAGTAGTTGATCCTTTGGTCCTAGAGTGTTTAAAGCTCATGTCTGCAGCCTTAAACTACAGTGTGGATGGATTGCTGAAGGTCTTCCGCCTTATTTTCCACATGAGACTCCTGTCAGTTAACATGAGGAATATGCATTGGCTAAAGTGTTGGCCTGCAAAACCCATGTGTAAAAAGCAGATGCATTGCATGCCCTTTGAGGGACAACACTTATTCTTACCAGGAGCAGCCTAGGGCTTCTCTGGGGAAAGCTCGCCCCTTGTCAGAGGCCAAGAAGAGTCCTTTTTGTTACTTACAAGCTTCAGCTTTCAAACCCAAACCCAAGTCTGGCTCCCGGCCTACCCACAAACCCTGGATTTCCATTTCTCCTAAACCCTCAGAAATGTGGGCGTGGCTTAAATTGCACTACATATTGGGCGTGGCTTAAAGGTATTAAAAGTCTGAGATGATTTACATAGTTCAGAATGCAGTAATGTTAAATAGGGAATGTACAGTGCGGAGTGTCCGGCAGTGGGTAGTATGTGCAGGAGAGGAGTGTGGAGTGTACAGCAGTGGGTATTATGTGCAGGAGAGGAGTGCAGAGTAGGTTGGTATAATGTGCAGGTGAGGAGTGCGGAGTGTACAGCGGTGGGTAGTATGTGTAGGATGGTGTCAGTAGGGCAGTGGACGGTGTCAGTAGTCATTTATTTTTATTTTTTTACAATTTCATTTTGAGCATTTTTTTTTTTTTTCAAAATGCTTTTTTGGGCGCCAGTAGAACAGTAGATGGTGTCAGAATTTATTTTTTTTCATTTATTTTTACAATTTATTTTTGTATTTTTTGTTTTTCACAATGATTGGGGGTGGGGGAGTGGACAGTGTCAGAAGAGCAGTGGATGGTGTCAGTGTTTTTTTATTTTCATTATTTTTTACAGTTTTGTTTAGTTTTTTCAAATAATTTTTTAAATATTTTTTTTCACAGTGCTTCTGGGGAAGGGGGTGGGGGGTATGTTGCAGTGGATGGTGTCAGTAAGGCAGTGGATGGTGTCAGTAGTTTTTTTATTTTTACGTATTGATTTCTTTCTCGAACATGACGGGACACAGAGCCACAGTAATTACTGATGGGTTATATAGGTATCACTGGTGATTGGACACTGGCACACCCTAACCAGGAAGTTCAACCCCCTATATAATTCCTCCCCTTGCAGGGATACCTCAGTTTTTACGTCAGTGTCTTAGGTGATGGACGTGTAAAGATGTCCTGTGCTGAACTCCAAAGGGATTACCCTATATCCTATACTGGGGCAGGCCAGACGAACCGGATCCATTCCAAAGTGTCTTTTCTAGGCCGAATTGAATGGTACCCGGGCCTTGTGTCCGAAGAAACAAGGTTTTACCTGTAACGCTTCTCTTTTTAGAGAGCTGGACCCCGCATATTAGAAAATGTTTTTTCTAGCCTAATTTCTAGCCAGGTGCTTTACAGGGCCAGAACTGTGGATCCCCCTATTCGTAGGGGGCCCCGGTCTCTGACGGTTTTTTCAAACGGAGCCCACCGTGAGAGGCGAAGATTGGGTCTGTACAACAAACCCTGCGGCTGGATAAGGTAAGGGAGATTCCACAGAATGTTTTAATTCTAGTAGGTTTCTCCTTTAAGGTAAATGCATGCTATGCCTATTGTGACCACCGGGGGCTGCCAAGAGCACATACCTTTTCATGCTGATGTCTGTCTCAAGTGTCCGACACTGTACAAGCTCCTCCGGCCGGCTCCAGGTAGGATGGGATGGGGGGCTCTCCTCAGGGATATTTCCCCCCAGACTAGGGGGAGGCCGCAGGTGATCTATAAGGCGGTTAGACACCGCATTTTCACCGCCGTCGCGGCCGCCGCCGCCGCCATTACACAGGCAGGCCCGTCATTACCAGTCTCTATCCCTCCTCCCCCTCCCCCAGCCTCCTCCATGTTTGGTTTAGAAGGGTCGGCTAGTGCGGGAAGCGCTAGTTTTTTTCAAAAAACAAAGGGGGGGGGCGTGGTTGAGGGGGGGGGGGGCGGGGCGTCAGCACAGCGTGCTTAGACACCTACAGGACTGGCTGCAGACTATTAAAGGCACTGATTACAGGTGCACTAAGCCTTCTGGAGGGACACAGAGCTGACGGTCACATGTAAGGTGGGACACAGGCATTCTCCTAGGCAGCATTTACTAAGTAACACCAGACTGAGCATTGGGTAGCAAGGCTTTTAGCCAGACTACATCGCTCAGCAGTCAGTGTTCATTTTGTGATACCTCCACCTTGTTGCTTTGCACTATGGGTAGAGGAGGTTCAAGCACCCCAAGAACCAGAGACTCTAGGGGATCTCATTCAGGTTCTGAGGGCCCCCTGTCTGCAGCATCCTCCCCCCCTGAGGGGCCAGGGATGGCTAGCCAGGGAGAGCCGTCGGGGTCAGGGGCTATACCTGCTTCTGGCACTTCAGCCCCTGTATATATTACACAGGAGGTTTTTACCTCAACCATTAATGGTTTAGAGGAAAGATTAATGGCCGTGATTACGTCTTTGTTTGGTGGAAGAAAACGCACTAGGCCTTCCTCTGTTCCCCAAGACCCTCAGGAAGAGGAGCTCTGGGATAAAGGAGAGGAATCCCTTTCAGAGGATCGGGATGGGACGGATGATTCCTCTTTGGAGGAATCAGGTGGAGAGGGACCCTCTGCGACTTCCCAAGAGGAGAAAGTCTTAGTGCAGATCCTTACTGGATTGGTCCGCTCCACATTTAAGTTGCCCATATCTGAATCAGTTAAAGAACCCTCTTCTTCTTTAGGGTCACTGAAACCTCCTCAAACAGCACAGGCTTTTCCTGTTCATAATTTACTTGAAAAGCTCTATTATGCTGAGTGGGATCACCCAGATAAACATTTTTTTCCGCCGAAAAAGTTTTCTACACTTTATCCTATGGAAGAAAAGTTTATTAAAATGTGGGGAATACCGGCCATTGATGCCGCCATTTCCTCTGTAAATAATAGTCTGACTTGACTGTAGACAATGCTCAGATGATCAGGGATCCTGTAGATAAAAGGATAAAATCCCTATTGAAGGATGTTTTCTCCTTAGCAGGTTCAGTGGCTCAACCTGCAGTAGCAGCGATTGGAGTCTGTCAGTACTTAAGAGACCATGTTAAACAGGTCATCAAAGTTTTACCTGAACAGCATGCCCAGGGGTTGGCTAACCTTCCAGCGGCCTTATGCTTTGTTGTTGAAGCCATCAGAGATTCTATAGTGCAAACCTCCCTTCTTTCACTGGGGTTGGTGCATATACGTAGAATCCTATGGTTGAAAAATTGGTCAGCCGAAGCACCATGTAAGAAGCTCCTGGCTGGGTTTCCATTTCGTGGTGAAAGGTTGTTTGGAGAAGACTTGGATAACTATATCAAGAGAATCTCTTGTGGGAAAAGCACTCTCTTACCTGTTAAGAAGAAGAGTAAGTGTCCCTCTTTCAAACGGACTCTTTCCCCAGCGCCGGGGGCTTCAGCCTCTAGGCAGTCTCGACGGCCTTCTCCATCTGGGTCCAGAGACAAGAGTCAACCCCAGGGACAAAAGAAGTCCTGGGGGAAGAAGCCTACTAGGCAAAGCACTAAGACCTCTGCATGAGGGGGCGCCCCCATCTCACTCAAGTGGGGGGAAGACTGCGACAGTTCTCAGGGCTCTGGCAGGAGGATTTCCAGGACAGATGGGTAATCTCCACGGTAACCTTAGGGTACAAGCTGGAGTTTCAGGAATTTCCTTCTCCTTGTTTCCTCAGGTCAAGTGTCCCCAGAGATCCAGAGAAAAAGCAGTCGCTCCTTCTAGCTTTAGAGCGACTTTTGTCGCAGGAGGTCATTGTGGTAGTTCCCGCGAAGGATCAAGGATTGGGCTTCTATTCCAACCTTTTTACGGTCCAAAAACCAAATGGGGATGTCAGACCCATTCTGGATTTAAGGGATCTGAAACCGATTCCTAAGGATTCAATCCTTCCGCATGGAATCAATTCGGACAGTAGTTTCCACCCTGCAGGGAGGAGAATTTCTGGCATCAATAGACATCAGAGATGCATATCTGCATGTGCCGATCTTTCCCGCTTATCAGAAGTTTCTGCGCTTCGAGATAGGAGGGTGCCATTTCCAGTTTGGGGCTCTGCCTTTTTGGAATAGCCACTGCACCTCGAGTGTTCACAAAGGTCTTGGCTCCTCCTCTGGCATAGGGTATAGCTGTCATAGCATACCTAGACGACCTGCTCTTGATAGACCGGTCAGTGGCCTCCTTGAACGGAAACTTGAGGACCACAATCAGGTATCTGGAACACCTGGGTTGGATCCTCAACCTAGAAAAATCTTTCCTAAAACCAGTAAGAAGACTGGAGTATTTAGGTCTGATCATAGATACGAGCCAGGAGAAAATATTTCTACCTCAGGCAAAGATCACTGCTTTAAGAGAGCTGATTCTGGCAGTCAGGACCAAGAAGGGTCCTTCTGTCCGCCTTTGTATGAGGCTACTAGGGAAGATGGTGTCTTCATTCGAAGCAGTTCCCTATGCTCAGTTTCATTCAAGAATGCTGCAACACAGTATTCTGTCGGCCTGGAACAAGAAGGTTCAGGCATTAGACTTTCCGATGCACCTGTCTCATGCGGTGCGTCACAGCCTCAATTGGTGGCTAATACCTGAACACCTGCAGAAGGGGAAATCCTTTCTACCGGTTACCTGGACAGTGATAACAACAGATGCCAGTCAGTCGGGTTGGGGAGCAGTTCTGGAACAGTCTGCGGTCCAAGGGGTATAATCCAAGACCGAGAGGACCTTACCCATCAACATTCTGGAGATCCGTGCGGTATATCTAGCCCTAAGGGCCTGGACTATCAGGCTACAGGGTTGCCGGTCAGGATCCAGTCCGACAATGCCACAGCAGTGGCTTATGTCAATCATCAGGGAGGCACCAGAAGCCGAGCTGCTCAAAAAAAGGTGAACCAGATCTTAGTCTGGGCAGAGAAGCATGTGCCAGGTATATCGGCAGTCTTCATTCCGGGTAAGAGAACTGGCAGGTGGACTATTTAAGTCGCCAGCAGTTACTTCCAGGGGAATGGTCTCTGCATCCCGACGTCTTTTGGGCCATATGCCAAAGATGGGGGGTTCCAGATGTAGATATCTTTGCATTCCGATTCAACAAAAAGATTTGTGGCAATGACAAAAGATCCTCTTGCATGCGGGATGGATGCGTTGGTGATTCCGTGGCATCGGTTCTCACTGATTTATGCATTCCCGCCTATTCTGCTACTGCCACGACTTCTTCGCAGGATCAGGCAGGAAAGGAAGTCAGTTCTTCTGGTGGCTTCCGCTTGGCCTAGAAGGACGTGGTATGCGGAAATAGTAAGGATGACGGTGGGTTCCCCGTGGACACTACCGGTACGACCAGACCTGTTATCTCAAGGTCCAGGGGTCCATCCTGCTTTACAAACGCTAAATTTGATAGTTTGGCTATTGAAACCCGTTCTGAAGAGTCGTGGGCTTTCAGGTCTTGTGATATCTACCTTGATCAATGCAAGGAAGCCAGCTTCCAGAATAATTTATCATAGAGTCTGGAGAGCTTATATATCCTGGTGTGAATCCAGGGGTTGGCATCCCAGAAAGTATGTGATCGGTAGAATTCTTGAGTTTCTACAATTGGGGTTAGAGATGAAGCTGGCCTTGAGTACCATCAAGGGCCAGGTCTCGGCCTTATCAGTATTATTTCAACGGCCACTTGCTTCGCATTCTTTGGTCCAAAACTTTATGCAGGGGGTGACGCGTCTTAATCCTCCGGTTAAGGCACCCCTAAACCCCTGGGACTTGAACTTGGTTCTGTCTGTGTTACAGAAACAGCCTTTTGAACCAATATGTCAGATTCCTTTGGTCTTGCTGACAAGGAAGTTCATTTTTCTGGTAGCCATCTCTTCTGCTAGAAGAGTATCAGAATTAGCAGCTCTTTCCTGTAAGGAGCCTTATTTGATTATACACAAGGATAGAGTGGTACTGCGCCCTCATCCTAGTTTTTTACCGAAAGTGGTTTCAGATTTTCATCTAAACCAAGACATTGTTCTACCTTCCTTTTTTCCAGATCCCTGTTCTCTGGAAGAAAGATCACTACATTCTTTGGATGTAGTAAGAGCAGTGAAGGTCTATCTGGAAGCGACTGCTCAGATTCGCAAAACGGATGTTTTGTTTGTGCTGCCAGAGGGTCCCAGTACAGGACAGGCAGCATCAAAAGCTACCATTTCTAAATGGATTCGACAATTGATCATTCAAGCTTATGCTTTGAAACAGAAGATTCCTCCATTTCAGATCAGGGCACATTCCACAAGGGCTATTGGTGCTTCTTGGGCAGTGCACCACCGGGCCTCGATGGCTCAGATCTGCAAGGCCACAACCTGGTCTTCAGTCCATGCATTCACCAGTTTCTATCAGGTGGATGTGAGAAGGCATGAGGATATCGCCTTTGGGCGTAGTGTGCTGCAGGCAGCGGTACAGGGTCCTCAGGTCTGATTGTACCCTACTTGGTCGTGGTTCCCCCCCCCTCAGGTAGCATTGCTCTGGGACATCCCATCAGTAATTACTGTGGCTCTGTGTCCCGTGATGTTCGAGAAAGAAAATAGGATTTTTTAAAACAGCTTACCTGTAAAATCCTTTTCTTTCGATGGACATCACGGGACACAGAGGTCCCGCCCCTCTTCTAATACACTATATTGCTTGGCTACAAAACTGAGGTATCCCTGCAAGGGGGAGGGATTATATAGGGGGTTGAACTTCCTGGTTAGGGTGTGCCAGTGTCCAATCACCAGTGATACCTATATAACCCATCAGTAATTACTGTGGCTCTGTGTCCCGTGATGTCCATCGAAAGAAAAGGATTTTACAGGTAAGCTGTTTTAAAAAATCCTATTTTTTTTTTTACAATTTAATTTATTTTTTTATTTTTTTCGCAATGCTTTTTTGGGGGGAGGGGGTTGTGGCAGTAGACAGTGCTGGTAGGGCGGGGGAGTGGTGTCAGTAGATTTTTATTTTATATATTTTTTTTACAAATTAATTTTCTAAACAGACCCCTGACATCTCCCTTCTAAGACAGACAAAAGGACTGAGGACACAGATTCCCCAGTCCCTTTCTCAGCACTGAAGCAACACAGCACTGTATTGGTGTCACTGATCCCCACAAAGTGTTGAAAAGTGTCAGTCAGGTGTCCGATCTGTCCGCTGCAATTTTGCAGTCCTGCTATGTCGCTGATCGCTGCCATTACTAGTAAAAAAAATAATAATAAATAAAAATATACTATAGTTTGTAGCTGCTATAACTTTTGCGCAAACCAATCAATATACATGTATTGGGAATTTTTTTACCAAACACATGTAGCAGAATACACATTGGCCTAAACTGATAAAGGAATTAGACTTTTTACATTTTTTTATTGGATATGTTTTGTAGCAGAAAGTAAAAATTATAGTTCTTTTTTTTTTCAAAATTTGTTTTTTTTTGTATATAGCGCAAAAAACAAAAACCGCAGAGGCGATCAAATACAACCAAAAGAAAGCTCTATTTGTGAAAAAAAAGAACACAAATTTTATTTGGGTACAGCGTTGCATGCCCCCGCAATTTTTAGTTAAAATAACGCAGTGCCGTGTCGCAAAAAATGGCCTGGTCATGAAGTAAACCATCCAGAGCTGAAGTGGTTAATAAATACATTTAGGAATGTATTAATAAAAACAGAGTTAAATTAATTTGTGTCTTTAATATCTGACTGGAGTTAAAGTGATTGTAAAGTGTAATTTTTGTTTTTTTAATTAAAATAATAAACAGGCTTATACTAACTTGCCCTGCGTAGTGGTTTTGCATAGAATATCCCAGAACCTCCTCTTCTGGGGTCCCCTGCCTGAGATCTTGGCTTCTCTTTTTCTGTGTCTGCCCTCAAAGCAAGCCACCTGCTATGGAAGCAGATGTGCAGGCTCGCTCCCGAGCTGGGCTGCTTGAATCCATAGACAGAAAATGCATTAATGTAATAAAAATCTTTAGACTTTACATTTTCTCTAAATACAGCAGATCCTACAGAGACATGTGCTTGTCATAAATAGATTATACAGCATGTCTTTTGATAAACACGTTTAGCCTGACCCAGCTGAGACTAGATTCTACAGACCCACTTTTTGGATACCAGTTCTGCATCTGGTATGTAACCTCCCTCACCCCTAACAAAGCCAAATCCTTTAGGCCCCTTTCACATGGCTTTCCGATCAGGGCCACCTGTCAGTTTTTCAGGTGGACCTGATCGGACGCTCCATTCACCTCTATGGGGCAGCAGATGTCAGCGGTGACATGTCCGCTGACATCCGCCGATATCGATCCGATCCTGTCCGCCTAATCCAGATGGATGGTGACTCTATTTTCCATCCGTCTGGCAGATTGGATGAAAACAGACAGGCGATCCATTTTCATCCAAACTCCCTATAGAGAAGAGCAGGGCTCTGTCAGGTCTGTCTCTGCACAGTGAGCGAAGATGGACTTGTCATCCACCTGCTCAAAATGGAGCGATCCCCCGCTGAGCAAAACGAAGTCCGCCGGGCGGAAAGCCCTTGTGAAAGGACCCTTAATTTAATGGTCTGGCTCGCACCGTCTAGCATTTCATGTCACATAGTTACATAGTTGCATAGTAGGTGAGGTTGAAAAAAGACAAAAGTCCATCGAGTCCAACCTATGTGTGTGATTATATGTATCACAGTATATCCCTGTATGTTGCGGTCGTTCAGGTGCTTATCTAATCGTTTTTTGAAACCATCGATGCTCCCTGCTGAGACCACCGCCTGTGGAAGGGAATTCCACATCGTTGCCGCTCTTACAGTAAAGAACCTTCTACGTAGTTTAAGGTTAAATCTCTTTTCTTCTAATTTTAATGAGTGGCCGCGTGTCTTGTTAAACTCCCTTCCGCGAAAAAAGATTCACCAGTACGGTATTTGTAAATTGAAATCATATCCCCTCTCAAGCGTCTCTTCTCCAGAGAGAAGAAGTTCAGTGCTCGCAACCTTTCCTCATAACTAATATCCTCTAGACCCTTTATTAGTTTAGTTGCCCTTCTTTGTACTCGCTTCATTTCCAGTACATCCTTCCTGAGGACTGGTGCCCAGAACTGGACAGCATACTCTAGGTGCGGCCGGACCAGAGTCTCGTAGAGCGGGAGAATTATTCTTTTATCTCTGGAGTTGATCCCTTTTTAATGCATGCCAATATTCTGTTTGCTTTGCTAGCATCACCTTGGCATTGCATGCCATTGCTGAGCCTATCATCTACTAGGACCCCCAGATCATTTTCCATCCTAGATTCCCCCAGAGGTTCTCCCCCCAGTGTATAGATTGCATTCATATTTTTGCCACCCAAATGCATTATTTTACATTTTAGTTGCCCACCCCATTAATTTGTTAAGATCTTTTTGCAAAGTTTCCACATCCTGCGGAGAAGTTATTGTCCTGCTTAGCTTAGTATCGTCTGCAAATACAGAGATTGAACTGTTTACCCCATCCTCCAGGTCATTTATGAACAAATTAAATAGGATTGGTCCCAGTACACAACCCTGGGTGACCCCACTACCCACCCCTGACCATTTCGAGTACTCCCCAATTATCACCACCTTTAGTGGTGATAAACTCACCCTTTTAGCCAGTTTTCAATCCATGTACTCACCCTATGGTCCATGCCAACTGACCTTATTTTGTACAGTAAATGTTTGTGGGGAACTGTGTCAAATGCTTTCGCAAAATCCAGATAAACCACGTCTACGGGCCTTCCTTTATCTAGATGGCATCTCACCTCCTCATAGAAGGTTAATATATTGGTTTGGCAAGAACAATTCTTCATGAATCCATGCTGATTACTGCTAATGATAGCGTTCTTGTTACTAAAATCTTGTATGTATTCCTTTATCATCCCCTCCAAGAGCTTGCATAATATTGATGTTAGACTAACTGGTCTGTAATTCCCAGGGATGTATTTTGGGCCCTTTTTAAATATTGGTGCTACATTGGCTTTTCTCCAATCAGCTGGTACCATTTCAGTCAGTAGACTGTCAGTAAAAATTAGGAACAATGGTCTGGCAATTACTTGACTGAGTTCCCTAAGTACCCTTGGGTGCAAGCCTTCTGGTCCCGGTGGTTTATTAATGTTAAGTTTCCCAAATCTAATCTTAATTCTGCAGAAAAAAACGAGGAAGAGAGGCGCCTCTAAGTGCAGTATGTAAACTGAATTTAATAAAAACACTGTACAAAAACACTCACATTTGGTGGATTAAAATAAAGCATATCATGTGATTGAATTCCTGGAGGAGGGGAGTCCGTCAGATCAGTCACTGCATCGCTGTCTCCTGCTGTGCGTACGGCTGTGCTTGAGCCACCGCTGAAGCCGGCCGCGGTGATGAGATACTCCAAAGCGAGGCCTGGAACGCTGGTGGAAAGCAGGCGCGGGGCTGTGACGTCACCGGGATGCGACGCGTTTCACGAGCGTACGGGCTACGATGTCACGGTAGCCGCGCTCCTTCATCAAGCTGCCAGTGAATCGTGGGGATGGTTTAAAAAGAGCATGGGGGCGGGAACAAGTGGACAAGAAGGAGGAAGGGGGATGGGGGAGGGGGGGGGAAGGACGGAATGGGAAACGAAAAAGATAGAGAAAGGGAGGGGAGGGACGAAGAAAAAGGAGGGGAGGGGTGGCCATGTGTATAAATTACAAATTGCAAACAAACTCTTAGCAGGTGATAAGGTGCATATCAAAAATTAGTCTCAGTAAATAATGGGAAGAATTTGATAATGATAATAATAAATGTATGTTAGTAAAAAAGAAAAAGAAAAGAAAATTAATAATGATAATAAAATAAGTAAAATGGATAATTAAATGAATAAAAAGTAATAATAAATGATAATTAAATAATAATAAATGAATAATGAAAAATAAATAAATAATAAATAAATGGATAAATAACAATTGATCGTATGAATATAAGTGTATACATACATAAGAATTATGCCTAATTAAGAGGGCGAAATAAGAGAGGAGGACACGTCAGGGTGCTTATAGAAGTACGATTGAAATAATGATAATAAGAACTTGGAGAAATTGGTTGTTGATGATCAATCATAAGATAATACATACGGGGAAAAAAAAGGGGGGGGGGGGGGTTGAGACCAGCGACTACTCACGGTCATTGAAAACTAATAGGTGACCCGAAAAAATGGTAATTAAATAGAATGATTAGGTTGAAGAGTAGTTAGATGGTGTAAAGATTGAACCTTACTAGAGTGATCGAAACTATTGATACATCTACTTACATTACCTATATGTGCACAAATATGCATCTGGTCATGAGCATACGCACACATGGGAAAATAGAAAAACCTCTACTACATGGCCCCTGTGCATGTATATGACTCATAAGGTTAAAATAAGTAAAAATAAAAATAAAAATAAAAATAAAGATAATAGAAATAATGAATAATAAATAGTAACAGTCAAGGAAAATTAGATATGTTATATGTTTTTTAAAAACAAAATATATAGGGCCATAAACTCATTATACCTTTGAAGGTCAATATGTATCATTAGGACAGCTCATTTATTTGATTATAAAAGAGGGGGAAATGATGGTAAACAGATATGAAAGGGTATATTGAAATGTATACAATGTGTTTTACAGGATCGTTGCAATCTCGATACTTTCATTGATTCTCGCCAGGTGGAATCAATGAAAGTATCGAGATTGCAACTATCCTGTAAAACACATTGTATACATTTCAATATACCCTTTCATATCTGTTTACCATCATTTCCCCCTCTTTTATAATTAAATAAATGAGCTGTCCTAATGATACATATTGACCTTCAAAGGTATAATGAGTTTATGGCCCTATATGTTTTGTTTTTAAAAAACATATAACATATCTAATTTTCCTTGACTGTTACTATTTATTATTCATTATTTCTATTATCTTTATTTTTATTTTTATTTTTATTTTTACTTATTTTAACCTTATAAGTCATATACATGCACAGGGGCCATGTAGTAGAGGTTTTTCTATTTTCCCATGTGTGCGTATGCTCATGACCAGATGCATATTTGTGCACATATAGGTAATGTAAGTAGATGTATCAATAGTTTCGATCACTCTAGTAAGGTTCAATCTTTACACCATCTAACTACTCTTCAACCTAATCATTCTATTTAATTACCATTTTTTCGGGTCACCTACTAGTTTTCAATGACCGTGAGTAGTCGCTGGTCTCAACCCCCCCCCCCTTTTTTTTCCCCGTATGTATTATCTTATGATTGATCATCAACAACCAATTTCTCCAAGTTCTTATTATCATTATTTCAATCGTACTTCTATAAGCACCCTGACGTGTCCTCACCTATACCTCTCTTATTTCGCCCTCTTAATTAGGCATAATTCTTATGTATGTATACACTTATATTCATACGATCAATTGTTATTTATCCATTTATTTATTATTTATTTATTTTTCATTATTCATTTATTATTATTTAATTATCATTTATTATTACTTTTTATTCATTTAATTATCCATTTTACTTATTTTATTATCATTATTAATTTTCTTTTCTTTTTCTTTTTTACTAACATACATTTATTATTATCATTATCAAATTCTTCCCATTATTTACTGAGACTAATTTTTGATATGCACCTTATCACCTGCTAAGAGTTTGTTTGCAATTTGTAATTTATACACATGGCCACCCCTCCCCTCCTTTTTCTTCGTCCCTCCCCTCCCTTTCTCTATCTTTTTCGTTTCCCATTCTGTCCTTCCCCCCCCCCCCTCCCCCATCCCCCTTCCTCCTTCTTGTCCACTTGTTCCCGCCCCCATGCTCTTTTTAAACCATCCCCACGATTCACTGGCAGCTTGATGAAGGAGCGCGGCTACCGTGACATCGTAGCCCGTACGCTCGTGAAACGCGTCGCATCCCGGTGACGTCACAGCCCCGCGCCTGCTTTCCACCAGCATTCCAGGCCTCGCTTTGGAGTATCTCATCACCGCGGCCGGCTTCAGCGGTGGCTCAAGCACAGCCGTACGCACAGCAGGAGACAGCGATGCAGTGACTGATCTGACGGACTCCCCTCCTCCAGGAATTCAATCACATGATATGCTTTATTTTAATCCACCAAATGTGAGTGTTTTTGTACAGTGTTTTTATTAAATTCAGTTTACATACTGCACTTAGAGGCGCCTCTCTTCCTCGTTTTTTTCTGCAGATCTTTGGGGCTTGGTTTCAGCTCTTTTTGGAAGGCAGCCATCTGTGTGGACTTTTAACTCTTTATTGAACTTGCTTTGCTCAGATAGACTTATTTTGGACTTTAATAGTCATAATTACCCTTTGTCATTAACTAGATGGTAATATAGAGATATCCAGTTCTTTGCGCCTTTACTTGCTTATAATTTTAATTCTGTCCTCTGATAACCATGGAGGTGCTTCCTGTGATGTGTCATGAGGATTAACACTGAAGTTTTGGTTACTGATGCCTCCCTCATGAAGTCTGAGGAGAAGAATAAATTCAATACCTTCGCCATCTCCCCATCCTTTGTAACCAGATGTCCTTCCTCATTCTTTATGGGGCCAATATGGTCTGTCCTCCCTTTTTTACTGTTTACATACTTAAAGAATTTCTTGTGATTTTTTTTTTTTCTTTCCTCTGCTATGTGTCTTTCGTGTTCTATCTTAGCTGCCCTAATTGCACCCTTACATTTCTTGTTGCATTCTTTATAAAGTCTGAATGCTGATGATGATCCCTCAACCTCGTATTTTTTGAAGGCCTTCTCCTTTGCTTTTTATATGCATTTTTACATTGGAGTTAAGCCATCCAGGACTTTTGTTTGCTCTTTTAAATGTATTACCCAATGGGATGCATTGGCTAATGCCCTTATTTAATATGCTCTTAAAGCAAACCCATCTCTCCTCCGTGTTCTTTGTTCCTAAGATTTTATCCCAATTTATGCCTTCTAGCATGATCCGTAGTTTAGGGAAGTTGGCTCTTGTGAAATTCAGTGTCTTTGTATTCCCCTTATGTTTCCTATTTGTGTGATTTTATACTGAAGCCAATTGACCTGTGATCGCTGTTTCCTAAATTGCCCCGTATTTCCACATCCGTGATCAGGTCTGTATTGTTGGTAATCAGTAGATCCAGTAACTCTTTATTTCTAGTTGGTGCATCTACCGTCTGAACCATGAAATTGTCCTGCCAGACATTTAGGAACTGGCGAGCCTTAGACGAATGCGTGGTTCCCTCTGCCCAGTCTATGTCTGGATAATTAAAATCCCCCATTATGATAAAACTTCCTATCCTTGCTGCAAATCCAAATTGTGATAGGAGATCCGTCTCCCCCTCCTCCCTCAGGTTAGGGGGCCTATAGCATACTCCCAGTATTATTTTCCCCTTAGCTTCATCCCTTTGGAGCTCTAGCCATAAGGATTCCACCTTCTCCCTAGCTCCCTTAGTGATGTCATCTCTCACATTCACTTGTACATTATTCTTGATACATAGGCATACCCCTCCCCCTTTTTTACCCTCTCTATCTCTGCGATGTGGCTTGACATCCAATACAGATGTGTCCACATTACATTGTTAGGCACCATGAATGAGTCAGAGCCTTGATTTGATGCTCAAGTCAATATTTACACATGGAATTCACCTGCATTGTGGCATGTCAGGTTGCAGAGAAGCACTTTTACTTGGGTCTAGACATGACTCCGGTTAGGAGCTTATTTTTCCATCTTGGTATTGTGATGATAAGTCTGGGCTCCAAGGTAGAACTCACATGTGTTGAATATTACCTTCCAGGAATGGAATTTCCCGCTTTTGAAACCGAAACTTACCAGTGTGCTGGTCAGGTGGATTTTCCCCGATCATCAGATGGGGAGATATCAGCGGTTGTACATCCTTCCCTACAGGTACGTGCTGTATCATTTATTAAATCACTGGATTGTATTTGCAATTGTGTGAGACTGGATATTTTATTTTATCTTGTGATTTTATCTAGCAGTATGGAACATCATAATGTTTGGCAGAAACAAGTTTGTAACTGGCTTTTATATGCTGAATTTGACTGATCTGCGCTCGGAACAGAATGATCAGACAGTGTGCAACTTGAGGACAGAGCGCTTTATTTATCCACACATACTATTAGCTGTCCTCTATGTCACTTACTTTTCTATATAGACTGTAATATGCGACATCACGCTCTCCAAATGCAAAGCATTCTCTGAATGGTGCCCATGCTAAGCGGTCGACCACTTATGTTCGGTAGAAGCGTAGCCACTCCGTGCAGGACCTGGAAGCAAGTGGAGATCACTGAAGTAGCAGTGTCTACTTCACTGATTTCCAGCTTCCAGGGGCAATGGGCAGGTATAGTATATACATATGTAGCAATAACTCACGGTGGAGCTGCTGGTTTAAGCGGGCCTGTCCTCTTTGCTCTACACCCTTCTTAAATTGTTCACTCCCCTTGACACAACTGTAGTGCAGTGTTGAAACAATATGAGCATTAACTTTAACCCACAATATACACTTACAATTAGGGTTACCTCTACCTGGGTGTTGGTAGCTCCACCTGTAGGAGAAATGACAACACTGCACACAAACTTCAATAATGACCAAAAATAACTTCTTTCTTTGAATAAGTAATATATTTATATAAAGAGTTACTTCAATGAATATACTATCACACCAACGTAGTGTGATAGTATAAGAAATGAGTATGACAATCAATAACAATCACAGAAATATATATGTACATATTGGTATGAATCTAAACCTGGGAGCTCCCCCTGCTCTAGACCTTAAAGTCACTATACTAAAATGCAGGGCCCTGCAATGAAAAAGGTAGTCCAGACGTCTTCAGTCTTCGCTAGCTTTTATAATTGTAATCTGCAAAGGGTTCCTCCTGGGTGTTGCGCAGTGTAGTATAACACACTAAAACAATTGTAATCCAATAGAGTGACTAGGTGTCTTTATATGAAGAAACAAACATCTAACATCCGCTCTTGAACTCTGAAGTCTATTCGGATGTAATGCTCTCCGACTTAACTTGTTCCGTGGGACTATCAGTCCCAGCAACACTCTGTACAGTTCTAAAGATATGTGTGTCAACCCTCTCACCACACAGAATCCAAGCAGGTGGATGTCTCCGGTTCAGCAGTTCTCAGTTCCGTATGGAGGCACCACCACGCCGTCACACTGTTCCGTTCACAAACGACCGGGAGTCCTCGGTTATCTCCCCACGGGTCTTCCGGAACAATCACGTCTCTTGTCCAGCTCACTGTGGTGCGATGGCAGGATACTACAGCTGCTCTGCTCCTTCGCCAGGTAGGCCGCAACCCTGTGGGACACACACACCCACAGAGTTCCGCTGGCAGGCCACGCGTCCCAGGAACAAGAGACCTAAAATAGCCGCTGCTTACCCTTTTATATCCCCCCACAATGCAGTTCAGTTCTGACTTTTGTCCAGGAGCATTGTGGGTGGGTCAGAGCTTCAGTTCCAAAGTAAACAATGAATCACTTCCATGTCACTTAATCCTGAGACGTAAACTTATTGTACTTTATCAATTGTCCACAAGATGGCACTAACACAACTATTGTACTGAATCATACACATAGAGCTAGAAACAACAGTTGTCAGCGCTACACATATACTGTGTATACATATATAGCTATCTTGGTCTCAGTTTGATCTTTTTAACTAAGTATAAAATACACAAACCTGGAATTACTGTTTAAACCCGTTCATACCCGTGCTATAGCTGCAAGAGAGACTCTCTCGTTCTGGGAGGGCATCCATGGACGTTCTCCCTAAACCACAACTCCCACGCGCCAGCTGGGGCACGCATCTGGCACGCTCTGTGATCGCTGTGTCTTTCGGGCACAGCTGATCACAGATCGGGGTAAAGGGCCAATCACAGCGGCCTTTTACCATGGGATTGGCTGTGTCCAATCACAGCTGATCACATGTAAACAGACTTGCCAGTTATCGGAATTCCTTTCCTTTAATATAAACATAATATTGCAGTTAGAACTCCTTTATCTCTCAGTCATTCTGCCTGAGAGAGAGAAAGATGTGGTAGCTGGTTACATTTTACTACAAGAAACTATTGTCCCAGTACGTAGTATATCCTTACCAATTCACTACAGCAGAGGTCCCCAACTCCAGGGCTGCAGACCGGTACTGGTCCATGGCCTGTTAGGAACCGGGCTGCACACATTCACATGGGAACAGAGAATGGAGACCTGCTGGATCGCTTTAACGCTCTGGCAACTGTTCCTGCAGTAGGGGGCAGTGCGGTACGCAATTCAGCGCATCACACAGCTCCCCTTTTTTTTTTTGTACAAACTGTATTTGAAGTGTACAAAACATACACTCCATTCATGACAATGTACAGCAGCGCAATGCGCTGCATTGCTGTACTTTGCCATGTACAGGGAGCTGAAATTCCTGTCCATTCTTTAACCGCTCCGGACCACCCACCGCCCATTTACTGCAGCAGGGCGGTCCGGCTGCGCAAAACAAGGAGCCAGGAGCTCTATGCCACTTTATTAGGAATAGCAAAGACTTGATTCTATGTAGAACTATGCAGTAGGCCTTCAGTAGCACTATGCATCAAACTGAACAGATTAAAGCAAGTCCCTTTGTAGCAGAAGGAATTTAGTGGACCTTGCTTCTTCAAGACACTAGCCAGTGTCTCCTTTAGCTTGCACCCGTAATAGCTGACTCCAAGTACTCAGAGGGGGGTTTAACAACACCAGTCCCCAGGATCCGCTGCATGGGTCTCACAAGGCTCCTGAGGCACACACGGCAGCCCTCTTCAGTGATACCAGACAGGATCCACAGACATCTTCCCTCAGTCAGCTCTCACAAGAACCATAGATTGCAGCTTCAATGTTTCAGGCCCTCACCACTTGAGGCCGCGTGGCAGCCTATGCAGGGGAGAGGCAGCAGCCCCCTCCCAACCTGGCCCTTTCTCCAGAGGAAGACTCGACTCCCCACACCATGTGCTCCTCAGATATAAATACAGGTACCCAACAGGGCAAACATCAGAAATTTTTGGGCCCCCTACACAGCTTTAGATCTGGGCCCCGCCCCCCCTTTTCCCTTTCCCCCCCCCGAGCCTGACCACCAACATTCCCCAGGGCTTGCCCACGGTCACCCTACTGAATCTGCACCCCGGCCACCACACCTGTACGCACTTAGTCCCCCTCAATCCTGTATATATGTCAGCCTTACTCACACCTGTATATATGTCAGCCCCCCCCACACACCTGTATATATGCTAGCCCTCCACACACACATCTGTATATATGTCAGCCCCCTCATACCTGTATATATGCTAGCCCCCCCATGCAAACCTGTATATAAGTCAGCCCCCCCACACATGTATATATGCTAGCCCCCACACACACACACACCTTTATATATGTCAGCCCCCCTCACACCTGTATATATGTCAACCCCCTCACATCTGTATATATGCTAGCCCCCCACACACATATCTGTGTATATGTCAGCCCCCTCACACCTGTATATATGTCAGTCCCCCCCATACACCTGTATATATGTCAGCCCCCCACACACCTGTATAAATGCCAGCCCCCCCTCCCCCCCCACACACACACATACACATACACCTGTATACAGTGGCAGCTGGTGCTTAAAATTTTTTGGGGGGGCGCAAACCAACTGAAAAATTCAGAAAAAAAAAAAATCTATTGCAGCCTCACTGTGCCCATCAATTGCAGCCTCACTGTGCCCATCAATTGCAGCCACTGTGCCCATCAAACGCAGCCACTGTGCCCATCAAACGCAGCCACTGTGCCCATCAAACGCAGCCACTGTGCCCATCAATTGCAGCCACTGTGCCCATCAATTGCAGCCACTGTGCCCATCATTTGCAGCCACTGTGCCCATCATTTGCAGCCACTGTGCCCATCAATTGCAGCCACTGTGCCCATCAAATGCAACAATTGTGTCCATCAAATGCCACTGTGCCCATCAAATGCTGCCACTGTGCTCATTTAAAAGTTAACACTGTGACCCCCCCCCCCGCCCACTCACTGTCTGCCCGGCACTTACCCTATCTCGGTGAGGCAGCGGGTGCGCGGCGAGCTGTGTTCTCCATGCGTCTTCTCTCCTCCTCCTGATAGGCGTCCAATCACAGCGCCTGTAATTTTAGTCAATCAGGTGACGGGTAACACACCCGCGCTTCCTGATTGGTGGAGAGGCGGCTCAGTGTTAGAAAAGCAAACATTAATTTGCTGTTCTAACACACCTGGGTGAATTGCGAGCACAATGCTCTGCGCTTGCAGTTCACCTTTTTTTAAACCTATTAGAGCCAAAGCAGCTGTGGAAGAAGGCTGAACTCTGCACTCTGTGTAGTGCACCCCTGAACTTTGCACTCAGTGTAGGGCACCCCTGAATTCAGCACTCTATATGCAGCACACCTCTGAATTATATGTACATAAAGTACATAGGACCCCCCAAACTCCTCAAGTAACGCACCTCTGAACTCTACACTCTAACCCCTCCCCCAGAACTTTGTTCTTTGTATGTAATGCACTCCCAGTATAAGACCCTTCCACTGTTGGTGAAATTTGACCACACCCACTATTTGATGCGGTTCGGAGTGTGCGTGTGTGGGGGGGGAGGGGGGTTTGGGGGGTCACCTCCTGTTGAGTTCCTGCACCTATTTTCTGAGAAAAAAAGCCCTGTATATCACCACCACTCAAACTCCCCCACCCCTTGGTCCATGGAAAATTTGTCCTCCACGGAAACGGTCCCTGATTTCCACTGATGTCCACTGTCTGATTGAAAAATGAGAAATAGCTGAAGTAATGGTAGTTTGGCTGTAATTAATACATTTTACCATTGCTCCATTATCAAAGCCCAATGGAACCCATATCTTTTATTGCTCTGATACAGTCAGGCTACCCAAAAAGCAATGTACTGCATGTGTAGGTTTTTTTTTTCTAATGTGTTAGTGCTATAGGCCTATACCAAACTGCACAGAACTGACAGCACGTTGGAGATCCGGACTGCTGCTTTCACAAAGAGCTCAGCAGTCCAGATCTCCAGTGGTTACATAAGCCCCCTGCACAGTGCTCCAATCCCTGAGCAGCATTTTGATTAAAGCAGTGTGCAGAAGGGTGGGGGGGGGGGTCTGACTGCTAGAGATCTGAACTGCTGAGCTCTTTGTGAGAGCATGGGTCCTCATCTATCTGTTGCTTTGCTTCACCTTCCAGACTGCACAATGAGTCTGGTATTGTATTAGGAATCCAACATAAATTCACACGAGTAGGAAGCGGATCTCGACCATAGAAGCTGCATTTGGTATTTGCATCATAGAGCACCTGGGTTTTGGGGATTCTTGGGTTTTTTGAAAATAATCAAAGGATGTGAGCAAGCACCTCGTATTGCCATCTTACCAAGTAACAAGAGTCTATAGGTTTACATCAAGGTGAACCTTTGGCTAAGCCATCACTGACCTCTGTAGCTGTAGGCACTGTGAAGTAGTTGTTCAAGTCATGCTCTCAGCAGCCTAGCTCCCTATTACCAGCAGTGACTCTGTATCTCAACCTTCCTTACTCTTCCTTCCCAGAGCTCCTGCTCTGTGTTTACATTAGAGATCAGAAGGTTGGAGGGTTGCTGAGTCACTGCCAGGATGGGAAAGCTGAGCTGCTGAAAGAATGATGAACAAATTCAGCGCTTAAGCTTTGAACTTTGAGGATGTGTTGCTCCACAGTACCTGCAGCTACAGAAGTCAATGCGGGCTTGTTTTAATGCTCAATTTCTGCCTGTGAATATGTAAATATTTGAATTACCATAGCTTGAACACAGGTTCAGTTCAAGCTAACTGGCACTAAATGAAACTTACATATGATTTATGCAACCAATAACATGTCTTTGTAGGATAAAGATTTTTCACTGCTACGCCCTGGGGAGCCGCTCTTTTTGAGTCTGGATGGACAATCAATTCATTATAGTGGAGAGAAGCCCCTTTACCCGGTCTTTATTAACGAAGCTGCTTATTATGAGAAGAAGATTGCGCTTATACTGGCTGAGAAGGTCCGGGTGTCTGTTCCTGCCCTGAGAAGACGAACACACTAAATGTCAAAGCAACATGTATGCTTGTTAAAAGGGGTATTTTACTTTGAAGCATATTTCTCTCAGGACATTTTTTTCAGTTTTGGTTGAAATGTTTTCAGGGTTTTGGTTTTGCTGTCTGTCTCACTTGAGAGATTTTCCTTCACTTTTTGCCCTGGATACACAACAGGAAGTGAGAGAAAATTCCCTTTTAGACAGTTGTCATTAAAACCGTTATCCTGGATTCCAAGATTCCCCCTCACCTGTTTCCTGGTGGCAGCTGTAAAATTTTAGATTTAATATTTGAATCTCATACTTTCTGTCACTAGGCCACATAGAAAGGATGAAATTCCCCAGCAGGGGAACAGCAAAAAAAAACAAAAACCTGATTGTTGTATTTTACCCTTCCCTACCCAATCCAGAACAAACAAAAAAAAGCTTGGACTGAATATACACTTTAAATGATAAGTGGGACTACTTCATAATCTTTTAAGTGGTGACAAAATCCCTCCACCCTCAAATTTGACAGCAAAAACTGCACCTGTTCTGGGCATTAAATTATATTTTCTGCATTTACCATGGACAATAAATTACTTTGAACAGACAATTTTTACCTGCAATGGCACTGAAGAGGAATAGTAAGATTGTCCTTTCACGTGTAAAAAAAAAAATCAGCTGCTGGAGAGTTACAATGTGTTGCTGCATCTCAAGGTCTCCAAAAAGGCCCTCTTTTATTATAGGGAGATGAGCCTTTGCAATGGCCTAAATTTGGTGATTTTGAATTCGCACATATTCACTCGCTGGACTTTGTTTCTTTTTTTCTTTCTTTTAGTGTTTGTTGACCCCAGCCACTTTTTAACTAGTATTGGGATAAAACTGCATGTAACTCTATGAATGCTTCAGCATGACTACATTTGTTATAAAATTAAGAAAGGAGAGGCATAGCTGGAATTCCATGGGAAGCTCTCCCTGATGGGCTACCTCAACTTTATAAAAGCCACTTCTACCATAAACTGAGCAATTAGTTTTGCAAGAACTTATGCTTTGATTTTTACTTACAGCTTTTATAGAGGCTTTTACTGGGTTTATAGTTTAAATTTACACTTGGTTGGTCTCATTTTATATCTTAATAAATATCAGTATTCTATTTTAGCATGTAAGAATTTTTTTAGAAAAAAATCATGTAATATTTGAATACAAATTCTGCATTATTATATTTAAGTATGGATTATTCTGTTTATTCAGACCTGAGTGTGGTTACTAGAGTGAGGTCTGACAAATCCCAAACATTGTCTGGAGAACATAAACACCATACAATTCTCATTTTCCCAAAAATCTCAAGACGATAACAAAAAATGTTAAGATTTAAATCTCATGGCTATATGAGGTATCTATGTATTGCATAGATACTTGAATGAACAAAGTGATCATGTTTATGTAAGGACTGGAACTGAGTATTTTGTCCTACTAAATCCTTAACTCAGTGGTACCATCAAGATTTCAGATACACCTAGCTAGAAGAAAGAGATGAAGTAATCAACTTTTATCTATTCTGGTTTTATTAAGAAGTCCAAATCATAATACATAAAACAAACCTCATTTATATCAAATCTGATTAAAAAAATACACAGTTAACAAATACAGAAAGTAGCAATCTACTTTATATACAACATTTCTAGACCATACATATATAACAAAAATTGAACATTCCTCAGGTCATAATAATAAAAGGCAGATCCACCCAAAAATGAACCCCCAGAAGGGATTCTTTAAGGAAAATACACTTTAAAGACTCATACAAGACTCATCACTACCAAAAATTAGACTGAATTAAGCTGGCCATAGATGGATCGAAAATCGGCCAGTTCAGCAAAGATTTCCCTCTCCATGGCTTGTCCCTCACCTCCCGACATAGACCTGAGCTATGTGTTCTACCTAATCAGTTTGCAGTAAATGAAATCAGTCATACACATCGTCATGAAATTAAGTCTTGTGACCAATTTGGACTGTGTAGAGGTGTGGTAATAACTGGTTCCAAGTACAGAAAAGCGGTTTTTGGATAAATTTGGCCTGATGTTTTCAGAACATTAGTTTTGGTGTCAACTATTTTATTATGCTAGAAAAAAGAAATTATGACAACTGAAAAGTATTTAGCCCTCAAAAAATCTGATGCTTAAAGCCTAACTCCTACATTTGAAGTTTACAGCTCTGTCTGTGACCCTATCAAGGGGGGGGATTTTGCCTTCCCTTCCTCATCCTGTGATTAGAAATGAGTCACTGGAAAAAAGGTTGGTACAGACAGCAAACAAACATCTCTTTATTCCTGTCCTGACAAACTAAGGTAAATCTTCCCAGCAGGAACACAGGCGACAATAGAAAACAAAAAGGAGTCTCCAACCCCCACTGTATTAAAAACAAAATAATTATTGGCTGGAATTGTGTTTAAACCTTGACATCCTTGAAACTTAACACTTATATTCAACTTATTGAAGCTTATTCAGCTTATTACCCATTAGGTGTTTCATTGACCAAAATGCCAATATTGCATTTAAAATTGGGCAAAAATGGAACACTACAAAAAAACCTTGAAAAAGTTGACCTTCATTCCATACAGCAATATTAGCCACAGTTAGGTATATATCTTACCAAGAATAACAGATAGTAATTGCCAATTTTATAATGATTCATATGCCCATGGGATCTGCTACAATCTTGTTTACGGTTCAGTCGCTGGTGGTGGTGGCGCTTGAGGGGTATAAGCTTCTCTGAGAAGGGGGGTCAGTTATCAGCAACAAACCAATTACCTACCTTATCAGATACTAATCCTAAAGCTGGTCATATACAATTGGATTTCTTTCCTTTTTCAGGCAAGTTAAAAAAATGTAATCCCCCTGCTGCTGCTATTGTATTCTGACAGCCGACACCAGCCATGATTGGAGGTAGCCACTGTTTGACTGACAATTTTTCGCCCAGCTCCTTCAATTTTTTAATTAAAAGGCATCGGGTGGGAGAGAACCAACAGTGCCATCCACTAAGAGAATTTCAGCCAGTTCATTTGGAACCTGTCAAACTTCAAAAAGTGTATGTCCAGCTTTAGGGCCTGTGTTAACAGGCTTTGAGCTAGTGCATTTGAGCTGTAGTTGATATCCTTTTGACCTGCATTAAGAAGGTTTTGCACTCTCATAGACTTGTATGGGAATGCAAAACCTGCCTAATATTTTGCCACAGCGAAGTATAATGAATCGCTTATAATTGGTACTCATTAGGTTTACATATCATACATGTGTTTAGATATGTTCAACAAAAGGAAGGATGGTGTGGTACCATAAAATGGCTGAATTGAAAATACTATAGATAGAAATATCTGGGCCCCAAGGAAAATTGTAGAAACCTCCTCCCCTTTCCTTGTTATCCCAGAGTAACACAATTGGCCTGGGTAGGCCAAACCAGGGGGCAATCAAAATATCCTCCACATCAGAAATGAGCAAGGAAGTACAGCAGTGCTGTCCCATGTACTTCCAGTATTTGGTTGTGTGATCTGTGGCACCATGAAAAAAAAATATGAAAAAAATCACTTCTCTATGCTCCAGCCCTGTATCTTCTTTGACAGGCTTCGTTGTGGAGAATTTCTGTTTTAAGATCTCTGGGGCAGTAATGGGGACTAGAACTAGCCCACCCTTTCACTCTCCCTGTTGCAATCTGAATTTGTTTTACATTATGAATAACATAAAAAGTGGGGTAGGACACCCAACGATAGGTGGGCACACACAAAAATCCAAGGCGGACAGCTACATGGCCATGAACTATGGTGTCAAAATCTAACCAGTGGAGCCCCTAAGAGATAAAAGTCAAGAACAGCTGAATCAGTCCACAGGCTTTAAGAATAGTGCGTTATCACCTTTGATAGAATGACCCTTAGCTCTCTTCTGGTGTCCAGAAACTAGACAACAGGCCACATTTATGAAGAAATAAGAAATGCCTTTTCATTCTACTATACTACGGAAGATTGGAAAGCAAGTACTAACTGGTTGTTATGATCATACATCAAAAAAAAAAATTGGCTGAGATGGAGTCGTATCATAAAATGACACAAAGTAAGGCAAAATCTCTCAGAGACAATGGTTCTTTGATAAATAAGGTTGAGTGGCAGTAACTAGTAAGTCAGCACTAGAACTGACCTAAAACTACTAATCTAGTTTCAACCACATTACGTTCCTCCATGAATCTACCCGCACGACACCTATAATTCCTACTGACAGGGGCCTGGGCTTTACACTGTTCACGGTGTTACATTCAGCACCAGGTCATGTGCGGGGTGTGACCTATGTGCAGACAGTAATTGGCTGCCTCTGCCTGAGCACCTCTTGCACATGGATCCTGCTTTATATTGTTTTATTGTATTTTTACTTAAATGACTACACACTCCAGGACATGCCCCACAAATACTTGAGTGCAAACTGCAGGAGTACTTTAGACAGCCTAATGAAAACAGAGATCTATGCTCTGCCAAAGGAATGAACCACTAGCCATTAGGGCATCCAAAGGAAGGGTGGGTGGCATTAAAAAAGATTGATGTTATTACAGAGTTTAGGTCTGCTTAAAAGAATGAGGGCCTCATTTATGTTTTGGAGAAAGAACTGTCTGTTGTCCACCCCAACCAACTGTATTCTCCTTTTTGTCTTTTTATATTGGGGAAATGGTTAATTCTCCTCCTCTACTGCTTGCTCATAGCAGTTTTCTTCTTTCCTGCGCCTCCTCCGGGCTCGAGCTGGCTGCTCTTCTTCATCATTTTCCGCTTCACTTCCAGATCTCTCACTCTCACCACTTTCATTCCCCTCCTCCGATCCTGACTCGTCAGAGTTTTCTTCTTCCAAGTAGCGGTAACCCTTCATCTTGTGGCGAGGGGCAGGGATCTTGGGGATGCGGGGCTTACAATTGGAGCTAATTTTACGCTCCATCCAGAGATAGGAAAGGAGAGAAATGAAAGCTGAGGCAAGCATAATCCCAAGTTTGGCCTATGATGAAAGAAACAGGGATTTTAATAGGATACAGTTTTGTAAAGTTCATCTGAATTGTTAGAGAAAACACTTTCTATTTGCTAAATAAGTAAAACGGTAGTAGGGACTGTGAAACCTTGCCCAAGGGGCATAGAGAACCGGGTGGTAGCAGAAACAGATTTTCATGGGCTGAAGAAAGTCTAATATGCAAAGTGGACCATGGTCCCACGGTAATTGACGGTTTATTTTTACACCGTTTCACCTCACCTACCTTTTGAGGCTTTCAGCATTTGGTCTTATGACATCTCAAAGCTGCAAAAAAAGCTGAGGCTGGAAGATATCCCTATGCCAGGTCCAGTGATCACAGGTCTGAACAGGAAGCAGGTAGCTTCATAACATGGGTCCTACTTTGATCAATGCCTGAATGGTAAAGTACTTCCACTCATGGAAGCCAGCCCAGTGTATCATATTAGAAATGCCCCTAAGGCCTGCCCTCAAATTAAATATAGGTAAAGGTATAATACTTTCAAAGTTAACGAAAAAGAAAATAATTTGTTAAAACTATTTTTTTTTTAACTCTGATCATAATATGATCATATGAAGGAAAATGCATACAAACTGCTTTACTTTCCTTTAGACACATCATGCTAAGCAAAGTTCTGTGTAACCTATACAGGTAAAAATAATGAAAGCAGAATATTTCTAAAAGAAATATAGTATGTAAAATGTAAATTAGATTTGCTTACCATCATTGGCAGCTCTGCCCACAAGTAGACAATAAATATGGCGAGAGCTTGGAGCCAGTGGTAAATGGTAAATACAAAGTCCTGACGTTCTTTATCTTCATAAAACATCCCTATTAAAACTGGAGAGAAGACAGTAAAGATCAATAAAAAAATGATGACAGCTATACCTATATGCAAAGTTCTAACAGTAACTCAAGTTTGCCAGTTAGAATCAGCCTGAATGGTCCTGAGCTTATGATTAAAGTTCCAAGTCTTGTTGCTCGTGCTTGCTTGGGAAAGAGGGTTTTGTGCCATTATTCATTAGAAGCCAACAAGACACACGTCCCTGCCTAACCCCCAATTGGAGATCAATCAGATAAGTGCCTCTACCATTCTAAAACACCCTGATCTGAAATAAACATTGTAATTCAATACACAGCAGTGAACCGTGCTTCATTTGATAAAGAGCTAAGTAGAGTTCACTCTGCTGAAGACAAATGAATCTATCTAACAAAAGGTTTATGGGCGTATTGTGTCTGTTTGCAGGATATTACTGAATGTATCAGGCTTATTCAGCCAGGCAATGTAAAAAAAAAAAATCAAGTTTAATAAGCTGTAGCATCCATCACAAATCATAATTTAGTAAATTCTAGTTGGTTAGGGAATAACATTACACCCTAACACCCATACTATTACCCCAACATATCACTCACTGCTGAGGCCGGTCTTATTCAGGGCGCTGCCCAAACCCCACAGCACTGCTATCACATAAAGCGCAGGACCCTGCGATTGCAGCTTGGGTTGTGGACTCCAAAAAAACAAGGCAATCAGGATGCACATGTGCACTATGGCACCCCCAGTCAGGGGGATTTGGCGTGGTAGGTGAAGGAAACACAGGCCGAGGGTGGAGAAGACAGAGGCTGATAACCCATATGCTGTGATTAAATATGGAAGCTTTTCTAAGCCGAGAGAGCACACTCCATAGCACTGCAGAAATAAGAAATAAAAGATTATTTATAGTGCAAACTACAAAGAGAACATTAAAAACAGGACATTTATCAGTAGGTACAGAAATAGAAGCAGATGAAGTTGTATAAAAAAATCTTAACTTATGCAGTAAAATACAAATTTTGTCTTGCCTCACCACCTACTAGGTCTCAATGTTGGTCAGAAAGACCACATTAAAAATCAGCAGAAAAGCTCAGGAGGTGGAAGGGGCTGGGCCAGATCCAAAGGTTAAGACAAGATTTGCATAAAACTTCAGCTATAAACATAATTGGGTGTGCTGTCGCCTATAAATTATTATACTTGTAATATCATGTAATCAAATGTGCGATCCAGAATTTAAAAAAAAAAAAAAAGTACAATATATACAATTCATAAAGAAATAAAGTGCAAAGCTGTGAAAAAAAAATCTCATACACACAATAAGTGCAATATAGTTTGTGCTCCAAAAACTCATATCATTGAGTTATTTTGAGCGTTGGGGTATCCAAACACTGTTTAGATTGCCGCTTTTTCTGAGATTAACATTTAATTTTATATTGTTTAGATTTGTTCACACTAAGCACAGAGGTTTCGATACACATATATACAGTGACTTCAGCTGCATATACAATATCTGTGTATCTACTCTGAATTGCCCAAGTTTGTTATAGGTTTACCATAAGCAACTCAAGAACTGAAGTTGCGAATTGACTCCATCAGCTGAAACTATCTCACATCTATGGTGGCAAGCAGACACCCAATCACACTATACTATTTATACATTTATGTTTAAAGTATATAATATATACACACATATGGTCTTCTTAGCATTTGTCTAGGCTAATATTACTCACCAGCACAAAGCCTGTGCACGCAAACAAGACTTCAAACCCGCTGTACAGGAAGTATGGAGCTAGGCAGCGCAAGCGGTAATCTCTAAAGTGTTTGAAGGGTAATTGAAAGATGTTCCCCCAGCCTATGCTGCGAAGGTCAATCTCCTCAGTTGGGCGATATGCAGAGCCACAGAGAACCAAGAACTGGGTAGGGAAAAATATATTATATAGAAGTAAATGCAAAATATCAAACACCATCCTTTTTATTTATGATGCCCTCCACAATCCTGTACCAACCATCTGCCCCTCATATGTCCACTAATATCCCTTTCTTACCTTCTTCCATCTTACAGCAGAAGTTATGCCTAAGACAAGGCTGGACAAATCCCAGGACCCTGTAGCCAATGTTCCTTAAGAAAATTCTCATTTTTGAGGTTTTCTCTATTCCTCGTCAATAGAGTTGGCTCCCAAAATTCCTTGATTGGACAGACTGGCTCCTGAATTCCATATAATTTGTTCACCCCCTAAGAGCAGACACCATAAGGCACTAGCAATTGCCAGTTAGCCAGAAAATGTCCATCTGTGTGTCCTCTCAACCTGGTTTCTCTTTATTACAACTTTGGGACTAAGACTCTCCCCAAAGCTAAGCACCACCGACCCACTTACTTTGCCATTGTATATACAGGTAGTCAGCCTTATTTGCTTGTAATATGTTTTTCCTGCTTAGTAACACAGAGTTATGATATACTGTAACATTTCCTATATTTAAACATACATTCTGTAAATCAATTCAGACCCCGATTGAATTACACAAAACAACAGATCCCCTCTTCTCCCCACCAACAGCCCAAAAATACACATCCCTCCAAAACATCTATATATACACAGTAAATGTAAATGTATTTTATTGGCATTTTACGTGATAGACCAACGCAAAGTGGCATATACCGGTAATTGTGAAGTGGAAAGAAAATGATAAATGGTTTTCAAAATGTTTTACAAATAAATATGTGAAAAGTGTGATGTGCATTTGTATTCAGGCCCCTTTACTCTGATACCCCTAACTAAGATCTAGTGAAACCAATTTCCTTCAGAAGTGACCTAATTAGTAAATAGAGTCCACCTGTGTATAATTTAATCTCATAATAAATACAGCTGTTCTGTGAATATCCCAAGCTTTGCACATCTCACGGAGTATTGTTCAATCCATCATCCGAAAATGGAAAGAGTATTGTACAACTTCAAACCTACCAAGGCATGACTGTCCACCTAAACTGACAGGCCAGGCAAGGAGAGCATTAATCAGAGAAGCAGCTAAGAGGCCCATGGTAATTATAGGGGAGCTGCAGAGATCCACAGCTCAGGTGGGAGAATCTGTCCACAGGACAACTATTATTCGTGCACTTCCACAAATCTGGCCTTTATGGAAGAGTGGCAAGAAAAAAGCCATCGTTGAAAGAAAGCCACAAGAATTCCTGTTTGCAGTTTGCGAGAAGCCATGTGGGGGACACAGCAAACATGTGGAAGAAGGTGCTCTGGTTAGATGAGACCAAAATTAAACTTTTTGGCCTAAAAGCAAAATGCTATGTGTGACAGAAAACCAACACTGCACATCACCCTGAACACACAATCCCCACCGTGAAACATGGTGGTGGCAGCATCATGTTGTGATAATGCTTTTCTTCAGCAGGTACAGGCAAGCTGGTCAGAGTTGATGGGATTATGGATGGAGCCAAATGCAGGGCAATCTTAGAAGAAACCCTGTTAGTGTCTGCAAAAGGCTTGAAATTGGGGCAGAGGTTCACCTTACAGCAAAACAACAACCCTAAATATACAGCCAGAGCTACAATGGAATGGTTTAGATCAAAGCATATTTATGTGTTAGAATGGCCCAGTCAAAGTCCAGACCTAGATCCAATTGAGAATCGGTGGCAAGATTTGAAAATTGCTGTTCAGACGCTCTCCATCCAATCTGACAGAGCTTGAGCTATTTTGCAAAGACAAATATGTCACTCTCTAGATGTGCAAAGCCAAACCCAAAAAGACTTGCAGCTGTAATTGCAGTGAAAGGTGGTTCTACAAAGTATATGACTTGCCCTCTCCTGTACTCTGTGTAGCACAGAAGGATGTTGAGCATCCTAGTATATTACACAAAACATAGAGGAAGACCACTACCAACAGTAGCTCATCTGAATTCTGAGAGATGGAGCTTTGTTATTAAAGCACTATATCACCAACAAATGTACTATTATTGACCCAGGAACCAATGCCAAAGCCAAGTAATGCACGTCATCATGCTTAAGAGGAAACATTTTTCAGTCATCATGATGACCGGGCGACCAGGACTGGTCCAACCTCATGATAGGGTTTGGAGTAAGGTTTAGGTTTTCAGTGTTAAGCTGAGATTTAGGTCAGTGGAAAATAGCTTGCAGTCAGTTTATTTCTGCTGAAAACTTGTGTGCCAAAGGTTTTGTGCTAGAAAAAAAAAAAAAACAACACAATCACTGGAAATTTTAAAAGTAAAAAAAATACATGAGCTCACCAGCAGCATAGCTAGAAGTGCTGCCCCCATGAGAACGCTTTCCACATAGATGAGACTGATACTAGGGGGTAGCGAGTGAAGGACAGTGAGGTTGAACCCCTTTGGGAGGACTCCATGCTGAATTGAAGCACCTATAAAGACGAAAAAGATTACTCAGAGCCAAAAAATTGCCAGGAAAAAATGTCTACAACAAAATATTGTTATTTGAAGGGTGTTCTATATATATTTTTAATTTGGGTTAGCAAAATGCTGACCCAAAGAGTACAAGAGTATATTACATATAAAAATGAATTGTTCAGATAAACTATTGTATACATGTAATAATAGCATTTTTATCATAACTATTCTGTTAGCCTGAATACACAAGTACTGGTTATAAAAAAAGAAGGGAACACTGATAAAATAAAGATAAATGAAATACATTTGAAAATGGTATATTATTTTAACATTTGAAAATATATTATCATTATGATGAACAAGTACCAGTATTTAAATTCTTCCATAGGGTACTGTAAGTTCAGTCATTTAGGGGTTGAAAGAGAATTTCAGCATGATTGAACCATGGATCCCACTTTTTGTTTTAAAATGTGTAGCGTTATATAATGTATGAAAAATTCTCTCCATGTGACAGACTGAATTCAGTCTTACTTTCAATTGAGTGATAGGGAGTAAAGAGGACTTCCAATGAAAAGGAATTAACCAGTGAATCGCTACGCTTATCGTATGGATAAGTCTGATGTGTGGTATAGAAATGCCAGGGATAGCTGTAATTAATAAGCAGTTAGAAAGATTAGTACGTGTGTCAGAAATAGCTGAAGCAAAGTTGTTATATTTATATATTTTATTATGTTATATTTATTTGGTATATGATATTTTGTCCTTGGGGACTGAAATGAGGTGAAATTGGACTTTTCAATGAATATATGTAAGGATTTTAAATTATTATCGATCCACTAGAAGTAATTATCCAGTCCATATAGACCTGGAGGGAATTTTGTGTCTCCTAAAAATGTAGCTTGACGGGGGGGTAGGGGGGGTTTGAGGTCAGATTTTTTTTTTTTTTTCCCACAAAAATTTTTAGTGAAAGTTTTTCATAGATAATACAAATAGTACCATAAAACATATAAGCAAGGTACAACTACATGGTTCCAACTAAAGGGAGGCATAGGGTTCAACGTTCATGGAAGTAAGAGCCAAATGCTACTGCCTCTAAGCACCGTCAGTAAGAAGGCCACATAAGGAAACTTATATTAGTAGGGAATAATCTTTTTTTTTTTCAAATATATATTTTATTAGTTTCAAAGAAATGGGCAAAGCCCACAAAATACCACAACGGTATTTCTTTGTTATCCCTTTGGCAGAGTTATAAATACTATATATCCATTTAGAGATCAGGGGTTTATATTTCAGTTGGCCATAAAGTCTATCATATGAGAGCTTTAATACAACCGTCGGGAGGCCGCAGCCAGAGAAGGAGAAAGAGAGATAGGAAAGCAAGTAATAGAAAAGTAAAGAGAAAAGAGATAGAGAGGAAGGGGGGAAGGGGAAAGGAGAAGTTGGGGAGGGAAGGGCTGGAAGGGTGAGGGGGGGTGTAGGCGTTTAGTTTAATAGATCACTCTGTGTTGTCCAAGAGTAGTTTACCTTCTTCTGAGTACTTAAATATATTCCAAAGTGTCCAAGTTTTCCTGTAGGTTTCTTGCCTATTTTGGGCCGTCATTATAAGATCCTCCATTCTGTTTATATCTTCTACTTTCCGTAGCCATAGCGATGTGTTTGGCGAAGATTGTTGCTTCCAGAGCATGGGAATGCAAGATTTGGCTGCGTTTGTTAAGTGGCGCAATAAAGATTTTTTATAGTTTTTGATCGGTATAGTGGATACGTGGAGTAGAAAGAATGTCGGGTCGTTCGGGATCTGGAAATCAGTAAATTTTTGGGATATAGTACGAACTGCAGTCCAGAAATTTGTCAGTTTAGAACATGACCAAAACATGTGCAATATCGTTCCTTCCTCCTCGTGACATCGCCAGCAGTATTTTGACGTGTCTGGAAACATGATATGTAGTCGACTAGGTGTTAAATACCATCTCGTCAGGATCTTATAATTCATCTCCTGTATTTTAGTGCACACTGAAGATTTAAGGGAGAGATTAATCATGTTTTGTTTCTGGACTGCTGTGAAAGAGCTTTGGAGGTCTGTTTCCCACTTTGTAATGCATGGTAGACTGGGTGGTTGGGGAGGTGTATTCAATAGGACGTACATCTTAGATAAAACCTGTGGCAGAGATTCCGTATCTATAAGCATTTCTTCAAACGTGGTCAGGGGTCTAGTGTAGTTTTGTGGGTTCGGAAGAGTCTGAAGGAAATGATGTATTTGTGCTGCATTCCAAAATAAAAGTTTGAACGGACCTGTCGGGTCCATTAATTCTGAGATGGAGGGCCATTTATCCTGTTTCACAAAATGTGACGCTGTAATGCAGTTGGAACTTCTTAGCGTCTGAAACTGTACGGATGAGATCCCAGGGGGAAATTTAGGGTTACCCAGAATCGGGGTCAAGGGAGATGTTTTTGTCGTTAATGAGGTTAATAATGTAGCTTGCATGCATTGCTTTATAGTATTTCCTATGAAAGGATGGGATCTCAGTTCTGATGGAAGGGAGTCCTTGCACCATAACGTGGTCTGTAAGGGTATATTTGTTTGTTGTTGTTCTATTTGTACCCATAGTTTAATGTCCTTATGTAGTCTCCAATCTATAACCCTGCCCAGGTGGGTTGCTTGGTAATATTTCCGGATGTCTGGTAACGCTAAGCCACCGTATTGTTTTGGTGAGGATAGTTGAGATCCTGGGATGCGGGGTTTTTTATGTGCCCAAACGAAACGAATAAAGAGACTTTGTACTTGTTTAAAGTATGTGTGGGGTATCTTAATTGGCAGGGCCTGGAATAGGTATAGAAATTTGGGAAGTATACTCATTTTAAGTAGATTACACCGCCCAAACCAAGAGTGTAATTCTTTAATCCAGTTGTCTAATAATATTCTGGTCTTAGTTAACAAAGGGGAGAAGTTGCTTTCGTATAGTAAAGCCGGGTCTTGCGGTATTCTCGTGCCTAGATAGGTCAGGGCAGAGGATGTCCATCTAAATCTAAAGCTGGATTGCAAGCTTGGAAGGATATTTGATGGTATTGATATCCCCATCGCCTCCGATTTGGAGAAATTAATTTTTAAATTTGATAGCTTCCCATAAGTTTCAAATTCTTTGAGGAGATTTGGTAGAGATATTCCCGGGTTTGTTAGCGAGAAAAGCATATCGTCTGCATATGCTGATATTTTATGTTGCAAGGGGCCAATTGATATTCCTTGGATGTCTGGATTTAATCTAATTTTGGAAAGAAAGGGTTCTAAGGAAAGAGCAAAGAGGAGGGGGGATAGAGGGCACCCCTGTCTCGTTCCATTTGTTATTGGGAAGGGATCTGATAGGACTCCATTTGCTTTTACTTGGGCTGTCGGATTAGAGTATATTCCGGCTATTCGGCTAAGCATCACCTCCCCCAGGCCTATATGCCTGAGTACCGCAAACATAAATGGCCAACTTACTCGGTCAAACGCCTTTTTGGGCGTCGGTATTAAGAAAAATACTGGGGATTTTCCTAGACCTGGTGACATATAGTAGGTTTAGTACCTTTGTAGTACTGTCCCTGGATTCCCTAGAAGGGATGAAGCCAACTTGATCCAGGTGAATAAGTTGCTGGAGATGCTGCACCAGCCTAGCAGCCAGAATTTTGGTAAATAATTTGAGGTCGAGATTCAGCAGCGATATGGGACTATAGCTATCACACACCGCCGGATCCTTTCCTTCCTTATGGATCACAGATATATGGGCTCCTAATGTATCTCTAGCAAAGGTTTTACCACTCCCTATCATATTAAATAATATGACCATACGGGGACCCAATATTGAAAAAGAGTTTTATAATATTGTAGTGTATAACCATCCGGACCTGGGGCTTTACTTGGTTTCATTGTCCCTATGACTTTTTGGACTTCTGTCAAGGTTATAGGTGAATCTAGATCTTCTTTAATTGCTTGTGGGAGGGATGGCATTTGAGAGGACGTGATATAATTTTCTATTTCAGTAGTGGGGGGTGTCACTTGGGGCAAGTTGTATAGATTAGAGTAAAACCTTTTAAACTCTTCAGTGATTCGTGTGGGTAAGGATTCTTTCTTGCCTCCTGTCGTTGTGATATGTGGGATATAAGTCATTGATTTGTGATCTCTAACCAGTCTCGCTAACAATTTCCCACATTTATCTCCTGACTCATACGTCCGTTTGCTACAAAACTGTAGGGCTGCTTTGGCCCTATATTGTAGAAGGTCAATAATTTGTCGTCTAAGTGAAGTCAAAACAGTCTCTGAGGACTGTGTGGGGGCATGTTTGTGTCTGGCTTCGGAGATGGCAAGTTCCTGTAAGAGTTGGTGAAGTTGTTTATTCCTCTCTCTTTTGATGCGGGCACCATGAGAGATGAGGATCCCTCTAATAACAACTTTGTGGGCTTCCCATAGTATCCCAGGGTCACAGTCTGGTTGGTCATTTTCTTGAAAATACAAATTTAGCGCTCTAGTTACATCTGTCAACACCTCTGGAGTTTGTAAAAGGCTTTCACTGAGACGCCAAAAACGATGTCTGGGAGAGGAAGTGTCCGAGAGGTGATAGGTCATAAATATAGGCGCATGATCTGACCACGTCTTATTTCCAATGGAGGTCTGCTCTACAGCGTGTAACTGAGTGTGTGGAATCAGGAAGTAGTCAATTCTGGTGTATATCTGATGTATGTGCAAGTAGTATGTATAATCCCGTTCTCCTGAGTGTTGTAAGTGCCAGACGTCTATTAGTTGCGATTTGTGTATCGTTTTAGCTATTCTTTTGAGTTGATTTGGTGGGATCGACGATCTGCCCGTCGAAGTGTCAACCGATGGAATTAATGGTGAATTGAAGTCTCCTCCTATAATCAGTTGTCCTTCTCTAAAATTCGTTCAACCTCTCTAAAGTATCTCTCAAAAATGTGGCTTGTTGTTCGTTAGGGGCATATATTGCTGCTAGCGTTACTATTACGGTTCCAATTAGACCTTTAAGAAAAACATATCTTCCTGTCGGGTCTATTAAAGAGTTCTGATGTTGCCAGGGAATTTTACTGGATATTAATATAGAAACCCCTTTGGACTTAGACTTTGGATTTGTGGAGTGATAGGTCACTGGAAAAGATCTGTTCTGTAGGTACGGTAATCTGTTAGTTTTAAAGTGTGTTTCTTGGATAAAGGCTATATCTGTTTGAGTTCGCTTTAGGTCATCTATCAATATACGTCTCTTCTCTGGCGTATTAAGCCCTTTTGCATTGAGAGACATCACTTTAATCTTACTGGCCGCCATTTTACAGTGGGGGGGGGGGATGGGGGGAGGTAAGTTTAGATCTGAGGTAAGGAAGAGAGGGGTGGAGGTGAAGATAAAGAGGGAAGTAAGGATAACAAGAAAAGAGAGATAGTGAATAGTAAAAAATAGGAGGTGCAGACAAGGCCTAGTGTCTTGCCTGTTTCAGTCCCTTTTCACTTCAGGGAATGTGTTTTTGCATATAACTCCCTGAAGACGATAATATGTCCCCCAGGGAGATATGCTGACCTAATCGGGAGAGAGGTAGGACAAGGCCCTAAAGAAGAGTCTCCCGTCCACTCTACCCCCCCAGCATTTCTTAAACATAAAACCATAAGTATACTATGCATCCTTATAAACAGATTATCTAACCAACCCATTCCAGCAAATCGTGTAGCAACTGTAAACGTTTCTAATCCCCGTCTCAGACACAGTCTCCCACCTCACATACTCCACACGTCCACCCGATCAGTCAGGTGGACACTCAATGGGGCGGATGGCTGCACCGCGACTTCAAAACATGTCCAGGGAACTGACCCATTTCCTATTTCTTATCATATAACCATTCTTGCAACTTAAAACCATATATTAGTAACTGCATAAGGCACTTAAACAAACTGAGCATTACCCTAGGACTTGCGTCTGGAAGATGTCTTGCCTCTCAGGGCATCGTGTCATGGCTGCAGGGTGGTCCCACCAGGTCTCCACTATGTAGGAGCTGATATTTCCACCCACAGAGCCACCAAGGTTCGGCTCCGCAGTCTATGACTTCACTTAAACATTTACAAGGGAATGTCTATCAGATCCCCGTTTCTGGGAAGACCTTTCTTCTGTTTTTGTTCAGCTGGTAAGGCCTCCTCTATAAAAGTCAAGGCCGACAATTGGGACGACTGCAGAGGTTTGAGACAGTTCCTAAACAGAGAGAGGCATGAGGCTGGGTTTACCCTCTCCGAGAGTTTCTCTGAGCCTATCAGTCCTCCCGAGGGGTCATGTCTTCCTCACAGTCCAATTGCTCGTACTTATGGAAGAAGCTCCAGGCACTTTGTATGAGCTGCTCAAGGATTGCAACTACAGAGGCAGGGGAGTGGGCTTGGACCATCGTTGTCAATGGTGATATCGTCCCATTACTTAAAGGGTCTCAGACTAATCCCCTACCTTCGTGCCGCAGAGAAAAACTAGTAACACCTGGCGATCGATAATCACCTTATAACCAAACCGATGCCAAACATAACATTTCAGGCGTTATTCAGCATACAATATGTGAAAAATATTCTGCGCTGCTCACAAAAGAAACAAAAAGCAGCTGACACGACCAACAAGGTATATAGGAGAAAATACAACAAAAAAGTGTAGCGCTAAACAATATCATAAAAAATTGGTGGGTATGTGGTGAAGGAAATCACCTATGCAAAAAACTATTCATAAATAATTAGTCCTAATATGGATATTATAACTAAAAAATAACAGTGGTCAGTCCTTGTATAGACATATTATAGACAGGTATTTCCAGTGTCCCAAAAATGCAGATAAGCTCACTACCACCGAGAGAAGGAAAGGCTTACCAGATGAGATGGACCCGACAGGGCATGCGCCAAATTGGGTCAGATAAGGCTTGGGTGGTAAGTGGCTGTAGGTGCCTGTAATATCACGGATTGCTGGATTCCTCCAAGTGGCTCCCGGGTCCTGGGAGATGTATAGAGTCCCAAGGATGTAGATGGTCCCGTAGATCCTAGGAGGGATGGGGTATTCCGTGGGAGGATCCCTCAAAGCAGCATACCATGGATTAGGTGATGATGTTATGGTCAAAAAAAGGAAGAAAGGAAGGGCCACATAGTGTAAATCCGAATATGAAATTTTTATTAAAAAGAAAGAGTATACACTCACGTGTAAATCCAAAGTAAAAACAGCGCTGTAACACAGTGGCGACAATGGGGTCCTACCCGACGCGTTTCATCCTAAAAAGACGTCATCTGGGGGGTTACCCCCACTGTAGCCACACTCATATTTATAGGGAATACATCAATAGTCATGGGAATCAGCTCCACAATGAAAAAAACATCACTTCCGGTATCGGCCAAAATGGCCGTCCGGCGTGCGTTCCAGATATGCGTTCCACACCTTACTTCCGGGTTGGAAGGTAAACCGGAAGTGGGGGAACGATCTGGGACCAAAAAAAAGAAAAAAGAAAATAAAGCTATAAAGCTTATATCTAATCAAACTGCCAGGAGACCTTGTATTCTGTAGGTAGGTGCAGCGAGTGTAGATCAGGAAAACCCACGATACTGCACATGCGCAGTGTGTGTGCGCAAGGCGGTGTCTCTAGTACATACACCAAGGAAGTGACGTAGCGGAGAAAAGAAGTGAAACAAGCGCCATGATTGATCATGCGCAGTGAGGACAGGGGGATACTTAGAAAATGATGATGCAATGCCGCTGTCAGCGGACGTGTGGACATGCGCAGTGATGACAAAGGAGTGATTAGGGAATGAAAAAGGGATACTTAGAGAAGGATGATACAATACCGCTGTCGGCGGACATGATAACATGCACAGTGAGGACAAAGAGGTACTAAGCAGACCACGGACTGCCTATTAATGTGCATATATAAAAAAAGATGTGAGGCCTAAAATTAAGTGAATAATATAAATAATAATAAATAAATAAGCTACCACAAATGGGCATAAAACATAAAAAGTGCTACTCACACCAGGTAAATACACTGGTGAAAAAAAGCCAGTGTTCAAAGGAATAGTGGAACGAAATAGTGGAGCGGGCTTCCATGAAAAAATATACAGGATATAAAAATATATAGGGTATTATGCCCACATACATGAATAAAAATAACCCATACATTAAAGCACAAAATAATATGGACATGTATATAAAGCACTTCCTGTAGAGAAAGAGTGAATTGTAAACAAGCACTGAAGTGCTATATTAGTATATATGAAATCCGTAAACAAGTTAAAATATGTGGATAGCCCAACCAAGGCCAAAAATGAATGGACAAAAATAAAAACAAAAACAAAAACAATGCAAATAACAGGACCCAAAGGGAGAGGGAGAAACAGAAAAGAGAGAGTTTGTTGTTTAGGGATAGGTGTCAGGCTCTATTAATGAAAGCGTTGACATCCAACTCCACGTTGATGCCTGATGGTGAAAGGGTACGGAGCTCATGGATCAAGAAAGTCTCCAATCGTGATACACCTCTGGTCATGGCCCCACCCCTCCACGGGGGGACATATCGATCTATCACTATGAATTGTGTACCCGCGAACACCCGATTATGATGTAACTTATAGTGACGGGGAACTGTATGCTTGGTGTCGCCACTCTTAATCAAAGCAATATGTTCCGCTACTCTTATAGAGAAAGAGCGAATGGTGCGGCCAACATATTGCTTACCACAATGACATGTAATTAAGTAGACAATGTGGCTGGTGGTGCAAGTACAGAATCTTTTGATAGAATATCGTCTCTGTGTAACTGATGAAATAAACGATATAGTTTTTCTTCCTATACCAGAATTGTGTCGACAAACAGTACATCTTCTACATGAGTAGAAACCCTCCATTTCATAAAAAAGAGGTTGATATACAGGAGGATTAATGATGTTAGGGGCAATCTTGCTTTGTATAGTGGGGGCACCCTTAAAAATGACTTTAGCCCTATCAGGCAAAACAGTGTTCAGAACCCGGTCATTCCTGAGGATGTCCCAATGTTTGGACATGATAGCCTTAACATGTTTGTATTGATTAGAAAAAGTGGTCAAAAGAGACCACTTAAAAATCTCACTCTGCTCTTTTTTAGGCTTCTCAACAAGGAGTGACTCCCTATTGGTCACAAGGGCGTGTTGGAACTCCCGATCTACAAGTTGGGGGTCATAGTTCTTATCCAACAGTTTTGCCTTCAAAAGAGCAGATTGTGTTTTAAAGGCCTCAGTGCTAGAACAATTTCTTCTTAATCTAAGAAATTGGCTTTTTGGAACTGAGTCTAACCAGGACCGGTGATGGCAACTATCTGGCGGAATGAAACTATTCCGGTCAGTGGTTTTAAAGTGAGTCTGGAAATGGAAAAGACCATTACGGATCTCGATATCTAGATCCAAAAAGTTAATTTTTTGTTTACTGGCTGTGTATGTCAGGGAGATGCCACGATCGTTAGTGTTAAGATGTTCAAAAAACTGATCCAACGATTCGGCACTACCCTTCCATAGGAGGAGGATGTCGTCAATATACCGCGCCCACATGGTTAGGGAGGGATCCCTGTTGGCATAGACGACATCCTCCTCCCATTTAGCCATAAACAAATTGGCGAGGCTAGGGGCATATTTAGCGCCCATAGCCACGCCTCGCAACTGATGGTAGTATTGCTGGTCAAACCAGAAATAACTTCGCTTAGTAGCGAACTCTAAAAGTTCCATAATAAAAGAGCACTGGAAAGATGCGATGCTAGGGTCTCTCTCTAGGAAGTAACGAACAGCCTCCAAGCCCTTATCCTGAGGTATACAGGGAGGCCACATCAGCAGTGGCACTGATGTGGTCACCCTGTAATTCTAAATTTTCAAGCTTGCATATAGTGGCCCCTGTATCCTTCAAGTAGGAAGGCATACGCCTTACGAGTGGCTGTAAATAAAAGTCAATATACCGGCCTATACGTGAAGTGACAGAGTCTATGCCACTCACGATAGGCCGGCCGGGGGGTTGAACTGGGTTCTTGTGTACCTTTGGTAGGTAATATATAGTTGGAACCCTGGGTGCCAAAGGCACCAAGAACTCTCTTATTCAGCATACAGTGTACGTGAATTAAGAAGCAAGTGTCTTAGGACTCACGTGCGTCTTCTTGAGAAGACGTTCTGGGTCGACGGCGGTTTCGTTGTTGTCTCGGTGGCAAGTTACTCCCCAAATTCGTTGTATTCGGGCGTCCTTGTGTCCGCGGAAGAGGGCCAAGCCAGTTGGGTATGTCGATAGGATCAGTCTCTAGGAAGTCAAAAAGGGCTGGCAGAGCGTCCGGTCTGCGCAGGGTGAAAAATCTTTGGTCTTTCCTAAAAATGGTAGATAGTGGGTATCCCCAGCGGTACGTGGCTCCTTTATGCCGAGCTAGTTCCAGTAGTGGCTTCAGTATCGCTCGTCTCTGCAGAGTAGCACGAGATAGGTCTGGAAGAATTTTTACAGTGACTCCATCGAATTCCGGGTCTTCTGTTTCCCAGGCTTTACGTAGGATTCGCTCTTTATGTACATAGTGATGCAGCCTGCAAATGACATCTCTTGGTCTCAAGGGATCTGTTGGTCTGGGGCCCAATGCACGATGGATCCTGTCTATCCCTATGCGATCTGGTAGATCAATATCTGGCAAGCTGCGGAAAATAGCGATTACTGTCTCTGCCAAATCTTCTGGTCCGGTGGCTTCTGGAAGTCCTCGGAGTCGCAGATTATTCCTGCGACTCCGGTCTTCCATTTCCTCTAAATGCAGCCGCTGCTCCTGTAAGGCCTCTGCATGTGTAACTTGGCTCTCCTCCACCATCGCCACTCGACGTTCCAGGGCTGCCAGGGATGTCTCCCCTGTCCATATTCTAGATGTCAGTGCGCTCACATCTGCCCTCACCGCATCCATTTCCTTGCGGTGAGCGGCTTCTACTGTGGCTATGAGGGCTGTAATGTCTGCTTTGGTGGGTAATGCCTGCAGGAGGGAGCGCAGCTCAGCGTCTACTCTGGGAGCTTGTGAGGGGGGTTGCGACTGCTCACCATGTTCAGAGCGGAGATCCGAAGGGAAGCCGGCATATGGTTATGCTGACAGTGTGTCTCCGTGAGGAGATGGGGAGCCGCGATCCGCTCGTCTCTCTGAGTGCTCACCACTCGGCGACGCCATCTTGAGATCCGGAGAGCCGAGGAGGGAGAGCTGGAATCGCCGTCTAAGCTCACCCGAGGATGGCGGGTGAGGGGTTGATTTAGTTGTTTTGTTGCCCTTTTTTACTGCCTTTCTTCTGGATGAGAAGAATAGTTTGGATATTTCAGCTGGATTTACTGGTATAGGGGAGAGACGGCCGGGAGCTCAGCTATAACGTGTCTCTATCCAGCCATGTCCAGGCCACGCCCCGGGAATAATCTTTTAAAGAAGATACACTTCAGCGTACTACAGGCCTGTTTGACTCATGTCGGAATGGGAGACTTCAGAGCAAGGTAACCAGTATGGCTTCTGAAGGTAGATTTTTTTATATCATCTCCATATTTGTAAAGAATGAAGAACTAATTGATTTAAATCTACAAACCTTTTTTGTGGGATATTTGTAGACCAAAAGTATACCCGATAGAGAGTAAGGGTATATAGAGTTATTTTCAAATTGGACCCAGGGGATCTTTGAATTAGCAATGTGCTGTTAATTTCTTTTTGGAAGTTAGCTACTGTACATAGATTTTATGTATTCTAATGGGGATTGCGCTAAATACGGTAAATATTATATTTTTGGAAGTATAGTCATTTTTACTACAGTAATCCTACCTAAGAATGAGATATGATAGGATTTGCATAATTTTATATTTCTTCTAATTTAAGTAGTAATGGGATGCAATTCTAATGCCCCGTACACACGGTCGGATTTTCCGACGGAAAATGTGTGATAGGACCTTGTTGTCGGAAATTCCGACCGTGTGTGGGCTCCATCACACATTTTCCATCGGATTTTCCGACACACAAAGTTTGAGAGCAGGCTATAAAATTTTCCGACAACAAAATCCGTTGTCGGAATTTCCGATTGTGTGTACACAAATCCGACGCACAAAGTGCCATGCATGCTCAGAATAAATAAAGAGATGAAAGCTATTGGCTACTGCCCCGTTTATAGTCCCGACGTACGCGTTTTAGTCACCGCGTTCAGAATGATTGGATTTTCCGACAACTTTGTGTGACCATGTGTATGCAAGACAAGTTTGAGCCAACATCCGTCGGAAAAAATCCTAGGATTTTGTTGTCGGAATGACCGATCAATGTCCAACCGTGTGTACGGGCATAAGAGAATAGGTGTTTTATAACTGGGGTGAGACGAATGCCTGAGTAGGGGAGAGAATACATAGACCATGTAAAGGAGAAACAGTCCCTTAGGCACTGAATTGTGTATTGGGTATATTAATGGGCATACCTATGGATTTCGAAATATTGACTGATAGTCCTTAAAGGGATGCGAATTGTTGTAGTGTACTAAGTAAGTCTGGTAATGAGGTGATAGGTTGTGTGATGAATAGAAGCATGTCATCGGCATACATGCCAAGTTTATATGACCTATTAAATGAGGTGTATCCTTTAACGTTTGTATGGGATAAAATGGCAGTGGCTAAAGGCTCTATAGCTAGAGCAAAGAGTGGAAAAAGAGGACATCCTAGCTTGTCCCTCTGCCTATATTAAAAAATTTAGAATTACAACCCAGTAAACAAATTCTTGTTGGAGGGTTATTGTATAATGTCCTAAATGCATGGAAAAATTCACCTTGTATTCTGTATTTTGGTAAGATAATATCTAGGTATTTCCAAGAGACAAAATCAAATGCCTTATTAATATCAAGGCTTAGAAGTAGCAGCTCCTGAGATTTTATGTTCGTATCCTGGATTACATTCATTGCTAAACGAATGTTGTCCGTTATCTGACATCCTGAAATGAATCCTGGACGCAAGCCGCTAACATTTTTTAGATCATTGTTAAAGGGGTTGTAAAGGTAATTTTTAATTTTTTTTTAAATAACAAACATGTTATACTTACCTTCACTGTGCAGCTCGTTCTGCACAGAGTGGCCCCGAACCTGGTCTTCTGGGGTCCCTCGGCGGCTGTTTCGGCTCCTCCCCGCAAGGACTCACCACCTTAATGCGAGCTCCCTCGCATGGTGGCTAGTTCTTGCGGACGCGCTCCTGTGATACAGCGGCGGCTATGGCCGCTCACTGTATCACTCGGCCCCGCCCCCCGGCGTGCCGCGTCATTGGATGTAATTGACAGCAGCGTGAGCCAATGGCTGCGCTGCTTTCAATCCATCCACTGTAGCCAATCAGCGGCCAGGCTGAGAGGCGAAATCGATGCCGGGAGCGAGCGGGGGACTTTCGAGGGGTCAGGTAAGTAAAACGGGGTGGCGGTATTGTCGGAAGTTTTTTCACCTTAATGCATAGAATGCATTAAGGTGAAAAAACTTTTACCTTTACAACCACTTTAAATACAGATATTGGCCTGTAATTTTGGGGAAGTGTATGATCTTTGTCTGGTTTAGGTATCAGTGACATATTGGCAAGCAGGGCCAGCGCTCCCACTTTAGATGCGTTAGAGCTGCATACAGTCACCTATAAACATGAATGGGTGACAGTGGCTGTACGCAGCTATGCACCACTATTTGCATAAAGTAGCACATTGCACAGATAAACTGTAATACGCTGAACATCTGTTTCTGGAGAGACTTTTGGTTGTGTTTTCTCTGCCTAAGAATTGGATTCTTCCTTTTTTGCAATGACAGCTTTTTTTCTGTATTTGTTCTTAATGACAGTCAAATTAACACTAAAGCTGCCCATACACAGTTTTTTTTTTTCTCCACAAACAATGTGGATGGAGGATCACCCCGTGCCAGGATATTGTATTCTGACAGTGGCTTCTGCTGATGTTTTCCAACTTGTCTGTTCAGCAGAAGTCGATAAAACAATCAACTTCGTTCGAGAGGCAACTGCTACATCGATCGAAATTCAGCTGGTCCATGCTGAACCGGATGAAATGTGATCAGTGTATGGCTAGCTTATGTGGCAGCTGATGATATATCACAAGATTTGTTATAAGTGTAAAGCTGGCCATACTGTACATGGATAGAAATTCATCTGGAACAGCAGGGACCGGCCAAGATTTGATCCAAGTATGGGCAGGCTGCTTGTACCTAAGTCGATCCATCAATCGACTTGGAGACAACCAGCCTGTTGGGTTTTTCTACATGCGATTACCGCCAGGGGCTACAGCCACTAGCAGAAATCATTGTGTTCCACTGGTCAGGAATGCTCTCCACGCCCCCCCCCCCCGACCAGCAGAATACAATAGTGCTGCGGGAGGCATTCCCCCATCAACATTGACTGTGCTGATGGGGGAGTAAAGCAATTTTCTTTCCTTCCCACCATCTATGGGCTGCTTAAGAATCACTTGACCTATTCAGTTCTTTACTCACATTTATTATAGTACTGCAGAACAAATCAAGTTTCAGCCTAGGGTCACACTGACAGCGAGTTAGAAATTGTGTGAGTTCAGCTTAACCTGCACAGATGTCTATACAAAATCGCACCCAAAGTCGCCAAAAGTAGTACAGGAACTACTGTTGGAAATCAGTGTGGTGCTGCAAAATCAGCGCTGTACCGATTCGTAGGGTGTCATTGCCAGCAATAGCTGCCGATTTGCCATGTGATTTGACATGTCAAATCGCTCCACTGTGAACCTAGGCTAAAGCCTGTGTGTATGCAAAATGAAGGGTTTGAACCTTGCAGCCAATCCTTTTTCAGCTGCTGTTTTCTAGAGCAGGTAATGAAATGAAAATAATTTTTATGTTTTTTTTCCATTTTAGCTTGTGCACAAACCTTGTATATAATATTACTAAGAGCCTGCACACCTACCACATTCATGCACGTTGAAGAGCGTGTGGTTATATGAATTCAGGAACTTGTTGAGGAAGAAGTACACAGGAAACTGGGACAGGACAAAGCTCAACTGTAGAAAGAAAACAGCAGATAACATCAGATTAAAATGACATAACCCTAGATTTGTACATAATGCAGTTTATAGTATATTATAGCATCAATCTTACAATAGTTTTTCTCAATGTGCTTGAGGTGTACCACCAATACTTCAGGTGGAACATGGCAGTACCTGGCCTGTTGTATATGTGTCACCTAGAGGGGCCCCAAGATTTATAGCTGATATGCAGAAAATAAACAATCCTAAAGCTGAACTAAATCAAAAGGATTAACAGTTTCTTAAAACAGTTACATTCAAGGCATGCCATGAATGAGAACTATCACAGTCACTTATGTTCTTAACCGAACTGTCAAGCCATCGAATGGCTGGTGTCAAAATTGATTACATGTGGAGCACCTTGGCAACTGCAGATCAAACATAGGCCAAGATTGAAGCTTCCTTGGCTGTAAAGGATAGGAGGGTTTAGTTTTGCATTAAAGTTCTGTTCTGGGTGCTGGAGCCCAGAGGCCTTCATTCATAAACCCATACAGTATCTTACCTTTCTAGTTTTGGCTAGAATTGGGAAATGCAAAAACCTCTGTGAGGTTTGTACAGCCATATTTCTGGCAATCCCTGACAGAAGGAAAAAAAAGAGGAAAAGGAGATACAGACCCCGACTCTAAATATCAAAAACTATTTGCAGGGGCGGACTGACCATTCGGGCACTCGGGCACTGCCCCAGGGCCCCATGCCACTAAGGGGCCCCATCAGGGTTACCAGCCTCAATAAAACCAGGGACAGTATGTAAAAATCTGTGTTTTTAAAAAATCCCAAGATTATAGCTGCCCCGCCTCTTCAGTACCTTTTCAGTGTGTGTATGTGTATTCTGTGTGTGTACATTGTGTGTCTGTGTGGCCCCAAAATCTATTGCCTGGGGGCCCCATAATCTCCTATTGCCTGGGGGGCCCATAATCTCCTATTGCCCGGGGGCCCCATAATCTTCTCCTATTGCCTGGGGGGCCCATAATCTCCTATTTCCCAGGGGCCCCATGAGTTGTCAGTCCGCCCCTGACTATTTGCAATATTGATAATGGTTGATTTGTTCACAACAAAAGTGTGATGGAACGCCTTGGCACCCCACTTGCATGCTTCTGCCAAACAGTACCTCCTGCCTTCCAAGCCGTTCCAGCAGACCAAGAGCCAATACCAGCTCTTTACCCCAAGTACCATACACAGACAAAATGTTAAAGTAAACTCTAAAAGAATGACTGTTTATTGAACAGAAATACAGGTTTTTATACACTTCAAAAGTAGGTCAGTCACCACATGAACAATAAAACCAAATATTTACCCAAAACATCACACAATGGTTAGATAATGAGCTAAAGTTGACGCAAGGTTAATCCCATCATAAGAACCTCCAAGAGTTAGCCAAACTAGCCAACAGACAGAAACAATAGGTGACTCAATTTAACAATGGGAATTCACACCTAGACAATGCTTTGATTAATCAGGGATCCCAGACTGTCCGGCAACAGTGTTTAAGAAGACCCAGGGCTGTTCAAATCTCATTAACCAGCTTTCTTTTCACATATATCTGCTCACTGAGTTTCAAGCTGGCAGAGACCATCATGGCTTCCTTGACTATTAAATGTAATAATGTCCTTTTGCATTATATACCAGGATATTTTCCTAAATGCTTGTAGCTCCCTCAAATTCCAGGGCCCAAAATCAGTGGGAAAGAGGCCACCCTGAAGTCCCCCCCAAAAGCCCCTGTCCTGGTCGGGTCGGTCACAAAAAGTATATGTGTATATATTAATGATTTGATATATTTAAAAGCGATTGAGTATCTGATCCATTTATTAAAGCGGAGGTTCACACAAAAATGGAACCTCCGCTTTTCGGAACCCTCCCCCCTCCGGTGTCACATTTGGCACCTTTCAGGGGGGAGGGGGATGCAGATACCTGTCTAAGACAGGTATTTGCACCCACTTCCGGGCATAGACTCCCACGGGAGTCTGCGCCACTTCCCGTCCCCCCGCGCTGTCTGCTGGGACACACACGGGTCCAGGGACCATTCTGATTGCGCAGCGCGACTCACGCATGCGCAGTAGGGAACCGGGAATTGAAGCCACAAGGCTTCATTGCCCGATTCCCTTACCGAAGATGGCAGCAGCAGGACCGAGGGACAGTTTGGCCTCGGGTGCCGACATCACTGGACCCTGGGACAGGTAAGTGTCCTTATTTTAAAAAGTCAGCAGCTGCAGTATTTGTAGCTGCTGATTTAAAAAAAAAAAAAACATTTTGCGGGACTCCCGCTTTAAGTTTGTATATGATTTTGCACAATTATTTTTAGAGTTGCACTTTGCATTGTTCGATGCAAATTTGTTGTGGTTTTTCATGAATTTGTTTATTTGTGTCAATTATATATATTTTTAAAGCACACCGCAACTCATTTTTTATTCAGTTTATATTTGCTACATATGGAAAAAAAATATTCCTTTAAAAAATGTAATGTTTTCTAAAAAAGAAAGAAAATAATTGTGCGGATAATAAATAAAGAATATATAACCACTACAATAAGGCTTAAAGTAAACCTCAGACACATGAACAAAGCATATCCCTCTCTAGTGTGTACGCGTCCCAATTAAGAGCACTGTGTGTCATTTCTGTCTGCTGCTTTGTTCCTCTGCTATGTGCATGAGTTACGTTTGACAAACTTTCATGACACTTATGCCCCGTACACACGATAGGATTTTCCAACGGAAAATGTTCTATGGGAGCTTGTTGTCGGAAATTCCGACCATGTGTAGGCTCCATCGGACACTTTCCATAGGTATTTCCGTCACACAAAATTTGAGAGCTGGTTCTTAAATTTTCCGACAACAAAATCTGTTGTCGTAAATTCTGATCGTGTGTACACAATTCCGACGCACAAAGTTCCACACATGCTCGGAATCAAGCAGAAGAGCCGCACTGGCTATTGAACTTCATTTTTCTCGGCTTGTCGTACATGTTGTACGTCACGCGTTCTTGACGTTCGGAATTTCCGACAAGATTTGGGTGACCATGTGTATGCAAGACAAGTTTGAGCCAACATCCGTCGGAAAAAAAACATGGATTTTGTTAACGTGTGTACAGGGTATTAGGGTTAAAAAGGTGACAGGGGAGGGATCTCCACCACACAGCTCTGTCCATGTGTGCTGTGTAAAGGAAAGAGGTGTGCAACTTCACCTCCCCATCCCCTTTTTTCTAACAGCTCAGACAGGTTTATAAATTCTGGACTTTGAACGAATGTAGAGGAGAGAAGACTGCAGATAAACAGGTGCAACTTATGTTGGAGGATTTGTTTCATCTATGTGTATCTCCTGAGGCCAATCACTTCACTGAGTATAAAATACCTTGAAAAAGTATTCATACCCCGTGAAATTTTCCACATTTTGTTATGTTACAACCAAACACATAAATGTATTTTATTGGGATTTTATGTGATAGACCAACACAAAGTGGCACATAATTGTGAAGTGGAAGGAAAATGATAAATGATTTTTAAAAAATCTTCACAAATAAATATCTGAAAAATGTGGCGTGTATTTGTATTCAGCCCCCTTTACTCTGATACCCCTAACTAAAATCTAGTGGAACCAACTGCCTTCAGAAGTCACCTAATTAGTAAATAGAGTCCACCTGTGTGTAGTTGAATATCAGTATAAATACAGCTGTTCTGTGAAGCCCTCAAAGGCTTTTTAGAGAACCTTAGTGAACAAACAGCATCCTGAATTCCAGGGAACACACCAGACAGGTCAGAGATAAAGTTGTGGAGAAGTTTAAATCAGGGTTGGGTTATAAAAAAATATCCTAAGCTTTGATTATCTCACAGAGCACTGTTCAATCCATCATCCGAAAATAGAAAGAGAATGGCACAACTGCAAACCTACCAAGACATGGCTGTCCTCCTAAACTAACAGGCCGGGCAAGGAGATCATTAATCAGAGAAGCAGCCAAGAGACCCATGGTAACTCTGGAGGAGCTGCAGAGATGCACAGCTCAGATGGGAGAATCTGTCCATGGGACAACTATTAGGTGTGCACTCCACAAATCTGGCCTTTATGAAGTGGCAAAAAGAAAGCCATTGTTGAAAGAAAGCCATAAGAAGTCCCGTTTGCAGTTTGCAAGAAGCAGAAAACTAACACTGCACATCACTCTGAACACACCATCCCCACCGTGAAACACAGTGGTGGCAGCATCATATTGTGGCAATGCTTTTCTTCAGAAGGGACAGGGAAGCTGGTCAGAGTTGATGAGAAGATGTATGGACCCAAATACAGGACAATCTTAGAAGAAAACCTGTTAAGAGTCTACAAGAGACTTGAGACTGGGGCGGAGGTTCACCTTCCAGCAGGACAACGACCCTAAACATACAGCCAGAGCTACAATGGAATGGTTTAGATCAGGGGTCTCAAACTGGCGGCCCTCCAGCTGTTGCGAATCTACAAGTCCCATCATGCCTCTGCCTGTGGGAGCCATGCTTGTAACTGTCAGCCTTGCAATGCCTCATGGGACTTGTAGTTTCGCAACAGCTGGAGGGCTGCCAGTTTGAGACCCCTGGTTTAGATGAAAGCATATCCATGTGTTAGAATGGCCCAGTCAAAGTCCAAACCTGAATCCAATTGAGAATCTGTGGCAAGACTTGAAAATTGCTGTTCACAGACGCTCTCCATCCAAATCTGACAGAGCTTGAGCTATTTTGCAAAGAAGAATGGGCAAAAATGTCACTCTCTAGATGTGCAAAGCTGGTAGAGACATCCCCAAAAAGACTTGCAGCTAAAAGTGGTTCTACAAAGTATTGACTCAGGGGGGCTGAATACAAATGCACACCACACTTTTCACATATTTATTTGTAAAAAATGTTAAAAACATTTATCATTTTCCTTCACTTCATAATTATGTGCTACTTTGTGTTGGTCCATCATATAAAATCCCAATAAAATACATTTATTTTGGTTGTAACATGACAAAATGTAGAAAATTTCAAGGGGTATGAATACTTTTTCAAGGCACTTTATGTAAGGGTTTACAATCACTTTAATTTTCCCCATCTGGTGATTCTCACTAGTGGCTAACTTTAGGATTGTAATAGAAAGCAGGCCGCACACTGATGACATCACCATTTCATAAAAGCTTTCTTGTACCACAAACAGTATACAGCATACATGTTGTCCTCACCATTAAGGGAAATTCTCATGGTGGGGGCATACTGCATGCTGTATGTGGTATAATAAAGCTTTTGGGAAGCCTCATTGTCATCGCTGTGCAGTCCGCGTTCTCAGGACCATGAGCGTGAACGGACTCCTTCGCCGGCACCCAACATATCATGGTGGATGAGAGGCTTGTTCTTTGGAACAGTGTGTCATTTGCTTCAGATTGTCATACTGTAGGATTGGCCACATACCTACCAAGTATCATTTGATATATAGTCAGTATTAGATCACTGGTTTTTGGGACTTTGCATGTTAGACCAGATATTCTTCCTATAATTGTTTTTATCCCAGAGGTAAATTTAAGGTCTGATAATCCTGTATTGGCATGGCTTGTAGCAAATGACATTTCTGACATAATCAAGGATGAGGTATGACCATGGGCAGAGCCAGACCTGATCATGTGGTATCATGAAGGAATTTGGAGTGGGAGAAGACATTACGATTCTGAAACTCGTACTTAAATCTTCCTTGCACTAAACTTACAATCAGGGACAAATTTGTAGTAAAAAAAGGTTTTATTAGTACAAATATACAAAATACAAAGATAAAGAAATCGACATATGAATCAAGTATTATATAAAAAAGCTAAAAAATATAGATATGCTGGTGTAGTAGTCGAAAAAATATATATTCGTGCAGTCTTCCACTCGGATGGACGAGTACCATGCTCTGAAGAGCAGTGGGTGTTAGCTCCGGACCATCATGGTAATCTTCCCCTTTTTGTCTGTGGAAATTTAATACGCCGAGGGCACAATTTGCTGCCTGTTATCACTATTTTTTTTTTTTTTCCTTTCACTTGTAGACTCTGCTTTTGTGAAGGAACAACCTACTGAATAGATCCATCGGAGCTACCTACCTGCATAGGGTGGTCTTTCCTCCCCTTTTCTCGTCCCTGTACTTTTTCTTTTTTCCCCCACCCATTTTTCTTCAGCCTTGAGGTCCTTTGCTATAAGACATATACACTTATTTATTTTGTGTTATGCTTGGACACAGATTCAGATGGCAGTTAGATAGCCCGGTGTCCATGCTATTATCGTCATTTTTTTTATATAGATATTGGTCTATCCAGTTTTCTTTTTTCTAGATACCAACCTATGTTCCATCTTAGACATCATCATTCTTTCTCCGGCGAGCCTTGCCATTTTTGGCGTCATACGGGTGGACCAGTGTGGATAAGGCGGGGCCAGCCATATGCCCCATCTTCCTTTGGTATTTCAGGGCGTTTTTGACGGGTTTGCCCCCGGGATCTGGCAGTGAGCTTCTCATACTAAATATGCTTGGGTATGTTGTATCTTTTTGGATGGGTTAACCGGGCTGAATGGTCTGCGATACAAGCAATTGTTGTAATGCATATGATTTGTATTTACTTATATTTGTTTCTAAATCTGTATTCTATCATGCAGTGTGATTCTTCCTACAAGTTGCCCCTGATGAAGGGACCTTTTGTTCAGTCCCGAAACGCGTAGGTCCAAGTGGAAGACTGCACGAATATATATTTTTTCGACTACTACACCAGCATATCTATATTTTTTAGCTTTTTTATATAATACTTGATTCATATGTCGATTTCTTTATCTTTGTATTTTGTATATTTGTACTAATAAAACCGTTTTTTTACTACTCTGTTGCCGTTAAAGTCCCACCAACTATCCGAGGGGGTCATTTTATTTCCTTGTCTCAGGGATGGTGGCAACTTCCATGACCTAATTGGATGGTATCCCTTTTTATTTTGTTAGGGACAAATTTGTGGACAGTGACCCTTTTTATGACAGAGAACCTGCAAGAAGGAATGTTCTAAGTGTGAACTCACATGGAAGATGGAATAGAAGATGCTCTGAAAAATGATGATGTATTTATTGCTGGCTCCTCGGGGTACACGGCGCTGCTCCCTGACGTGTTCTTCTTTGTAGTTCACATACTCATAATACTTCTGAGCCATCCTGTAGTGAAATATATTCAAGTAAAAAGAAAAAAAAAGTTATAGTGAAAAATTTAAAAGATGGTCTACAATATTTTTAGTTAAAAGGAAATTATATCTGTCACGGAACGTCCCACACTCCGCTTGAGTGCTTCCGTCGGTATACCACTTCCTCCCAGTCTGGATACGGATATCAGATATTCCAACCGCTCACAAAGCACAAAACAAGGCGAAACTTGCTTAGCTGCTAACATGGACTGTTTTTATTACAACCAGAATTACAAGTCTTTATATACCTTTAGAGGAGGTTCCCCCCTCCTGCTCATATTACTCTAACAATACAACTGTAACCTAATTAACATGAGCTAGTTTACTAAATCATTTACCCAGACTAGGTGACTCAGAGACATGACCTTTGGGTTTAAGACTTTACGTCTCCTAGCTCATTGACTATTAAAATACACATAACCATAAACATCAACACAGGGTTAATTAGAACAAACAAATGTGTGGTAAGAAGCTGTGGTAAGCCAGACTAGACTCATTTACATTAAACACATTATAGCAGACATCAGACAGGTGAGTGGAGTTGATGATATTAGCATCTCCTCACAGTATGAGTCCCAACAGTATGACTCAGTCACTATTGCTAATATGATAAATAGAGGGTCCCCAGAGTCTGTGTGTCCTGGGGGACAAGGACCCAAAGCCAAAGTAACAACACCTCAAGGGTACCCCAAATACCAGGGCCCATAATCTGTAGGCAAGAGGCTGACATTCAGTCCCCTCCAAAAGCCTCTGTCCCGGGTGAGTCTGTCACAATATCTAGGCACCCTCCTGAGAGCACAGTTGATGTTTAATTCAGACTTGGTCCTAAACACAGGATAAAATGGATCCTCGGCCTTTCACTCTCCCACTGCCAGCACATGTGCACTGCAGCAAAGCTTGATTGGCTCCTAGTGCTTCCCCTGCCTTTCCCAGTCTGATTGCTGCTGTACAGGAGATCACAGGCAGCAGATTTCAAGGTAAAGTCAGGTGCTTCTGCTACACGCATGTAAAAATACATTAAATGTTTTTTAATGAAAATATAACTGCATTCATTTATATTTTTTTTTATCTGCCTAGGTTTAGTAAAAAAAAAAAAAAAAAAAAAAAAAAAAAAACTTAAAAAAAAAAAAAATCAGCACAAGGAACAGTACTTAGTCAATGCATAGTGTCCCCTGTGCTGATGCCTGCAGTTGTAGTTAAAATCTGAAGACCATTGATCCCCCCTACCTAGCCTCTGTGAATGGAAGAGGGGGGCCAAAATGGCAGGTATAGTCAAGCACTCATTGATAAGTGCCTGTGACAGTTTTTTCGGCTCATATTAACCCCTGCATCACCGGAATATTATGGCTGCGGGGGTTAATATGAGTTAAAGGACTGATCACAGGCACTCGTAGAGTGCCAACTATACCTGCCATTTTGGCCACCCTCTTCCATTCACAGAGGCTGTACTTTAGCTGTCATGAATGAAAAGAGATCAATGAGTAGAGGAAGTAGAAATTTCACAGATCCCCCATTCTGCATTCATAGAAGTACAGTACATAGTTCATAGTCTGCACTTTTGACCAGTACCTATGATAGGTCCTGTGCTTATATAAAACCGCCCCCAGCAGCGGACGATTACTGATGCAGGGAGGTAGAGGACATCGAATTTCAAATAGGACAACAAAGCAGATGCACAGTTGCATTGACTATAAGTACTGTCCTTCGTGCTGATAATTTTTTTTTAAGCTTTGACTAAACTAAAGCCTCGTACACACGATTGGATTTTCGTCAGGGAATTGTGTGATGACCGGCTGTCGGCTTAAAATCCGACCGTTAGTACGCACCATCAGACGATTGTTGCCCAACTTTCTACCAACAAATGTTGGATGGCAGGCTAGTACATTTTCAGCGGACAACGGTCTGTTGTCAGATTTTCTTATTGTGTGTACACAAGTCCGTCACACAAAAGTTGAAAGTACAAACACGCATGATCGGAATCAATGCTCACCAAAAATTAGCAGAAGGTGCCCAAAGGGCGGTGCTCAAGAGCGGAAATTCCTCGTAGTACATCACTACATTCGTGTTTGTTGGCTAACAATTGTGTGCCGTTTGTATGCATGGCACATGCCCTTCGGACAAAAGTCTGACGCTTTGTTGGCCAACAATCTGATTGTGTGTACAAGGCTTAAGGCTTTAATGTAAAAATAAAAAACTTCTTAATAAAAAACTTGTTTATATGTATTTGTCATTATACATGTACAAGTGGACAGTCATTTTAGCTAATTACATATGCAGGATCTGTTTCCTCTTTCAAAAGAATCTTTTTGACAACCCCACATTTCTTTAATGTACCCATGCAAATCATGCAGCATACATTTGCAGTGGCAGTGCGTTCACACGGGCGCCACCCCCTCTCTCCAGCCACCCCTCTATCACCAATAGATAGATTCATGCATTGTATGAATCTATCCATGGGTGCTATCTATCACCCCCTATTCAGGTGCCCGGCCCCTTTTTGGGTGCCGAGCGCCTGAATTACAGCGGCGGGGTATTTTTTTTTAAGCACCTGATTAGAGCCATAGGCTCTAATAGGCATCAAAAAAGGTAAACAGCGAGCGCCATGCTTGGCACTCCCAGTTCACTCAGTCGTGTTAGGAAAGCAAATTAATATTTGCATTCCTAACACTGAACTGCCTCTCTGCCAATCATGTGCTCAGGTCTGTTACCCGTCAACTGATTGGCTGAAATGACAGGCGCTGTAATTTGACGCCTATCAGTCATCCAATCATAGGAGAGGATGGGAGGAGAGGACGGGAGAAGACATGGAGGAAACCGCTCGCCGCTGTCGCCCGCTGCCCCACCAAGGACAGGGTAAGTGCCGGGCAGATGGCGGCAGGGGGGGGGGGCACAGTGGCAGCATCGATGGGCACAGTGGGAGCATTTGATGGCACAGTGGGAGCGTTTGATGGGCACAGTGGCTGCGTTTGATGGGCACAGTGGCGGCAATTGATTGGCACAGTGGCTGCGTTTGACGGCACAGTGTAGCTGCGTTTGATGGGCACAGTGGTGACAATTGATGGCACAGTGGCTGCGTATGATGGTACAGTGGCTGCGTATGATGGTACAGTGGCTGCGTATGATGGTACAGTGGCTATGTTTGATGGGCACAGTGAGGCTGCAATTGATGGTTTTTTTTTTCAGTCTGTTTGCGCCCCCCCCAAAAATTTTGAGCACCAGCTGCCACTGTACATTTGCTTCTTTATCCTTGCCCCCACTGTCCTACCCTGTATTGGGAAAACCTGCCATTCTGCACGTTCAGGTTTTCAATTACCTGATAAAGCTGTCTTCCTAATTTATTGCTTTTAAAGATAGCATCTCTTTATATGTGCTTGCTTGGGTTTTCTTTGTGTACTCTGGTTTCTTTCCACACTGCAAAGACATGCTGACAGGTTAACTGGCTCCTACTCTATATACATTATATTGGCCCTAGTATGTGTATGCATGAATGTGTGGTAGGGACCTTAGATTGTAAGCTCCCTGAGGACAGGGACAAATGTGAATGTACTGTGAATGTACTATATGTAAAGTGCTGCATACATTTCCAGCTTTAAAAATACATGTGATAAATAGATAAAATATGCAGCCTGGCTACATTACAGTAACAGATTAAGAGGGTTCAAATGAGCTTTACTTGCCTGACTAATTAGAAGAAATACATGTTAAATAATTATGCAATCTTTAAATATACTGTATTTCTTTGAAGTGGAATTGTACATAGTTGTAGCTGTTGTGTAGAAAAATTTAGCCCGGCTGAGAGCCAGACTGGGTTGATTCTGGGTCAGGGTGAGTGACTCAGGGAGGCTGGATGACTCATCAGGCAGCACCTCTGGTACCTCCCCCTATTTGCTGGAACCTTGGAGAAGCTTCCACAAGGGAGGTTAGAAGGAGCTGCCTGGAGTATTGATGAGGGCCCCAGCTAATCCCTGGCCAAATGGGGGAGGGCACCTCTTAAATACTCAGAGTCAAGCCAGCAGGGGGAAGTCAGGTGGAAGATGGAGATAGAGTGCTGAGGAGGCTGTCGGTGGCCCTTGAGGGTAACCCCCTAGTCTGGGGGGGGGGGGGGGGGGGTTGGACCTCAGGCCTCGGGCTCGGGTGCTGGAGGGATCCTCTTACAACACACGTAGGAGTCCTGTTCAGGAGGCACGGGAGCAAGAGTGCGAACAGCAGGAGCCAGCTAGGACATCCAGGATTTTTCCAGGAGAAGACAACCGGGTGGCTGGTGAGTGTGACAGTCTGGGAGGACTGTGGGAAGTAGCTAAGAGGCAGCTGCAGCCAGGCAGGCTGGCAGTGCCTGAAGAGATGGTGCTGGGATCAGTAGCCACAGGGATGGAGGCTGAACATTGTCTTTTGCTGCACAATCCAAGGGGCCCGCGATCCCTGCCTGTAATGGGCTTTTGCTACAAAAATCTGACCTATGCCTCTTTTGTCAGATTTACTATAATGTCCAGCTGAGTCTGGGTGTTCTTTTTCTACAAGCAAGTTAATTCCCGGGGGACGAGAAAGGAGTGTATAGAGTATAGAGTGTATATACTGTAGACTGTATATAGAGAAGTTGTCCCTGAAGAAATTGTTTCAAGTCAAGTGGGCATCCCATAATTTCCCTATTCCCTATCCAATGTTTATCTCAGAGTCAAGAAACAGCCCAGTGCTTTGTTTTTATGTTTTATTGAGGGGATAAAGTAAATATTCGGTGTGCCTGGCTGTGCAGGGTGGGGATCCCTATTCTCCAGCGGCTCCTACGTGGTGTGCGCTACATAAAAAACAAGCTTTATTTTTCATAACTTACCTGGTAATGTAATTCCCTATTGATGCCCAGAAGGGGACAATCATGACCCCGATGACAGTTGCTGATGGGACGAGGGTGTAGTATCTTTCCCAGTAATTGGTAGAGACAAACAAGGCATAGATCCCAGAGGAGAGGAACAGCATCCACTTTGTACCAAAAAATCTGAGTCAAGGAAATAGATGTCATCAAATCAAGAAGTATCATCCCGTTTTCCTGTCTAGTTAATGCGTGGTATCAATTTTATCATCATAGTCATGACCATTTTAATCACTTACATGATTTTGCATTTGCATGTTTCCCTGGTTCTGGTGATTTGGGTGATCTGGGACTTGAAATGGCATATACAGTAAGGGGGAGATTTACTAAAACGGGTGCACACAGACTCTAGTGCAGCTGTGCATAGTAACCAATCAGCTTCCAGGTGATATTGTTAAAGCTTAATTGAACAAGCTGAGGTCAGAAGCTGATTGGTTACTATGTGCACAACTGTAGCAAATTCTGTGTGCACCACTTTTAGTTAATCTCCCCCTTATGCCGTGTACACACGACCGGACTTTCCGGCAGAAAAGGTCCGACGGAATCATTCCATCGGACATTCCGATCGTGTGTGGGCTTCATCTGACTTTTTATTTCTAAAATTCTGACGGACCTAGAAATAGAACATATATTTCAAATCTTTCCGATGGACTCAATACCTATCGGGAAAACCGTTCGTCTGTATGCTAGTCCGACGGACCAAAAAGGACGCAAGGGCAGTTATTGGCTACTGACTATTGAACCTCCTTTTTCTAGTCCCGTCGTATGTCATCACGTTCTAAATGAATGGACTTTGGTGTAATCGTGCGTAGGCAAGTCCGTTTCAGCGGAACTCCGTCGGAAAGACCGTCGGAGTCTATTCTGAGGCAGAGTCCGGTCGTGTGTATGCGGCATAAGTGTCCTAGAGGACTTTAGTCTTCACAATCGACAACGTCTAGTAAATGCATAGATCCACTCAGTAAAATAACCTACAGTAGCCATTTTTTTTAAATGCAATTAACTGAAATCTAAGGAGCGTTCTTGGCTTCAGTGGTGAAAGTACTGACATTTTTTGAAGTGTGAGATCCCCTTCCAGGCTGCCTGCAGCCATGCCTGCTCCCGGCCCCAGGCCCCTGGGTTGTCACCATGTTACAGCTGCAAGTAGAAAAATCTCAAAAGATTGGAGTCTAGTTCAGTAACTTCTATGCAGCATCTTTGACCTCTGATCTTTTAGGATTTTTTCTACTTTTGACCGTAACATAGTGATTTTATAGGGGCTAGGGCAGTGGTTCTCAACCTTCCTAGTGCCGTGACCCCTTGATTAAATTTCTCAAGTTGTGGGGACCCCTAACAGTAAAATTATTTTCGTAGCATGGGTTGTCAGCGCCCAAGGCAAGACAAGTAATTTGCACCCCTAACCCACAGACATTTAGTGCTCCCTGAGTCCCTTCCACTTGTACAGTATTAAAACCCCTTATGTTACATTTTAGGATGCACCACTCTTCCTCTTTGTTCTCCTTTCTTTCCCTTTTTATCTCTCTCTATCCTAATTTCTTGTTAACCCCCCCCCCCCCCAATCCCTCTCTCTAGCCGTCTTTCTTGTTCTCTTATTCTTTCTCTCCCTTTTTCTTTGTTCCACTCCCTCCCATGTATTCTCTACTTTTATTCCTTCTCTTACTCCTTGGTGGGGGATGGGATGAGTGGCAGGGCTGGCAGGGAGTTGGGATGAGTGGCATTGCTGGGGGGAGTTCTGATCAGACAACTTAGGTGCTCTTGACCAAGGTCATCTGCTAAGAGGCTAAATGGGCAGCTGCGGGCTCCAGGAACAGCCCTGCTGGGCAGCCACAAAAAGGCTGGGAGAGCGGTGCGGGCTTCAGGAACAGCCCAGGATTCGGTGACCCCTGAAAATCATCATTCGACCCCCAGGTTGAGAACCACTGGGCTAGGGGAAGGCTTTGCTGAGGGCAGCTGCATTAAGGCAAGCCTTTTCCTATAGTGCTTAGTCCAATCTGCCTGAACATTCGAGCATTCACAGCAATGGCTAAATCTTACATGTGTAAGAAATACAGGCAGGTGCCAGCTAGCATATGATGTAGAAAGCACCAGAATCAGTTGTTGAAGGGCTGGATACATATTCTAAAGTCACAGTCCCATGTTCCACCCCGCCATGAAAAGTGGGAAAGTTGTTGGCGGCCCACACATCTACCTGATTTTTAGAAAGGTAATTCTATCTCAATGTAAATTACTTAGCCAACTTCCACCTACTAACCTGATAAGAACAGGGGTATACAACAGAGCGGCGATTGGGGTTACGTTAATGCCCATCAGCATCTTGTTATCAATGTCCTGCAGACCTATATTTCCATATTTCACATCTCTATATGTCTCATCGTAATGTAAAATCAGCTGCATCTGCAGAAGACCTGAAACACATAATGTCACATGACCATATCAGACGAATAACGCCTTATAACAAAAAAAAAAAAAACAGGAACTCAGAGAAAAGCAAGCCTCAAAGGGATGGATGAGCACACAATCCCTCCTCCACACCTCAACACAAGGCATGCAATTTAAGAGGGCCAACCTAAGCGCCTGACCCCTTTCGAGAACAGATGCCGTAACGACCCCTTGAAGGGTATGGTGTTTGATCTTTTTGGCTCACTCATGGAGGCCCTGGGGTCTCGTAGGCTCCCATATGTCTCTAAGACTGGGTTCACACCATTGCAAATTGGATGCGGGTTACCCGCATCCAATTTGCAATAGCAGGAGATTTTGACTGGCTCTCTATGGCCAGGTTTGTTTCCTCAGCATCCCCATTCTGTTTCCGGTGCTAAAGGGAGCCTGGCACCCTTCCCTACACCTGGTGGTCCTGCCCGAAAGCTCTACGATTTTGGACCAGGGTCTACTCCCTGATTAGATCTGTTCTACATGTCACATTAGCACTTGATCCCTGGGAAGCCTTGTTGCATAAGTCCATCCTATCCTTGACTAAAGCCCAGAGGAAGCTGGTGGCGTTTGTCTTCTTGGCAGCATGGCAGACCATATCTAGGGCCTGGCGCCAACCATTCATTAACTTTGCTGAGGTTAAACAGCATCTTATGGCAACGAGAAGCTCATGTCCATTCTCACAGACATGCATTCCAAGTTCCTGAAGATATGGGACCCCTGGCTTACTTATAATGACAGTCTGGGCCTGGACCGTTCCTTTTTATCGATCTGATCATCTGTAGGGCTTGTCTTAGGGTGGCATAATAGATTGTACCACTCAGGGATGTTCGTCCCCCTTTTTTTTTCCCCCTTTCTCCCCCCCAGGCAAATCCCCTTTCCTCCTGATTTTTTCTCCCCTTTTTCCTTGGGCTTCTCAAGCTACTAGATTTTCAGTCTGTGAAGAGGTCTTCTATACTTTTTCTTATATTTACATGTGCCAGTTGAAATGTACCTTTTTCAATTACTGTATTTTTGTTTTTCTATGACTTCCAATGTGCTCATTTGTGTTCAGTCTTCTGTACCTTGTTCCCCAACTTTGAATAACCGAATACAATTTTTGTAAAGCAATTTAAGATGGCCAAAAACATCACATTATGATAAAAAATACAAGCACAATTGGATGTTCTGAAGATGACTTTAAATCTACATTCAGGCACTAACATTTCACTCGCCTTATCCTTCCTGTTAATGCTCTGAAGTGGATTTGGAAGGCTGAAAGGTGCCTACAGACCCTTTTGGGCCATCAAATGACTGGTCTTGATGTAAGGATGAACTAACATTTTGCCTATTAAAAGAGGGAAGGGCTGTAGGCTCTGGTTGGTCATGATGGAAACATTAGTGAATAAGTTGGGGAATCCAACCCAGATGACTAATTTTGGACAGGCTGTTACCACCTATCTAACTGTAATTATACGAGACAGATGTCTATCACTAAAAGCAATAGACCTTAAGAAATTGAACATGATTGGTAGCCAAAGCTTCCCTGGTTAGGAGCTGTGGATCCGTTTTTTATCTATGCAAGAAAATGCTATTTTTTCTCACTTTTTTCTACTTTATATTAGGTTCAGTAATGCTGACATGTGTCCTATTGGTTCACAGAAGTGAGAATTTTTATGAAAGGTCCACATACTAGATCCTCAACCTCCATGGCAGCAGCACATCTTGGTCAAGAGCACACCATCAGCCTGCTGACTGAAGAGTTAGCAGCACACTGGTTGGCAGCTAGTGCTGGTCCTTCTTCATGCTGTCTGAATGCTGCTGTGCTGAGGAGCATACAAGACCATTTCAGATACACTAGTTGCTGTAAAACTATAATGTTTTATCGGTATTAAATGGAGTTTGATATCGGGCAGGTCAGCTTTAAATTAAAGCAGGCTTAATGATGGTCTTCTCGTTGACTATAAAAACCACATTATCCCCTTTATTTCTTCCCAATATCATAATAAAAGAGGATCGAACTGGTTTCTATAGGTAACAAAGAACAGCTTTTTCTTCCATCATGAGGACCTGTAACCCAGATCTGTAACGTACCCAAATATACGCCATATGTTATGGCAGCAGCCAAGCTTGCAGAAATAACACTCTTTATGGTCAGAAGTTTTTTCCGGCGGTAGTATCTCTTCTCTTCCGCTTCCTCATTATAATCACCATTGTTGCCCAAGATATCTTTCACCTGTACGACAATAAAAATATGTCTCAGAATAATAACATAAAAAGCACCCAAAGGGCACAGCGTCTAGAGCGATACAAAAACCACACTTTGCAAGTTTTGAAAATGAAAAACAATTAGTAAGTTAATGAAGGCCCCTTGAACCGCCATTATAGCCCTTTCAAACTGCCAGCTGGCCGTGTTAGCGGTAAAGCGCCGCTAAAACATCATTTTAGCGGCACTTTTTGGCCGCTAGCATGGTGCTTTTAACCCCCGCTAGCAGCTGAAGAAAAGGTTTAATGCACCCGAAAAGCGCCGCTACTGAAGCACTTTGCAGGCGCTTCGGCAGCAGTGCCCATTCATTTCAATGGGCAGGGGCACTCCTCCACCACTCCAAAGATGCTGCTTGCAGGACTTTTTCTAATTTCCTGCAACGTACCACTCCAGTGTGAAAGCACTTGGCTTTCACACTGGGGCTGCAGAGGAGGCATTTTTCAGGCGCTTTACAGGCACTATTTTTAGCCCTTTAGCGCCTGAAAAACCCCTTCAGTGTGAAAGGGGTCTTAGGAAAAGGGAGCCTTGACTGCTGGAAGCATGGCATCACTGTGGGTGGGAACCTAAAAGGGAAGTTAAGTAGCTCCCTTAGGATTGGCTACAAAAACCTGGTGGAGCCTGAACTCTAGGAAAAGGCTACACTGGGGCACATCCAACTGCTCTGAGATGATTCAGCTGTCACAAGAGTTGCTAGGTGAGTATCCCTCCTCTGTTCCCAGGCCCCTCACTACAAAAATCTCAGCGGTGATCTGATCCACCATACTGACTGATCCCCAGCCCTGCAGGGTCCCAAGTACTTCAGTCAGACATTGGATTAGTAATGGAGCCACTGGCAATGAATTTGCTGGCTCCACTTCTACAATCCCCACTCTGCCCACAGCTCTACAGGATCATTGACATGGCCCCGACCTCTCCTATAATTCATGGACCCCTGTTGCTACCCACACCAGAGTGTGTCTCTCAGACATCACATCCCCTGAAAACTGCTGCTCTGACCAGAAGGTGCCTTTCCTCTACACCCAGCGGCCTTCCCCTATGCTCATTCCTGCATGGGATGGGGCCCTTCACCACAGCTACTGGCGCTGATGGTGCTGGCTCCTCTCTTACTTTCACCACTCACTCCTCTGCCCACAACCTGGAATGCAGGGTATACGTTATATATGGGCGGCACAGTGGTGTAGTGGATAGCACTTTTGCCTAGCAGTAAAAAGGGTTGCTGGTTTGAATCCCAACCTCGACACTACCTGCCTGGAGTTTGCATGTTCTCCCTGTGCCTGCGTGGGTTTCCTCTAGGTACTCCGGTTTCCTGCCACACTCCAAAGACATGCTGGTAGGTTAATTAGATCCTGTCTAAATTGCCCCTTTAGATTAGGCGACCCGCCAGAATGTGTAACAGAAGTGACTTTTCGTCGCCGCCACCTTGCTACACCCTGCACTCCTCTACAGTAAGGATACACTGAGAAGGGGAAATGAGGACATTTTGTTACACCCACTGGAGTTTTGCATTTTACACTTATTTTTAGCAGTAAAGTTAGTTTATATAGTGAAATACAGTACTTAGAACTCCGTCTGAATGTTTAGATGTTTAATTTTAAAAGCAGCGATTTTCTGTCAGATTAGCAAATCTGTGAGATCAGCAGGCTTGCCGCTGCTTTTAAAATTCAACATCTAACCAGTCAGAGTTAACCACAGAGTTCTAACTACTGTATTTCACTATATAAATTCACTGTACTGTTAAAAATAAGTGTAAAATGCAAAACTCTGGTGGGTGTAACAAGATGTCTGCTTTCCCCCTTTACACTGTATCCTTACTGTAGAGGAGCGCAGGATGTAGCAAGATGGCGGCGAAGGAACGTCACTTCTGTTACACATTCTGACGGGTCGCCGAATCTAACGAAACACCCCTAGTATGTATATGAATGGATGTGTGTTAGGGACCTTAAAGTGTAAGCTCCTTGAGGGTACGGACTGATGTGAATGTACAATGCTGTGTAAATTGACGGTGCTATATAAGTACCTGAATCAAATAATAAAAAACATATGTATATTATCAACTTATACAACACTTTCCTTTCCCTGCAGGCTTGTCGGATAATGGTGGTATTGATCAGGAGAATTCCTGGGACCAATACTTTTATACAGCACTTTCTTTGCTGAGTTATTTGGTGCTCCTACCCTTCCAGGGACGGCTGACAGCGAGTCTGCCTTTCGCTTCCTTCCTGTACACTGCGACTATTCCCTTCCAACAACACAGAAGGTCCAGCCCATCTTCTGTCTTTTTGGGTGTTGAGATTGACATTGTGGAGATGGTCTGTCAACTCACTGGGGTTAATTAGCTCCTATCCTTGGTTAAATTCCCAGGGGACTCTAGGAAGCTCTGGCTGAAGCAGCGCAAATAAATTGGAAGCACAGTTGTCCTTCTTGCACCCCTCTAATGGTCATTCTTTAATAAATGGGGGAATTGACGAACTCACAGCTGGAGCTTTACAGGGCTGCTTTCAGCTCCTGTAGCTTTGGCATTTTCTTCCAGGGTGACTGGTCTGCTGAACCTTGGATGGCCTTATGGGCCCAACTCTATTTGTTGTGTAACATGATGCTGTTAGAGCTCTTGCCTCATGTGATGACAGTGGAATAATCGGTGGAAAAATTGCAGAGTAGGCAAGTGTTTTTTTGGACTGAGGAGTGTGATACAAGTGGTTATCTGCCTCTCTGCACGCTCTCCACCCTTTGTTCCCCTTGTTGTGTTTTTCCTGGTGCTTGGATGTCTTCAGTTGACTGTTTGGTTTCAGATGTAGCTAATTCCATTGTTGATTTGTCCTCTTGTTTACAGTTCACCCACTTCTGCTTTTTGGCTTCAACAGCTGTGGGTATTCTTTCTCCTTCCCTTTTTGTGTGGTCTCATTTCTGACTCCTGTTGGGCCCCTCGTTTGTGCCTTTCCCCCGAGAACTCTTGGGTAACCTGCTGGAAAATTTGGGACGACTGGGTGCCTCCACCTGTTAATGAGTTCTCCCTTTCCTCCTGTAGGACAGGCACCTGGCTCTTTTCTCCTACCTCCACCACCTGCAGGATATAGTTGTGGCATGTTTGATGGTGGGTACCATTCCCCCTGCTGTATTGTTTGGTTCAGACTATTCAGCTGGGGGGACATCTCAAAAGTTTTCTTAGTCAGAGGGTTTTGAAGGTCTGGAAACATCTGACTTGCTTCCCTGATTTTCTGCACCAGTTTTCTGTGCACCAGAACAACATCCTCTGCATTTTGCCCTTCTGTTTTCACATTTAGAGCTCTCTTGTTTCTAATTGCCTTTTTTTGGGCATTCTTTGGCATCTTTAGGATTAGTGAACTTGTCTCCGAGGACAAATGCTCAGTTGGTGGTAACTCAGTGGATGTGCTGATCACAGAATCTTTTTGTTTTTATTTCCCGCTGATTTTTCCAACCTCAACAAATTCCAATTTTTTCAGCTTTTCTGCCTTTTCCATTTCTCAGTTGGTCTTGCCTCCTAATGATTTTTCCTACATACTCTTTTCTCATTGGAGCAGCCATTGCTGCCCATGGGATGGGTTTTTTCGGATGACAGAGATGGCTTTTAGGTAGGTGGGAATTATTTAAATGTTTTGCTATATATTTGTCCTCACCTTTTTTTCAAATTTCATGTCTCTCTCCAGCATTACTTTGGATCATCGTTGACTCCTTCGTTTAGTGGGCTTTTTGCCATGCTAAATTTTGACACTGTGGGGAACATTTTCCTTTGCAGTTGGCAGAATTTGGTGTTGCAGTTTTCATGGTCTACACTGACTGCTGGTATTACCTGGGACAGTTTGTTTCTGACCCCTTCATTCTTATTATTCATGTATGGGGTAACAATGTAGGACATTACCGGTCTGTGGATTCAATCTCCTCTATTATTACTCCATGATGTGCTAATCTATTGTTTGGTCCAACATTGTCCCCTGGTTTTCTGGTTTTGGCTCGTCACACACTTTGTTCTTGTTTCGAGCTGTTTCGCCGCAAGGTGAATGCCTAGGTTTTCACATTTGTCCATGGGATTGGTGGCATTGTTGTCCGCCACTGGGGTCCTGAGGGGGATAACAGTATATATTGAGACCTGATGGGGTTCATTTAAATGATTGGCCTAAATATGTTAACCTCGGCCTACAATCTAGTGTCAAGCAAGTGCTGGCTGCGGTGGGGCACTCGTCAGTGTACCACTGACTTGCGTGTGGCGGTTTCGACCTTGCCAGCAATTCATGTTGCTTTATGAGCTATGCCCTCTAGTTAAATTCTGGAGTCAGTCTAATGCCTGTCTGGCACTGATGGTAAGGACAGGCCTCTTAGATTATGTGAGTTTATGTTTTTTAGGTGTTCGTGGTATACTGCATTGTTTGGTACATTTGGAAAGTTGTACTTTTGAAAAAGTTCAATAAAGCTGTGGCCTTGCCCTATTTCCAACTTAATCAGCTTTCGTGTCTTTTTTTGGGGGGGGCAAGGTATTGGTTTATTAGTTAGTCATAAATGAGCCTATGCTTCTCAGCACTTAAGAAGACCAGTCGATTTTACTAACTTTCAGAGTCCGTGGTGTCAAATGCGCTGAGTACAGTGGTGGGAATGACTGGCCTGTGCTCTCTACTGTTCATACAATCCTAGCTGTATGTATACAAATGCTTCTGACTTCAGGAAGAGTCAAATTTGTGTTGCTTATTAACTGAAAGCATTCATCTACAAAGCCCCAAAATCAGCATCAGGGAGTCTCTCCCAGAATTTGGCTTCACCTTTATTCACTCAGCCAGGAGTTAAAAGCCCTGCCCCTGGAATTGGACTTCAACGCAGCATATATTACCCTGTCACTGTGTACTTTAGAGGTTAACAAACTGATCACTATATGGCTTTAAAGGACAGGTTTTTGTCAGAGTAAAGCAGATATAAACCCAATCACTAAAATCTCTTATATGCTTTAACATTTTTATTTTTTTTTAAATCTGCAGCTTTCATTAAAATAATATCTGCTGATCCTGCCATGAAAGTTCTTGTTCAGACACTTCTGTTATATGGTGACAACGATCTGACCCTGTCTCCTAATTGTACCTCTGCGTTGTGACCTAGTCATACAGGCTTCTGGGGGAGGCCACAAGTGGCTGCTTCAATGTACAGTATGCAGGCACGCAACAGGTCATCACCAGCAAGAATCCTATTCTGAGAAATGCCATGCAGACATTGGTGGGGTGCATTTAGACATAAAATGGCTGCAAAGAAGCTGCAGGAGAACCTCAGCAGGGAGATGTAACAATGAAAAAGGTAAAAACAGTATTTTATTTAAAAAAACAAACAGTTTGTAAGAAATTGATGGACGTTCCACTATTTTTTTTAACTCAAATGCATAACTTTGTAACTAAAAACATGCTAAAAGAGCCAGGCCAAGTGTTTACGGAGAGAGGAGATTAATAATTTGTGCAAAATAGCCTGCGAAAAAAACAAAATGGTATGGGCTAATAATTTGCATTAAAAACAGGGGTTTTAGTTGCACGCATTTGTAAATATATGTGGAAGTCTAACAGCTTTGCCTCTGTAAAGTTTGTTCTTCACTCAAACTCTTTTTGTATAGCTTGCTTATTGGAATGGAACACATTCAGTTGTCATTGAGCAGAGCTTATTCTTCATGAGGAAGCCTGGTAGATATTCCAGAGTGATTGTGATACGGGGGAATCTGGGTGATTATAACTAAGGAAAGGTGGTAGGCCATGCAAGCTACAGTGCCTTTAAAAAGTATTCATACCCCTTGAAATTTTCCACATTTTGTCATATTACAGCCAAAAACGTAAATGTATTTTATTGGGATTTTATGTGATAGACCCTAACGGAGTGGCCCGCCACTGCATACATATATATATACTAGGGCCAATTTAGACAGGAGTCAATTAACCTACCAGCATGTCTTTGGAGTGTGGGAGGAAACCAGAGTACCCCGAAGAAACGCACGCATGTACAGAGAGAACATGCAAACTCCAGGGAGGTAGTGTTGTGGTTGGGATTTCAACCAATGGCCCTAGTGCTGCTAGGCGGAAGTTCTAACCACTTAGCCACTGTGCTGCCCCAATGCATGGTAACCCTTAGCAGTTTGTGCAGTGCCATTCATTTAACACCAAACCCCAATACATAGCTGCAGTACGGGGCAACATACCCATGCTGCAGCATACCACAGCACACATGCTATGTCATAATAATGTTTTCGTCATTGAGGTACTTTGGCAGCCCATATCAAACTGGCGAAAATGCTAATTGCATGTATGCAATACAACACTGCAATGAAGCACATAGGTTTGAAGGGAGCTTTAGTGCCACATGAAGTTAATGACATAATTTTCAAGTGAAGCTGTGTTTTTTTTAATGTGGGATAACAATTACCGTAATTGACCATAGGGTAATATATACACCTAATTGGTGGTAAGGTAACACTCACTTAATTTGGTGTCTGCTTCCCCTAGTACTTATATTAATCACCTATTTACCTGCTGGAATGAAGTGAAAAACCAAGTTTTTGCAGATATGGGGGGCATGTAATTATCTCCACTTCTTTACATCATGCACTAGGTGCCTAGGCAGGTAGTCTCCTAGCCAGAGAGATGTCATCTGACAGCAGAGGTTACAGTCCTTAGCCCTCAACAAGCTCTAACCAGATCAACTTACAGTATGTAGGGTCTCTGGAGGAACAAATGGAAGGCAAGTATACATAGCAAGCTTGGTCATTAAGTACTTCTGTTATCTTAATCTAATAGCGCAACACACAGTACAGTTTCAGTATAATCTAGCTGTAAACATAACATTACATGACCATTGCACATTCTTGAACACCATGACCAGGGATGTGCTAAGGTTACGACAAGATAATCTGGCCCCAAACATTGTCCACACCACAGACACAATCCAAAATGTTTTCAGTGTAGTCAGTGTTCAGTAATTAAAAATACTTAGTTGAGATTTTTTTAGATCACAAATTGGGCATTTATGGTCTCCAAACACTCTACAACACTGTAGTCTACAGATCCATAAAATACAAAAATATGTATAAATAGAAAAAAAATTGCTCGATGGACCATTTGGTCTTTTTTTCTGCCTTCACTTTTCTATGTTATATCTCTAGTGGTTCAAAATTCGAATTCTTCAAGGCAAACTTTTTTTCTTCTTTTTTTTTCCAAGGCAAACTTTTTATTGTGCCCCCAGCTTGTGTAAAAACTTGTAACTCTTGCATACTGACCTCATCTCCAGCACTGTGCCTCACCATACCCAATGTAATTTACCCAAAGACTGCTGAGGATATACTATCAGTGCAGGGTGTTATTGACCTGACCCCTAAGGGGACATCACCACATAGCCCTGCACTAACATATCATGATGAAAGGAATGACGCTAAAGTCAATACGTCAGCTTCACTCTCTGCATTTTCATGGACTGCTCAAGCCAGGGCTATGGAAAAAAGAAGGGGAGCATGGACATCATGTGACCAGCCCAAAGACTCCTGTAATAGTATTAAAAAAAAGGAAACACAATATTGAAAGGACTGTTGGACTTTGGGAGGGGAAGCGGGCTGAGTGGGTATGGGATATGGGATGGAACATGGTGGGTGGGTATGGAATGGGACATGGAATTGGCCTTTAAGTCTTAGCCTTACCTGTCTCAGAAAGCTGGGAGGTGTGATTGGGGGACTATCCGGTTGTCTTTTGGGATCAGAAAGGAATTTTTTTCCTGTTATGCAGCGTACACACGGTCGGACTTTTCGACCAGACTTGTCCGACGGACGCCGACGGACCAAATCCGGCGGACAATCCGATCGTGTGTGGGCTTCACCGGACCTTCAGCGGACTTTTCCAGTCGCAAATCTGATGGACTTTAGATTTGGAACATGCTTCAAAGCTTTACATCGTAACTCCGCCGGACCCAGAAATCCGCTTGTCTGTATGCTAGTCCGACGGACAAAAACTGACGCTAGGGCAGCTATTGGCTACTGGCTATCAACTTCCTTATTTTAGTCCGGTGTACGTCATCACGTACGAATCTGTCGGACTTTGGTGTGATCGTGTGTAGGCAAGTCCGTTCGTTAAAAAGTCCGTCGTAAGTCCGTCAAAAGTCCACTGGAAAGTCTGTCGGACAAGTCCGGTCGAAAAGTCCGCCCGTGAATACGCGGCCTTAGAGTTAAATAGATGACACTTTATAAGGGTTTTTGCCTTCTTCTGGATCATCTGTGGATTTAAGCGTCTAAGCATACAAGGTATTTTACTTATTTCTTTTTTTGGCTTTGGTTTAACTTGATGTGTATGTATCTTTTTTCAGCCTGACCAATTATGTAAGTAGGTAACTATGCCAATCATAACTAACCTGTTCGTCAGCGCCATCCAGTCCCCGATCTTCCTGCTGGGCAGGCGCAGCTCCAACTATATCCGCTGCTATCCCATTAATGGAAGCACAGTGATTTAACTGAGCCATGGTCAGGACCTCTGAACCTCCTCCTGTAAAAGCAAGCAGTGTGGTCATTGACATGCCATTAAAAGCATTTAGCAGTATTGCTTACCATGGAATATTATTTTTACCAGAACCTGATGTTCAGTCTTGACTTGACTTTCATTGTATTTACTAATGTATTGCCCACAATGATTGTACAGAGCAAAGTGGTCATTATGCACCTGTGATTTTTCCACTGCAGGTTTGAATCTATACAGTTACATTTATCAAAAATGGTAACAATAGTGCTTCAAGCGTTTGAAGAACCCTCATATCCCTCATCTCTCAGGTGTACAGTATTTCACTAGCCTACATTGCTTGACCCTCACACAATAATTATCAGCGATGTTTCATTAGAGAGCACTGCATGTATGGATCAATCCATGTATGCCCACCCTTAAAAGCTAAACTCAAAAACAATGAATACATTTATTTATCTATGTAAAAAAATGTTTCTAAAAATACAAGCAGTGTAAATACCTTAATTTAACTGTATATCAGCCACCATCCAACCTTCCCGGATTCAGTGAGACTGACCCGAGATGTGAACAAAATCCCAGCATCCCATGAATGCTGGCTGAATCTCAGAACCCTATGCTGGAGCAAGTTCAGGCACTTGGCTCCAGTATTTAGCCTGGCAGAGGAACGCTAGCTCAGGCAGGGCATCTGCCCCACATCTCTTGTGGGGTGCTCAGATTCCCAGATACCAAAATTGCCCCCTATATGGCAGCCAGCATTTCTAGATTCACTGCAGAGCTGACAGAAGCCTTCTCTAGGCTTCCTCCTGAAGTGTCCCCCATTCTCAAGTTCTAAAGTTGGGAGGTATGTATCAGCCTCTTGTAATCCCCTGTATACTCATTTTGGGAGAAGGAAGGGTAGCATTTAGGGCCAATCAAGTGTATGCTGCATGCAAATTTGCCCACAAGTAGAAAACGGAGAGATGACTTTACCTGTCCCCCGACGCTCCTTCACTGGTAAGTATAGATGGGAACATTGCAAAAGTTCAGAACCGAATAACTAACCCCATTGTGATCTATGTGACCCGAACTAGAAAAATCAAAAGTGCCCATTTTGAAGGCTTATATGTCACTGTCACTGATGCATGCATTGTCATGGCTCACCATTCTTGTGGCCTTCTCAAATGGTGACAGTACAGTGCATGCATTCTTTATCGGCAGCCATTGGCGTGGGAAAAAAAAGCCCAGCCAGCCTGAGCCTGTCGTTGTGCCATACTCACACAGGTACTCGTTGACGGCCCTCTGCTGCATATGCAGCCGCTGCAGCATTGCCAAAGTCGAGTTCCACCTGGTGGGCATGTCACAAATCAGGCGATTTACAGGCAGGTGGAATTCCTGCTGAATTTCAGCCAACTGAGCACTGGCTGTGTATGATCGGCTAAAATGGCTACAGACTCTTCTGGTCTGCTTTAGCAGACTCTCCAACCCTTGGTACCTATTTAAAAAATGCTGCACCACCAAATTGAGGACATGTGCCAGGCATGGCACATGTGTCAACTTTCCCTGTCTAAGGGCGGACAGGAGGTTTGTGCCATTGTCGCACACCACTATTCCTGGCTCCAGCTAGCATGGCGTGAACCACCTCTGGGCCTGCCTGTGCAGAGCTGCAAGAATCTCTGCTCCGGTGTGGCTCCTGTCCCCTAGACAGATCAGCTGAAGCACTGCATGGCACCATTTAGCATGACTCATTGAATAGCCCCTTGAACACTTAGCGGGTACTTGTGGATCATAAGACAATTCAGCAGAGGAGGACATGGAAGAAGAGGAGGGGGTAGAGCTGATAAATCTCGCACCACCACCACTAGCTGTATGGAGACGTGGTGGCACAACAAGCTGCAGCACTGAGCCCTGTCCTGCATCCTTCTGAGTTGCAAGCAAAATTACCCTGTGTGCTGTAAAAAAAATATATCATCCCTGACCATGCTTGCTGGACCACGTTAGCAGTAACGTGGACCTTGTGGCTGACTGCCTTGCCCAACTATGCCACAGAATTGCCTTCCACGTGATGGTAGAGAGCTGAAAATGGCCTTAGGTGAAAAGAAATAGCGACTAGGAACCTGCCATTGTGGTACAGCACATTCTGCAAAATCACGGATGGGGCAGAATCCACCAAACGGGAAGGCAGGAGTTGTAAAGCCAGCAGCTTTGGCAAGCTTGAATGTAGACTCTGGCCATGGGGGTGTCAGTAACTGTATTCTATTTTTTTTAGCTGTAGCAGATGGGGCAGAGAAATGTGCCTGCTGTAGTCTACAGTCAGTGGTGTGCTAATGGCAGATGTGCTGCAAGGACCTGGGACACCCTACATTATACCATCATCCCTGTCAGTGGAGGCTGCTGAGAGGTCATGAGGTATAGCAGAGGTAGACCGAAAAGGTGAGGAGTTAGGAGTAGCAGAATTGCTTCACATTTGTGTGGCTTTCAGGTGCTCTTGTCAACGAGTGGTGGGAGGTTAAATGCAGTGTCCAGCATGTGTGTCAGACTTCCATGTACCTGACCGATGAGCCCGATAGAGCAGAGGAAGGTCTCCCTTACGTGTCTGACTCTTGGCCCCTGGTAGTATTAACAGGAGGTATGGGATTGCAGAGTGGTATGAGAGCCTGGCGGGTGGCAGCAGAAGAGCCGGCTCTGGATCCAGGTGCTGGAGGTTTGGTGATCACTTGACAACAGGCAGGCAGGCCGGTACACAGGCAGCGGATGCAGAGCAGGAGTGGAGCAGGCAGGTCGTGTCACAGGCAGGGTTGGCAACAGGTGGGTAACGAAGTACAGAGGAGAATGCAGGTTCAGAGTCAAGGCAGGCTGAGGTCAGGTGCAGGCAGAAGACAAAGGATAATCCAAGGGGCAAGCCGGGTAGTCAGGAGATCAAGCATTCAAACAGAGTAACAGGAGCAATGACACAGGAAGCTGCAGATCAGACAGCACTAAGCAAAGTGCACAGACAGTTTAAATAGGCCGACTGGCGGCAAACGCGCACACCGGCAAGCACAACAATGCGCGCACCAGAGCGCCCAGCACTGCGTCCATTATGGGAACTTCTCTGACAATGTGGTATCCAAATGGCTGGTGTTTTTGCCATGCTTGATGTGCTTGAGGCAAAGTTTGCAAATTGCAACAGTGTGATCGGCTGCACATGTGCTAAAAAAAGGCCCAAACAGCTGAGCTGTGGGAAGTGGGCCGGGAGATAACAGCTCCACAATCTGGTGGAATAAGATGGCTGCTCTCTACTCTTCCATGATGACTGCCTCTTTGGGGTTGTGCTTCACCCTCACTTTCCTCCTCTGCTGTATCCGGCACCCAAGTCGTTATCATCATCATCTTCATCCTCATTATCACTGGAGACAACTTGGCAATACGCTGTGGCTGGGGGAACATGACTGCCAATTTGTTGTTTACCAGTGTTCTCCCCTCTCTGTAGGCTCATGTTCCTACCTTCCTCATCCTCAGAACCAAGATCTGAATTAAGTAATAGCTGTGCATCTTCGAGGAGCAAGTGGCTGACGTTATATTCAAATAACTCAGCTAACTCTTCCATGCCTGATGCTGGGGATATGGCAGGAGTAGCTGTGGACAATGAGGCAGAACAAGCCACTCTGGCAGCTGCAGTGGACTGCGCACTAGTCTCTGCTTGGGTGACAGAGGATGAGGAGGATAATGATGGTTTAGTAAGCCAGTCCACCACCTCCTCTGCATATTGTGGCTGGATGACATGTGCAACATCACTAAACAAAGGAAATGATGCCCTGCCTGAGGATGGACCATGTCCACCTCTCCCTGTGGACACAGATGCTGCTGGGCCCCTCACAGTGCCATAGGAACGTCTGCCTCTCCTTGTTGACCTCCCAGACATGATGGGGGGGGGGGAGGGGTGCTTATTAACAAAATGTAATGAAGATGAGGAAATGTGTATGTGGATGCACTTTAATCAATGGAAAGTGGTGTTTGGTGCATTTTAACTTGAATACTCACTACACAGACACACTTAACTATACAATATTGTACAGCAAAACTGCACTGACACACTGATGTATACTGCATTAAACGTGCACTAACGCACTGAAATATATTGCTCTAAATGTGCACTAGCACACTGAAATGTACTGCGTTAAACGTGCAGTAATGCACTGATATATACTTCATTAAACGTGCAGTAACGCACTCAAATTGAGTGAGTATTGTGAGTACCCTAGTATTGTGTGTACCCTAGTATTGTGTGTACCCGAGTGTCGGGTGTACCTCAGTGTCGGGTGTACCTCAGTGTCGGGTGTACCTCAGTGTCGAGAGTACCTGAGTGTCGAGAGTACCTGAGTGTCGAGAGTACCTGAGTGTCGAGAGTACCTGAGTGTCGAGAGTACCTGAGTGCCGAGAGTACCTGAGTGCCGAGAGTACCTGAGTGCCGAGAGTACCTGAGTATTGGCTGAGTAGTGGTGGGGATCATTAGTACCTATGTATTGTGTATAATTGTGTGTACCTGTGTATTGTGAGTACCTGTGTAGTGTGAGTGCACATGGGCAGTGAGTGCACGTGGTCTGCGAGTGCACGTGGTCTGCGAGTGCACGTGGGCAGTGAGTGCACGTGGTCTGCGAGTGCACGTGGTCTGCGAGTGCACGTGGTCTGCGGGTGCACGTGGTCTGCGGGTGCACGTGGTCTGCGGGTGCACGTGGTCTGCGGGTGCACGTGGTCTGCGGGTGCACGTGGTCTGCGGGTGCACGTGGTCTGCGGGTGCACGTGGTCTGCGGGTGCACGTGGTCTGCGGGTGCACGCGGGTCTGCGGGTGCACGCGGGTCTGCGGGTACACGCGGGTCTGCGGGTACACGCGGGTCTGCGGGTACACGCGGATCTGCGGGTACACGCGGATCTGCGGGTACACGCGGGTCTGCGGGTGCACGCGGGTCTGCGGGTGCACGCGAGTCTGCGGGTGCACGCGGGTCTGCGGGTGCACGCGGGTCTGCGGGTGCACGCGGGTCTGCGAGTACCTGTGTATTGTCTTGTTGAGTACCTGTGAAGTTTATTGTTGAGTATTAGTGTCAGGAAGCTAGTTGTTAGGTAATTTGGACAGGGTACAATCCCCAATCCTCATTAAATTGGTAGGTACGATGCCTGGTGGATGTGGAGATGCGACTCTGTGTTCATCTTGCGGCATTTATGCGTTCCTTGATTATCTAAACGAGGGCGAATACTGCTGTGCAAAATGTAAGCACATTGTTTCCCTGGAAGCCCAGGTTCTGAATCTAGGGAAGCAACTGTCAGCACTGAGAAGACCGTCCATACTAAAGGAGAGCTAGGAATGTACCCGGCGGGTACCAGCACAGAGACGGGTGGAGACAAAGAGGTGCAGGCACCAGAATAGAGTAGACGTCTGACAGTCAGAAGGGATGGAGGGCGAAGTGCCAGGGAGGCCGATCCAGGGCTGGAGCAACCCAATAAGTACGCTCCATTGAGTGATATTGGTGAAACCAGTCAGGGACCAGCACTGCTGGAGCTGAGGGACTCTCCTAGCTGCCAGGGAAAGAACTCCAGTGAGAGTGGGGGGGAAGCGAGGGTAAAGGATAGACAGATTCTGGTGGTAGGGGACTAAATTCTTAGAAGGACAGAGAGGGCAATCTGTGACAAAGACCTGAAGCACAGAACTGTATGCTGTCTACCGGGCACTCAGGTTCGGCAGATTACTGGGAGGGGCTGGGGAAGACCCGGCTGTCATGGTGCACGATGGCACCAATGACAAAGTCAGAGGCAGATGGAGTGTCCTAAAGAACGTTTTTAAGGACTTGGGAGCTAAATTGAGGAAAACGACCTCCAAGGTAGTATTCTCAGGAATACTACCGGTACTTCGAGCCACACCAGAAAGGCAGAGTGAGATTAGAGAAGTAAACAAGTGGTTGAGGAGCTGGTGTAGTAAGTAGGGGTTTGGGTTCCTGGTGGACTGGGCCGACAGTCGGTCACTAGTACTATAGAAGGGACGGACTGTACCTAAATGAGGAGGGTGTAGATCTGCTGGGAGTAAAGATGGCCAAAAAGTTAGAAGGGTTTTTAAACTAGGCGAAGGGGGGGGGGGGTTCCAGAGGTAGAGATAGTCAGCGCGGAATATATTCCAGAGGGTAGTATTGGGGGCAGTAGCTGTAGGTTGACTAAAGCACATAAACCCAAGGTAAGTATAGTAACAAGTCCTAGTTGCAATCTCGGAACACCCAATAAGAGGATAGTATGCAACCGGTCTAAACTACGTGGCATGTTCACCAATGCCAGGAGCCTGGCAGACAACATGGGTGAACTAGAGATACTGTTGTACAAGGAGGATCTGGATTTTGTGGGAATTTCTGAGACCTAGTTTAACAGCTCTCAAGTGAATGGGAGAGATTACATCACTAAGGGAGCTAGGGAGGAGGTGAAATCCTTATGAGTAGAGCTCCAAAGGGATGAAGCTAAAGGGAAAATAATACTGGCTATAGACCCCCTAACCTGAGAGAGGAGGGGGAGACGTACTTCCTATCACAATTTGGATTAGCAGCTAGGATGGGAAGTGTTATCATAATGACGGACTTTAATTATCCAGACATAGACCCGGCAGAGGGAACTATGCATTCGTCTAAGGCTCGCCAGTTCCTAAATGTTTTGCAGGACAATTTCATGGGTCAGATGGTAGATGCACCATCTAGAAATAAAGCGTTACTAGATCTACTGATTACCAATAATACAGACCTGATCATGGATGTGGAAATACGGGGCAATTTAGGAAACAGCGATCACAGATCAATTGGCTTCAGTATAAATCACACAAATAGGAAACATAAGGGGAATACAAAGACACTGAATTTCAAAAGAGCCAACTTCCCTAAACTATGAACCTTGCTAGAAGGCATAAATTGGGATAACATTTTAAGAACAAAGAACCCGGAGGAGAGATGGGTTTGCTTTAAGAGCATATTAAATAAGGGCATTAGCCAGTGCATCCATTGGCTTAACTCCAATGTAAAAATGCATATAAAAGCAAAGGAGAAGGCCTTCAAAAAATACAAGGTTGAAGGATCATCATCAGCATTCAGACTTTATAAAGAATGCAACAAGAAATGCAAGGGTGTAATTAGGGCGGCTAAGATAGAACACGAAAGACGCATAGCGTAGGAGAGCAAAAAAATCCCAAGAAATGCAAGTATGTAAACAGTAAAATAGGGAGGACAGACCATATTGGCCCCATAAAGAATGAGAAAGGACATCTGGTTACTAAAGATGGGGAGATGGCGAAGGTATTGTATCTATTCTTCTCCTCGTCTTCACAAGGGAATCGGGGGGCTTTAGTAACCAAAACGGCAGTGTTTATCCTCATGACACATCACAGGAAGCACCCTCATGGCTAACAGAGGACAGAATTAGAATCAGACATGGGAAAATTAACATTAATAAATCACCGGGACCAGATGGCTTGCAACCGAGGGTACTTAGGGAACTCAGTCAAGTAATTGCCAGACCATTGTTCCTAATTTTTACTGACAGTCTACTGACTGGAATGGTACCAGTGGATTGGAGAAAAGCCAATGTAGCACCAATATCTAAAAAAAGGGTCCAAAATACATCCCTGGGAATTACAGACCAGTTAGCCTAACATCAATAGTATGCAAGCTCTTGGAGGGGATGATAAGGGACTATATACAAGTTTTTAGTAATGAAAACAGTATCATTAGCAGTAATCAGCATGGATTCATGAAGAATCGTTCTTGCCAAACCAATCTATTACCCTTCTATGAGGAGGTGAGTTGCCATCTAGATAAAGGAAGGCCTGTAGACATGGTATATCTGGATTTTGCAAAAGGATTTGACACAGTTTCCCATAAACGTTTACTGTACAAAATAAGGTCCTTTGGCATGGACCATAGGATGAGTACATGGATTGAAACATGGCTACAAGGGCGATTTCAGAGGGTGGTGATTAATGGGGAATACTCGGAATGGTCAGGGGTGGGAAGTGGGGTCCCCCAGGGTTCTGTGCTGGGACCAATCCTATTTAATTTGTTCATAATTGACCTGGAGGATGGGATAAACAGTTCAATCTCTGTATTTGCGGATGATACTAAGCTAAGCAGGGCAATAACTTTTCTGCAGGATGTGGAAACCTTGCAAGAAGATCTGAACAAATTACTGGGGTGGGCAACTACATGGCAAATGAGGTTTAATGTGTAGAAATTTAAAATAATGCAATCTATACACTAGGGGGAGAACCTCTGGGGGAATCTAGGATGGAAAAGGACCTGGGGGTCCTAGTATATGTTAGGCTCAGCAATGGCATACAATGCCAAGCTGCTGCTCACAAAGCAAACTGAATATTGGCATGCATTAAAAAAGGGATTTGACTCTGGTCCGGCTGCACCTATAGTATGCTGTCCAGTCCTGGGCACCAGTCCTCAGGAAGGATGTACTGGAAACGGAGCAAGTATAAAGAAGGGCAACAAAGCTAATAAAGGGTCTGGAGGATATTAGTTATGAAGAAAGGTTGCGAGCACTGAACATATTCTCTCTGGAGAAGAGACGCTTGAGAGGGGATAGGATTTAAATTTACAAATACCGTACTGTGTGACCCCACAATAAGCATAAAACTTTTTTGCGGAAGGGAATTTAACAAGACACTTGGCCACTCATTAAAATAAGAAGAAAAAAGGTTTAACCTTAAACTACGTAGAGGCAAGGATGTGGAATTCCCTTCCACAGGTGGTGGTCTCCGTGGGGGACATCGATACTTTCAAAAAACAATTAGATAAGCACCTGAACAACAACAACATACAGGGATATACAAGGTAATACGGACATATAATCACACACATAGGTTGAACTTGATGGACTTGTGTCTTTTTTCAACCTCACCTACTATGTAAATATACTGCGTTAAACGTGCAGTAACGCACTCAAATGTACTGCGTTAAACGCACAGTAACATACTGATATAAACTGCGTTAAAAGTGCAGTAACGCACTCAAATATACTGCGTTAAATGTGCAGTAACACACTGATATATACTGTGTTAAACGTGCAGTAACGCACGCAAATATACTGCATTAAACGTACAGTAACACACTGAAATGTATTGCGTTAAACGTGCAGTAATGCACTGAAATATACTGCACTAAACGTGCACTAACGCATTGATATATACTGTATTAAACGCGCAGTAACGCACTCAAATATACTGCGTTAAACTGCAGTAACGCACTGATATACACTTCTTTAAATATGCAGTAACACACTGAAATAAACTGCATTAAATCTGCAGTAACGCACTCAAATATACTGCATTAAATGTGCAGTAATGCACTGATATATACTGCGCTAAACTGCAGTAACAAACTGAAATATACTGCGCTAAATGTGCACTAATGCACTGATATATACTGCGTTAACACACTGAAATATACTGCGTTAAACATGCAGTAACGCACTAAAATACATTGCATTAAACGTGCACTAACGCACTGATATGTACTGCGTTAAACATGCGCAAACGCACTGATATATACTGCCTTAAACGTGCACTAACACACTCAAATAAACTGTGTTAAATGTGCAGTAACAAACTCAAAAATACTACTTTAAACGTGCAGTGACACACTGAAATATACTGCGATAAACGTACAGTAACGCATTCAAATAAACTCTGTTAAACGTGCAAGAACGTACTCAAGTATACTGCGTTAAACGTGCAGTAACACACTGATATATACTGTGTTAAATGTGCAGTAACGCATTGATATATACTGCGTTAAACGTGCAGTAATGCACTGATATATACTGCGTTGAACGTGCAGTAATGCACGGATATATACTGCATTAAACGTGCAGTAACACACTCAAATATGCTGCATTAAACATGCAGTAACGCACTGATATATACTGCGTTAAACGTGCAATAATGCACTCAAATGTACTGCGTTAAACGTCCAGTAACGCACCAATATATATTGCGTTAAATGTAGAGTAACTCACTAATATATACTGCGTTAAACGTGCAGTAATGCACTGATATATACTGCAATCAACATGCAGTAATGCACTCAATCATACTATGTTAAACGTGCAGTGACACACTCAAATGTACTGCGTTAAATGTGCATTAATTCACTGATATGCAGCATCTCACCAAAGTGAGTATACCCCTCACATTTTTGTAAATATTTTATTCTATCTTTTCATGTGACAACACTGAAGAAATTAAACTTTGCTACAATGTAAAGTAGTGAGTGTACAGCTTGTATAACAGTGTAAATTTTCTGTCCCCTCAAAATAACTCAACACACAGCCATTAATGTCTAAACTGCTGGCAACAAAAGTGAGTACACCCCTAAGTGAAAATGTCCAAATTGGGCCCAAAGTGTCAACATTTTGTGTGGCCACCATTTTTTTCCAGCACTGCCTTAACCCTCTTGGGCATGGAGTTCACCAGAGCTTCACAGGTTGCCACTGGAGTCCCCTTCCACTTCTCCATGACGACATCACAGAGCTGGTGGATGTTAGAGACTTTGCGCTCCTCCACCTTCCGTTTGGGGATGTCCCACAGATGCTCAATAGGGTTTAGGTCTGGAGACATGCTTGGCCAGTCCATTACCTTTACCCTCAGCTTCTTTAGCAAAGCAGTGGTTGTCTTGGAGGTGTGTTTGGGGTTGTTATACTGTTGGAATACCGCCCTGCAGCCCAGTCTCCGAAGGGAGGGGATCATGCTCTGCTTCAGTATGTCACAGTACATGTTGACATTCATGGTTCCCTCAATGAACTGTAGCTCCCCAGTGCTGGCAGCACTCATGCAGCCCCAGACCATATCACTCCCACCACCAGGGTAGTGGGAGTGTCATGCAAGACTGTAGGCAAGACACACTTGTCTTTGTACTCTTCACCAGGTTGCCGCCACACACGCTTGACACCATCTGAACCAAATAAGTTTATCTTGGTCTCATCAGACCACAGGACATGGTTCCAGTAATCCATGTCCTTAGTCAGCTTGTCTTCAGAAAACTGTTTGCAGGCTTTCTTGTGCATCATCTTTAGAAGAGGCTTCCTTCTGGGATGACAGCCATGCAGACCAATTTGATGCAGTGTGCAGCGTATGGTCTGAGCACTGACAGGATGACCTCCCCACCCCGTTAACCTCTGCAGCAATGCTGGCAGCACTCATATGTCTATTTCCCAAAGACAACCTCTGGATATAACGCTGAGCACGTGCACTCAACTTCTTTGGTTGACCATGGCAAGGCCTGTTCTGAGTGGAACCTGTCCTGTTTAACCGCTGTATGGTCTTGGCCACAGTGCTGCAGCTCAGTTTCAGGGTCTTGGCAATCTTCTTATAGCCTATGTAGAGCAACAATTTATGTAGAGCAACAATGCTTTTTTCAGATCCTCAGAGAGTTCTTTGCCATGAGGTGCCATGTTGAACTTCCAGTGACCAGTATGACAGAGTGAGAGCGATAACAACAAATTGAACACACCTGCTCCCCATTCACACCTGAGACCTTGTAACGCTAACGAGTCACATGACACCGGGGAGGGAAAATGGCTAATTGGGCCCAATTTGGACATTTTCACTTAGGGGTGTACTCACTTTTGTTGCCAGCGGTTTAGACATTAATGGCTGTGTGTTGAGTTATTTTGAGGGGACAGAAAATTTACACTGTTATACAAGCTGTACACTCACTACTTTACATTGTAGCAAAGTGTAATTTCTTCAGTGTTGTCACATGAAAAGATAGAATAAAATATTTACAAAAATGTGAGGGGTGTACTCACTTTTGTGAGATACTGTATACTGCGTTAAACGTACAGTAACACACTGGTATACACTGCATTAAACGTGCAGTAACGCACTTATATTGCTTTAAACATGCAGTAACGCACTTAAATATACCGCGTTAAACATGTAGGAATGCACTCAATTATACTGCGTTAAACGTGCAGGAATGCACTCAAATATACCACGGTAAACGTGTAGTAACGCACTCAAATAAGCTGCGTTAAACATGAAGTAACGCACTCAAATATATTGCGTTAAAGCGTAAAGTAACGCATTGATATATACTGCGTCAAACGTGCAGTAACGCACTGTACTGCAGGAGACCTGCCCTGACAAATTAAACTGACAATAAAGTAAAAATTAATGGGGGGGGCGTGGCCGGATGTGATCAAGGCAACAAGCGTTTCTTAGAGGCTCCGCTTATCCTGAGAAAATCCGTCTATTTGGAGCATTCCTTTTCCTAATCCAACCTGATTATCGGGTGGGGGAAGCAGGCAGGAGCAAAAAGATGCCTTCCGCGTCCGCAAAGAAGCAGCAGAAAGCCGAATATGATCAACGCCATACCCGCTCTAAGAAGGACGGAACGAAAGACCCCGCCCCCGCCATCTTGCCAGCACGGACCTCGGCAAAGCGCGCCACGCTGACTTCAGGAAAGATGGCGTCGGAAAGAGAAGCTGCGGAGATGGAACTCACTGAGGACCAAACGGAGGAGTCTCAGGGGGCTGTGGACACAGATGCCATAATCCGGCCGATCCTAGATGCCATAAACACCAGTAAGTCGGAACTTATGGGAAGGATAGACCACCTATCCTCTGAATGTACCTTAATAAGGCATGATCTAGACAAGATCCGGGGGCGGCTCACCACGGTGGAAACAAGGGTCTCTGATGTGGAAGATGTCACACACTCTCAGGGGGCAAACATAGCTGAACTGAAGGATATGGTGCTCTCCTTGCAGCGTAGAGCCATAGATGCAGAAGACCGGCAGAGGAGGAATAATATTAGAGTGGTAGGCCTACCTGAAGGGGCAGAAGGAGACAAGCCTGTTCTATTTGCTGAAAGTTTTTTCAAACAACTCCTGTCACTGAGAGATTTACCCCCCACCTATGTGGTTGAGAGAGCACATAGAGTACCAACAGGACGCAGACCGCCGGGAGCATACCCTAGACCCCTGTTGGTTCGGTTTCTGAACTATAGAGACCGGGATATGATTTTAGCCAAGTCCAGACAAGTTCCAGAGCTGAAATATGAAAATGCAAGAGTGATGTTCTTTCCGGATTTTTCGGCGGCCACACAGCAACAACGCAGATCTTTCAATGACATACGCAAAAGATTGAGAGACAAAGAGATCCAATACAGTATGTTATACCCGAGCAAGCTCAGGATCCAACATAAGGGAAGCGTGAAATTCTTTGAAGATCCTGGAGAGGCCAGTGACTGGCTAGACAAGGAACTCCCCTAATCATACAGAGAACTGAATTCAATCTTACCTGAACTGCAAGTTGCACCTGTTGTGCGTTATTTTGTGGCACGAGTTATCACCCTAACTATCCAGCAAACTGGGTAATACAGAGCAAGATGAATCACAAACATCCCGGCATATATGATGACAGATCCCAAAGGTATATTTTCTTACCCTGGAGTCCCTCTAAGGTGAGCCTAGATCCAGCCTGATAAAAGACCTGTGGGACAAAACATCACGAGGTAAACAAGGACCGAATGCTGGTGTGACGGAGAAATCTGGGGAAACAGCCTATGTTAACCGCCATTATTCACTGAAGGAGGATGATACCAAGGAAGATCTCTACATTGCTGTAAGGAAGGAAGGCTCTGTCCCCACCTTATGCTGAGGTACTTTAATTTTTTTTTGTATGCTAAAGTTATTTTTCTATTTTTATTTTGCTTTTTTGGATGCTCCAAAATTCTCTTGAAAAGGAGCGAAGAGGAAACAGGAAGATCAGTCACAGAGTTGCAGAACTGTCGATCGCAACGACCAGATTCCACAAGAAGTTTTTCTGTTGTTTTTTTGGGATGAAGCTACACACCAGAACTGTTTTTGAGTTCAGATGGGGACTTTTTTCTGGTATAATAGCAGGGGGGGAAGGTTTTTCTGTCACAGCCCAAGGGTATGAGTTGTCAAAATGGTATAGAGAGCTCTTGATGTTTACGAGTATGAAAGCACCGTTGGGGGGAGAAGTTTGGGTCCCCTGATGTTCCCCAAGATTAGATCTGTGCAGAGAGAAAAATATGACAGATAAAATTAATATTGTGTCCTGGAACGTCAGGGGACTCAACAACAAGTTCAAGAGGGCCTCAGTCTTTCAGTACTTGAAACATCACAGACCTCACATAGTGGTTCTACAAGAAACCCACCTAGAGGGTAGTAAAGTGTTGGCCTTACGCAAAAGGTGGATCCAAAGAGCGGTTCACTCCACATATTCTACGTTTGCGAGAGGGGTGTCAATTCTCATTAGCAGATCTATTTCTTGTACCATTCACCATATAGTTACTGATCCAGGGGGCAGGTACGCAGCAGTGATTATAGACATTTTCAACAGTCAAATGTTGTTGATAGCGGTATATGTACCTCCACCCTTCCAGGTTCAAATTCTCTATGACATGGTAACAAGACTGGCACAATTTTTACACCTGCCCATGGTGGTGTTGGGGGATTTCAATGCTGTGCTAGATGCGGCCTTGGACTCCTCCAACCCAAGCAGGGCAAGCTCGGGGGACCTAAAGAGTTGGGCCTCCACAGTCGGAGTGGAGGAGTTGTGGCGATGGAAACATCCAGCAGATAGATGTTTTTCCCACATATCAACAGCACATGGTTCCTCAGCGAGAATAGACTTGGCTTTTGGTAACAACATCATGTTACAGTATGTGTCTAGTATAGAATACCTGGCTGGGGGCCTGTCGGATCACAACCCCCTCCTTCTCACCATGACCGTTAAGCGGGGGGGAGGAGGGGGGTCCTGGCGCCTGTCTCCCGAGTGGTTGCAAAACGAACAGGTCGCGGCTCAGCTGGAGGAGGTGACAAAAAACTATTGGCAATCCAATGTTGATACGGCAGAGCCTCCAGTGGTTTGGGATGCCTTTAAGGCGGTAGTCAGGGGGGAATCCATATCGGCTATTAAGACGGCCAGGGTAAACGAAAATGAGGAATATAATAATATACAACAGGAAGAGAATGACAGGATTGTATGAATTGTATGAATCCCTACTAGAGGTCAGAAGACGTCTGTCATTGCAGGTTAAAGGTCAGACAAAAATAGAGGAAACTCAAAGGGCACATAAAATTTTTGCAGAGGGAGACAAAAATGGCAAGCTCCTGGCCATGCTAGTGGCGGATTACTCTCCGCTGGCTCACATTCCGGTTATTAAAGATAGGAATGGGATATTGGTCGGTGATCCGGTACTTATTATGCAGGAGTTTGTGGATTTTTTTTCATCGCTGTATTCTCCCACTCCTCCATATGACAGAGAGGAGTTGGACAATGTAATGCGAAACCTACCGATACCCAGTTTATCGGAGGAGGACTGCAATATATTGGAGGCCAAAATAACAATAAAGGAAATAGAGGCTGCAATGTGTGCATTCCCTCCCAATAAGGCGCCGGGACCGGATGGTATACCCGCAGACTTCTATAGGGCGAACATTGAACAACTAGCTAATAGGTTCAATTGGTTATTGGAACATTGTCTAGAGCACTCCTCCTTACCTGACTCTATGATGGAAGCATATATGATTCTCCTGCCAAAACCTGGGAAAGACTTGACAGAATGCGCATCGTACCGCCCTATCGCCCTACTAAATACCGACTTAAAAATTTTAACCAAAGTCCTAGCAACGAGATTGGCCCAGGTTATACAGACTATAGTTAATATAGATCAAACTGGCTTCATGCCAGGAAAATCGACAGACACAAATCTTAGAAGACTGTTTACTCATTTACAACTCCCCCCCACAGACTCTGAATCTAAAATAATAGTATCCCTTGATATAGCTAAGGCCTTCGATTCGGTAGATTGGCACTTTATGAGTAAGGTATTGGAGGTCATGGGATTTGGACCGCAATTTAGGAAGTGGGTCTCACTGCTCTATAGTAACCCCAAGGTGGCGATCCGCATGGGCGGGAGAGTGTCTCCGTTTTTTGAGATAGGAAGGGGCACAAGGCAGGGGTGCCCTCTGTCCCCCTTCCTTTTTGCCCTAGTAATAGAACCATTGGCCATTGCCTTGAGGGTATCCGGGAGGGTACAGGATATCAAAGTAGGCACTATCCACGAAACAGTTGCACTTTACGCGGATGATATGCTCTTGTTTCTATCAGACCCGAAAAATTCATTACCAGTAGTATTGGAAATCTTGGACGATTTTGCCAGGTTTTCCGGGCTACAAGTGAACTGGAACAAGTCTTCAATACTCCCTTTAGATGATAGAGCAAGGAATGGGGTTGACCCGGATATGCCACTACAATGGGTAACTACTATGAAATATCTGGGGGTAAAGATCACAGCAAAAATAGATGATTACATCTCCCTTAATATTCTCCCACTGATAGCATTTCTCAAACAAAAGACACAGGCATGGTCCAGACTTCCACTGTCCTTGATAGGCAGGATCAGCCTACTCAAAATGAAGGTCCTGCCTGTGATTTTATATTTTTTGAGACATGCTCCAGTGTGGATCCCAAAATCCCTTTTTCGTCAACTGGACGGTATTGTGAGCTCCTTTTTATGGGCTCCAAAGCCACCCAGGATTGGGATTAAGGTACTCCAGGAACCAGGAGACGGGGGGGGTCTGGCTCTGCCGGATTGGCACAAGTACTATCTGGCAGGGCAGATGGTTTTTGCTCGTAGATGGCTGACCATGGATGAAGGGGATGCAGCTACGGTGTTGGAAGCTGCACACCTTGGGGCTTACGAAAGCCTGCGTATGGCACTATTTAGGGGGCTTAAGTCTGAGTTGCCACTGACTACAACCATGAAGGCCACGATAAAAGCTTGGGAGATGGCGGTTCATTTGGCATCCCCGAGCTTTCTGGGCCATTCACCCACAACTCCGCTGTGGATGAATCCTATGCTACAGCACTTCTATAATTTACCTGATCCTATGATATGGGCAATTAAAGGGATTAAGACACTAGGTGACATAACAGCCCTCGGCGATCTTCTGACATTTCCCCAGCTAAAGGCAAGACACAACTTGGAAAATGCCTATCTATTCCGTTACTTACAACTTCGGCATGCTTATCAGTCACAATTCAAGGTCCGTAAAGTAGAATCTTTTCCGTCCACTCTTGAGTCAATGTTATCGGAGGAGGCTCTGGACAAACCCCTCTCCAAATCTTATAAAGAATTTTTCAAAACTACACCAAAAGCTGTAGCAAAGACCAGAAGTAAATGGGAAATGGAAGTCCCTGAGCTTCAGGGAGAGGACTGGGAGGAAGTATGGGATCAACCGTTTAAACATCTGGTGTCAGCCAGGGATAGGTTGATTCAATTCAAATTCCTTCACAGGAGTTACTATACTCCGGCAAGATTAAGAAAGATTTTTGGGCAGGCATCGGATGAGTGCTGGAGATGCACCTTCTCCCCGGCTGATGCTAGCCACATTTTCTGGGACTGTCCACTAATAAAAGGATATTGGGGGGAGGTCCTTTCATGTATTTCGGACCTTCTCGCAATACCTATTCCATTAAACATCAAGGTGTGTCTGTTGGGTTTAGTACAGGAGGTGGTACAGACCAGAGCATTAAGAACATTGCTTACTATCCTGCTCTTCTACGCAAAAAAGGCCATCCTACTAAAATGGAAAGATTCTCAAGCACCAAATGTCGCTTTTTGGAAGAAGTTGGTAAATAATATGATGCCCTTTTACAAATATACATATCAAGCTAGAGGATGTAAAAATAAATTTGTCAAGGTATGGCAGGCATGGTATGGAGATGAGAGTACAATAGGGTGAACGTATGATTATACTGTCTAAATGAGGGCTGGCTGATGGTAAATTATCGTTAAGAGGAAACATTATTCAAAGCAGGAATAAGTGAAAATAAATAGAAGATGACGGACTGGGGGAAATATAATGTGTAAATCACTCTGACTCGGCGGTGTAATAACTTCATGCCTTAAGAGACTTAGGAATATTTGATTATCATTAATAGAATTGGGCTGTGACAGGGGGGGGGGGGGGGGGAGGTACTCAGGGAGGGAGGGGGGGGAGGGAATTAAGGGTAAGAGGTATTGCTGGGCCCTGCGTGGTCAAATCTGGGCCCTGCCATGCTGGCGGCCCAGTAGTTACTGTATAAATGAAAATTTCAATAAAAAGAATTTAAAAAAAAAAAAAAAGTAAAAATTAATGGTCACACTACACTCACAAAAACTGACACTAAAGTAAAAATGAATGATCATACTACACTCGCACTGCACTATCACTAGATTCATAATATACTGAGATTCTACACTGACAATAGAATCACACTAGCAAGCAATAGCACACTAACTCACTAGTAGCACTGAACAGAGCCCTGTTCTATTCCTCTCCACGCCAATATCACACTACAAATGGCTGCTATGGAAAGAATATTTTTATATTGTGAGGCGGGACTAAGAGCAATGAGCCATGATTGGATTGAGTCATCATTTCTTTCTCCAATCAAGTCTCTGACAGTGCTGTGTGCTCTGATTGGGCAAAGCTTTCATTGCTTCAGCCAATCAGGACTTCCAATGCACTGTGCGGTGGCAAAGTGCATTGTGGTCATTTGGCGGGCCGAATAAACTGCCGATAATTGGGGTGGTCGTCGAACAGCAAACAGCCAAGGTTCGGCCCAAACTCATGCTTGGGCCAAACGGTTCATCCAACTCTACTGGTAAGTCACCGGCTGGAGCTTGGGTGATGACCAGGCTGTGTTGCTGAACTATAGCAAAGAAAAGTCAGGTAATCGGCTTAGTTGTGCTTTCTGGAAGGGCTGTGTGCACCTCAGGACTGGGGGGACAGAAATACATCTCTTTTGTCAGGTTAAAAAAAAAAAAAACATAAAATATATTATAATAAATATGTTTATCCGTTTGCTTGGAGTTCAGCTTTAACAATTGTACTTCTCTTCGCTGACTGAGAGGTGAAGTGGATGGAATACAGTATGTGTTGAATGGCCGCAGTGAAAGTTAAAATACAAAAAATGGAAAAATACAAAAATGGAAAAACAAACACTTAAAGTGGTAGTAGACTCGAAAAAAAAATCTGGGCCCCCTTCAGGTTTATGCCATAATGTACTAGTATGCGCCGCATATAGGGTTGCCACCTTTTCTTTGAGCCAAACTCGAACACTTCAGCGGGGCTTGGCATTTATTTTGTAGCATACACTATGAGATTGTAAAATACCTGGGACACCTCTGTGTGCCCTAGGGGAGTAGTAATGTGGCACACGCAGCAGTGAACAGTGGGTGTAGCCAATTGCATATAGTGCAGGCCTGTGTAATGTACAATATAGTGTATATGTAGTGTGTAATGTACAATATAGTGTATACGTAGTGTGTAATGTTTGGTGGGGAGCCTCCCAGTGTAATTTTGGGCGGTGGGGGAGGTCTCCTGGCGTATATATATATATATACATATAGATATAGATAGTGTATGGTGGGGAGGGGGAGTGGTGAGGACTGTATGTATGGTGTATGGGGGAACTCTGATGTAAGGGGGGACCTTATATCAGAGTCCACTGCATTCCCCTTTACATTAGAGTTCCCGTTTATGTAATTGTCCACAGAGTTCCAACTTGCATTTAAAATGGAAACTCTGTGGGGGGGGGGGGGACTCTGGTCACCATAGAGCACCTTCCGCACAGTAAATGCACTAAGGTAAGGTGGGAGGGGGTTACTGATATAAGGGGTAACCTTTATATCAGTGCCCCTTTACCATACTGTATTCACTGCCCCCTACATCAGTGATCCCACCTCAGACTGGCCTTGCTATGCTGTCACTGACCACCACTCAGGTGCACCGTGCAGGGCTCAGTCAGATGGTCCTTTCTGGGCTCCAGCTTGGTGCCTCTTGTTTCATCCTATATTAGACTACGAGACTGTGCGGCCATAATACAAGAGATGATCAGAGGCTACAGACATGATACAAGAGATGGTCAGAGACTGCAAACATACTACAGGCAATGGTCAGAGACTGCAAACATACTACAGGAGATGGTCAGAGACTGCAGACATACTACAGGAAATGGTAAGAAACTGCAGATATAGTACAGGAGATGTTAAGAAACTGCATACATGATGGTCAGATAGTGTGCAGACATGGTACAAAAGATTGTCAGAGACTGCAGACATAGTACAGGAGATGGTCAGAGAGTGTGTGGACATGGTACAGGAGATGGTCAGAGACTGCAGACATACTACAGGAGATGGTCAAAGACTGCATTCATGATACAGGAGATGGTCAGAGAGAGTGTGGACATAGTACAAGAGATGGTCAGAGACTGCATTCATGATACAGGAGATGGTCAGAGAGAGTGTGGACATAGTACAAGAGATGGTCAGAGACTGCATACATGATACAGGAGATGATCAGAAAGTGTGTGGACATGGTACAGGAGATGGTCAGAGACTGCATACATGATACAGGAGATGGTCAGAGAGTGTGTGGACATAGTACAGGAGATGATCAGAGAGTGTGTGAACATGGTACAGGAGATGGTCAGAGACTGCATACATCATACAGGAGATGATCAGAGACTGCAGACATGATACAGGAGATGGACAGAGAGTGCAGACAAAGTACAGGAGATGGTCAGAGAGTGTGTGGACATGGTACAGCCAGGAGATGGTCAGAGACTGCAGACATGATACAGGAGATGGTCAGAGAGTGCAGACAAAGTACAGGAGATGGTCAGAGAGTGTGTGGACATGGTACAGGAGATGGTCAGAGACTGCAGACATACTACAGAAGATGGTCAGAGACTGCAGACATGATACAGGAGATGGTCAGAGATAGGGGTGCAACGGATCGTCACTGATCTGTGATCCGAACGGTTCACCCTGTTCAGATCGGTACACATGCGCTCCGCGGAGCGCGCCGCTGCCTCGGCCTTAGGAAAGGCCGCGGCTTCGGCCTAGGTCCGGAGCGGCGGCCATCATGGAACAGCCGGCGGCCGTTTACCACGTGATCGCTCTGTCAAATGACAGAGCAATCACTTGTAAACAAACCGGCGTCATGTCATGACGCCGGTTCCTCTCTCCCCTCTGTGTACTGATCTGTACAGTGAAGGGGAGAGATCGGATGGCAACAGTGCCAATACTCTGCCATACCCTGCCAATGCTCTGCAATACCCTGCCAATACTCTGCTATACCCTGCCAATACTCTGCCATACCCTGCCAATACTCTGCCATACCCTGCCAATACTCTGCCATACCCTGCCAATACTCTGCCAATATTCTGCCAATATTCTGCAATACCCACCAATACCCTGCCAATACTCTGCCAATACTCTGCCAATACCCGCCAATACTCTGCCATACCCTGCCAATACTCAGCCATACCCTGCCAATAGTCAGCCAATACTCTGCCAATACTCTGCCAATACCCGCCAATACTCTGCCATACCCTGCCAATACCCTGCTAATATATTATTACAGTGGGGGAGATGTGGATATTACAGTGGGGGAGATGACGTGGATATTACAGTGGGGGAGATTTATTTTTGTTGATCCGAAAATGATCCAAACCGTGACTCCTGATCCGAGGAACGAACCGAACCGTGAGTTTTTTGATCCGTTGCACCCCTAGTCAGAGAGTGTGTGGACATGGTACAGGAGATGGTCAGAGACTGCATACATGATACAGGAGATGGTCAGAGACTGCAGACATGATACAGGAGATGGTCAGAGAGTGCATACACAATACAGAAGATAGTCAGAGAGTGTGTGGACATGGTACAGGAGAGGGTCAGAGACTGCATACATGATACAGGAGATGGTCAGAGGCTGCAGACATGATACAGGAGATGGTCAGAGACTGCAGACAAAGTACAGGAGATGGTCAGAGACTGCAGACATAGTATAGGAGATGGTCAGAGACTGCATACATGATACAGGAGATGGTCAGAGAGTGTGCAGACATGATACAAGAGATGGTCAGAGACTGCAGACATGATACAGGAGATAGTCAGAGACTGCAGACATAATACAGGAGATGGTCAGAGAGTGTGCAGACATAGTACAGGAGATGATCAGAGAGTGTGTGAACATGGTACAGGAGATGGTCAGAGACTGCATTCATGATACAGGAGATGGTCAGAGAGAGTGTGGACATAGTACAAGAGATGGTCAGAGACTGCATTCATGATACAGGAGATGGTCAGAGAGAGTGTGGACATAGTACAAGAGATGGTCAGAGACTGCATACATGATACAGGAGATGATCAGAAAGTGTGTGGACATGGTACAGGAGATGGTCAGAGACTGCATACATGATACAGGAGATGGTCAGAGAGTGTGTGGACATAGTACAGGAGATGATCAGAGAGTGTGTGAACATGGTACAGGAGATGGTCAGAGACTGCATACATCATACAGGAGATGATCAGAGACTGCAGACATGATACAGGAGATGGACAGAGAGTGCAGACAAAGTACAGGAGATGGTCAGAGAGTGTGTGGACATGGTACAGCCAGGAGATGGTCAGAGACTGCAGACATACTACAGAAGATGGTCAGAGACTGCAGACATGATACACACGGTACAGGAGATGGTCAGAGACTGCAGACATGATACAGGAGATGGTCAGAGAGTGCAGACAAAGTACAGGAGATGGTCAGAGAGTGTGTGGACATGGTACAGGAGATGGTCAGAGACTGCAGACATACTACAGAAGATGGTCAGAGACTGCAGACATGATACAGGAGATGGTCAGAGATAGGGGTGCAACGGATCGTCACTGATCCGTGATCCGAACGGTTCACCCTGTTCAGATCGGTACACATGCGCTCCGCGGAGCGCGCCGCTGCCTCGGCCTTAGGAAAGGCAGCGGCTTCGGCCTAGCTCCGGAGCAGCGGCCATCATGGAACACCCGGCGGCCGTTTACCACGTGATCGCTCTGTCAAATGACAGAGCAATCACTTGTAAACAAACCGGCGTCATGTCATGACGCCGGTTCCTCTCTCCCCTCTGTGTACTGATCTGTACAGTGAAGGGGAGAGATCGGATGGCAACGGTGCCAATACTCTGCCATACCCTGCCAATGCTCTGCAATACCCTGCCAATACTCTGCCAATACTCTGCCATACCCTGCCAATACTCTGCCAATACCCGCCAATACTCTGCCATACCCTGCCAATACTCTGCCAATATTCTGCAATACCCACCAATACCCTGCCAATACTCTGCCAATACCCGCCAATACTCTGCCATACCCTGCCAATACTCAGCCATACCCTGCCAATAGTCAGCCAATACTCTGCCAATCCCGCCAATACCCGCCAATACTCTGCCATACCCTGCCAATACTCTGCCATACCCTGCCAATACTCTGGCAATACTCTGCCAATACTCTGGCAATACCCTGCTAATATATTATTACAGTGGGGGAGATGACGTGGATGTTACAGTGGGGGAGATGACGTGGATATTACAGTGGGGGAGATTTATTTTTGTTGATCCGAAAATGATCCAAACCGTGACTCCTGATCCGAGGAACGATCCGAACCGTGAGTTTTTTGATCCATTGCACCCCTAGTCAGAGAGTGTGTGGACATGGTACAGGAGATGGTCAGAGACTGCATACATGATACAGGAGATGGTCAGAGACTGCAGACATGATACAGGAGATGGTCAGAGAGTGCATACACAATACAGAAGATAGTCAGAGAGTGTGTGGACATGGTACAGGAGAGGGTCAGAGACTGCATACATGATACAGGAGATGGTCAGAGGCTGCAGACATGATACAGGAGATGGTCAGAGACTGCAGACAAAGTACAGGATATGGTCAGAGACTGCAGACATAGTATAGGAGATGATCAGAGACTGCATACATGATACAGGAGATGGTCAGAGAGTGTGCAGACATGATACAAGAGATGGTCAGAGACTGCAGACATGATACAGGAGATAGTCAGAGACTGCAGACATAATACAGGAGATGGTCAGAGAGTGTGCAGACATGATACAAGAGATGGTCAGAGACTGCAGACATAATACAGGAGATGGTCAGAGAGTGTGTGGACATGGTACAGGAGATGGTCAGAGAGTGTGCGGACATGATACAGGCGATGGTCAGAGACTGCAGACATAATACAAGAGATGGTCAGAGACCCTAGACATAATACAGGAGATGGTCAGAGAGTGTGTGGACATGGTACAGGAGATGGTCAGAGAGTGTGCGGACATGATACAGGAGATGATCAGAGACTGCAAACATAATTGGGCTGAAATTGCACCCAGGTCACATGTGAGTCGCACAGAACGCACGGCGCGTTCCTGTGTTTTCATAGTGTGAACCTGCCCTGTGACCTGGAATCCACACTTTGCTCCACTAACTTGCTTGGAAGGGGCGCACTAGTATGGGCACCTGGAGCAATTTTCCACATCTCTTGTGGGGTGCCAAGGGCCACCCCCTCTGTGGCAGACATCATCTCTCTAATATTGGGAGGAGAGGATATGTGCTAAGGGGGGTGGATTTCATATCCAAGCCCCCTTGTAGCACAGGTACTAAGACCCCTTTCACACTGCCAGCGTTTTTCAGGAGCTACAACGCTAAAAATAGTGCCTGTATAGCACCTGAAAAAAACGGCTCTGGAGCGGTGCGCTGGCAGGGCATCACAAAAAGTCCTGCCAGCAGCTTCTTTGAAGCGGTGAAGGAGCGGTGAACTCACCGCTGCTCCCCACTAAAATCAATGGGGCAGTGCTGCGATACCACCGGCGACGTTTTGCGGGCAAGTATAACCCCTTTTTGGCCGCTAGCGGGGGGTTAAAACCGCCCCTCTAGCGGCCGAATAGCGCTGCTAAAGCGACGGTAAAGCGCGGTTTACCGCCAACGCCCCTCCGCGGCTCGGTGTGAAAGGGTTCTAAAGTGCCCCCTAGAAGATATCCCCCCCAAATTACTGTAGGCTAGTTCCCCCCTCACCCTCTTGTTCATGCCCCCCATCCTCTGGAAGACTCACTGTGGATTAATTCAGATAGATGATCCCAGTCCAGCAGCGTGGTGAGCCTTCTCCTCCCCTCCTCCTTCTCTGTGTTCACAGGAAAACAACACAGCAGGAGGAGGAGGGGTGAGTTCAGTTCACTCCACAGCACTCTCTCTGCACTGTGTATGAGTCCTGCAGCTGGGGACAGCGGGGAGAGGTGTTGGGTCTGCCCTGCCTTAAAAAGTGGAGCTCACGGGTGGCGTGCGGGAACGAAGATACCCCACACAAGCTGCGGGCATTCCATTACTCTGATTTGCCAGGGAAGTTAATCAGAGGGCCGCCTGTGTAGGCAAGGCCTGCCGCACAGGGAGCCACCAGCGGGTCTGAATAATGTGCCCGGGTCTCAGGCGGCCAGAGACCCGGACACGTTTCAAAACCCGTACTGTCCGGGTTAATCCCAGACAGGTGGCAACCCTAGCTGCATATTAGCATATTATGACAAACTTACTTTAGAAAGGAAGCCCTCCAGTGGTCTTCCTTCCTTCCGGGTTTACGGGCTCCTGCCGTTTGAATGGCTGGGCCATGATGATATCACTCCTGTGCATGTGTGCAGGACTAACAGTCGTGGCATGGCACTCTGCATTCCGCAGCATACTGTTTGGCCGTGAAAGCAGAGCATCACGGGTGACATCATCCGCCATTGATTGTAAGCTTACCTGTAGGTACAAGTGCACTGCGTGAGTTTCCTCCCGGTACTCCGGTTTCCTCCCACACTCCAAAGACATGCTGTGGCTTCTGTCCAAAATTGGCCCTAGTATATGAATGTGGGTTGGGGACCTTGGATTGCGGGCTCCAGTGGCGTCGCTAGGGGGTGGCTATTGAGGCTATAGCCCCGAATATGGGGCTCATAGCCCTGAGTCTCTTGCTGCAGGGGTCCCTGCCTAACTAGCGGGCCATGGCATCTTTGCAGCCGGGCTGCGGGTGCGGTAGGTGGGCGTCTGCATGAGAGAGCCGGGCAGGCGAATGAAAGAAGCGAAAGGGCAGATGAGCAGAGATGACATCATCTCTCTCTGCCCACTATGCATCACCACTCTTCCGCCATCACAGCGCGGGCCTCTTCAATGTTGAGGTGTGGCAGGGAGCAGCGAGATGACATCATCTCTCACTGCCCACCCCGCATAACCGCTCTCCTGCCCTCACTCAGAACTAAATGGACCAGTGCTGCCAGCCTGCCACCAATGCAGCGACAATGCACATTTGGTGGCACTGGCTGGCATGGCAAGTGACAATCCGCAAATATCGGCAGGTGACAAGCCACATCTGGTGGCAGGTGACGGTGGCAAGTGACTCCCACCGATTCCGCATTATGGTGAGTGGAACCACTTAAATTTATATTACAATGTAATAATAGAAATAATGCACTTCAATCAACCTGACACCATATTACCATGGTGCCGTGATGATTGAAGCGCCAACACCAGCCACTGCCCGCAAAAAGTTGCTTACCGTGTGCCCCATTCCCCCCCCCGGGCCTGCAAAAAGGTTGGTGAGTGCTGCTATGGGCTCTAGCCCCAGATCTTTTGCAGATCTAGCAACGCCCCTGGTGGGCTCCTTGAGGGTAGGGACGGATGTGAGTGTGCAATGTATGTGTGGAGCGCTGCTTAAATTGATGGGTACCTTAAATAAATAAATAATATAATAGATGAGAATCTTAATGAGATACAATGTACAGGGATAGGGACAATTGTAGACACCCACCCACACTCACTCAGGTTGAACTGGATGGACTGGTGTCTTTATTCAACCTTACTAACTATGTAACTATTTAAATATGTAACTACCACTTTAAAAAATAAAATTAAAGTTAATAAAAGACCTAATGCATAAATAATTGCGTTTTTATTTATAGCAATACATTTCTTTGGACACTTGTACCCAGTGTATTTGTATCGCCATAAATACACTCAGCTAACCCTGTACTTGGCCTATGGCTGCATAACTGGTTCACTTATTAGTCTCACTGCCAGGTTCACTTTAAATGCAAATACAAATTTGGACGATTTTCTTTCTTTAGTATATTTAAAAAAAAAAAAAAGATTTCCGTTCCTCTCTGAAATGTGAACTGACGTCACAAAAATGCGATATTTTTAGAACAGCAAAATTTCTCCACTTCCGCATTACTAAAAGTGTTCAGTTCTCCAGCATGTCACTCAATGGTGTCTCTTCTGCAAAACTTTGGAGATATGAAAGAGGGACATCTTTTAGCCCAAAAATGAAGAATCCTTGCCCCTCCATAAGAGTTGCTGTGGTGTGCGCTGAAAAAAAAAATGCATGCTCTACATTTTTTTTGTGCAGCGGGTCGTGCTGCGAACCACAGCATTATGATGCCGCCATGGTAATTAGAGCTCTATGTCACTTGGACATTTTTAAAAAATTGCTGTGAGAATAAAAAAAGTAAATAGTGTGATGCACCAGGATTGGGGTGTCAGAACTGTGTCATACAATGCACACCAGCAGCGGAGCTTTCAGTGACTTTAGATGGTCATAAAATTACTGATAAATTTAATTTTAGTTTTAATTATCATGATATAAAATAATGAATGTGGGTGTCTATTGGAGGGCGTGATTTTTTTTTTTTTGGGGGGAGAGCAGCATTCCATTCTTGGACCCAGGCTGTCTTGGACCAGCCCTGCTGAAGCAACACATAAAGATCATGGTAAGCATCCGGGAAAGTACAGAACACACCATACATTAACACCTTCATACCAAGTGTATTCATGTATGCACCTCACAGAAGCAGGACTTTATCCGTGGGGCTGCATATATGTGTGCGTGTGTTTGAGCTGAGCAGGGCTGCTCATAGAAACCACAGGGCCCTGTACAGCCTACCTGACAGGGCCCCCCTTCCTCCGAAAATATCAATTGATATTTTTGCTCAAATGCAACGGCCACAATGCTGTGCTTTGCAGCCATTGCAGAAATTATACTCCCATTGAACAAGACCTATTAGTGAATAAGCAGCACGGAGGCAAAATCTGCATCCCCACAGTGAGCGATTGGTAACGATCACTCACTGTGTTCATTCAGGATGGTGAGCCACCTGTGTGCTCTCAGCAGCTGCTGGCAGGAGAGGAGGGAAAACAGCAGCACTGTGGTGGAAAAAAGGGGCACACAGGGATCCTAGACAGCAGGGGGAATAGGGCGCAGATACTAGAGCTGACCCCCCTGTAGTGCAGCCGGAGGAAAGAAAAGAAAAGTAGAAGCCTGCAGCACTGCACAAGACTCACAATTGTCAGCAATAAGACAGTACAGCCAGCCCTACAGCTCGGCAGGTGCCTGGTCCCCCCTTTTGAACTGATGAGGCCTGGGCCCAGTACAGGAGGGCTGGCTGTACTGCCTTATCAGCGGTCCTGGAGCAGAGAGTCCCGAATCTCATACCAACAATCAGGAGGTCTGGTTCACAATCACCTGATCGCTGTGCTAGCATCTGATTGGCTATGACAGACATCCCTGTGTTTTTTCTCCTCTTGAATGGAGAAATAGATATATTGTATCTTTTTCTTTTTTGCTCAAGGAGAAAAATATAAACAAAGCAGTGTATGTTATATAATAATACTACTAATATTATTATTATTAATAATAATAATAATAATAATAATAAAATAGAAAAAAATAGCTAGATCAGGGTTTGATCTAAGTCAGTGTCAGGGTTGGCATTAGAGCCAAGGTTAAGGTCAAAGGTTGGGGTCGGGGTCAGTGTAGTTTGGGTAGGATTGAAGAACAAAACAAAATGCGTACTATTGTTTCTGAGCCGTACTATGGCTACAAATAACATACAAATATGTGGTATCGCTGCGATCTTCAGGGGCGCGAGAATTTATTTTGGGTTGTTCTTTGGTAACAGCAAGAAATATACAGCTACATTTTAAAAAAAATGATATTTGTTTTTACTATTTTGTGCCAGTTTTCCTTTGATGATAAAAAAACTGAAGATATCCATTAATATTTACTACCAAATGAAAACCTTATTTGTCCTTTAAAAAAAAGCGTTATAATCTACCTGGATACAGTAGGTAGTTGCAATGATATAGTTTTACAAAAACTCCAAAACTGTATTAAAGAATGAAGGATGGTTTTATCTTCGTCATGAAGGGGTTACAATTAAAAAAAAAAAATATTAGACAGCGAATTACAAATAAAACTGTTCGGCCATCTGGCTGTTCCAGGGCTCTGTAACCCCTTAGGTGCCATTCCATTCGCACTGGCATTTACAAACCTGCGATTATAGGGCGTGTCTAAAGGCATGTCAATGCATATGATGATTTTTAATGGTATAATTCAGACGGTGCCTTTAGCTATATTTAGGTAAGAGGCAGATGAGATACTCTGAACGGGTCTAAACGCACGTAAGCGCGCATAAAGACAAGTGCGTTTAAATGCAGGAAAACTTGACCCAGGCAAAAGTTTGTGTATACTTTACACATAATTTTTTCTACATTTAAATAACCTGAACATGGGAGGCTAGCTTAAATGTAGCCTCAACAACCAGCAGCTTAGGCCACCTGTCACCCCCCCATTATCACACTGCAGGCAGCTCACCCCCAAGTCTTAAGCGGCCATTGATCAGATAAGTACGGTACCTTGATTGGATCAGAGGTCTCCAGGGCTGGTGGCAAAGTTTGTCGTACTAATACGAATACAATCACCTCTTCCTTGTTGAGGAAGAGGAAGCCAGAGCAGGGGAGGAGGGTGCAAAGAGGAGGAGTACATACTCAGAGTGGGAAATCCCTACGCTTCTATCAATACAACATACTGCAGGGCTGATTTACTTTCACTTCCCTGCTGCTGTTCCTCTTTTCTCTGTCCTCTGAAGTGACAAATTGAATTGGCCACAATAAAATATATAAACTCAAATTAAAACAGCCTTTCTCCCTTACTTTTTTACCACAAAGTTACACTTAAATCTATTTCCAAGTCTTGGGGAACCTCTACTAAAACCAGTTTATTGGGAAAAATGCCCCTTATGTTCATAGCTAGTTGGACTAATGCCCTTCTTACATAGATGGTCAGTTAGAAGAATTACAGCTCATAGTGCTGTTTAGTTGGAAAAATGCACCCCCTCCCCTTTACAGCAGTGGTAAGTTGAAAGAAGGCCCCTGGTGGTCAGGTGGGAAAATGCCCTCCTCCCGTTATAGTGGTGGTCAGTTGGAAAAATGCTCCCTTATGCCCCGTACACACGAACTGAATTTCCGTCGGAAAAATCTTGGATGTTTTTTCCGACGGAATTCCGCTCAAGCTTGCCTTGCATACACACGGTCACACAAAAGTTCTCTGAACTTTCGACCGTCAAGAACGCGGTGACGTACAACACTACGACGAGCCGTGAAAATGAAGTTCACTGCTTCCGAGCATGCGTTGAATTGTTTCTGAGCATGCGTGGTTGTTTGCGCGTCGGAATTGCATACAGACGAACGCATTTTCGGATAGGGACTTTTTCCGACCGAAAAATAGGGAACCTGCTCTCAATCTTTTGCTGGCGGGAATTCCACCAGCAAAAGTCCGATGGAGCATACACACGGTTGCAATTTCTGGCCAAAAGCTCTCATCGGAGTTTTGCTGGCGGCATTTCTGATCGTGTGTACGGGGCATTAAAGGGGAGGTCAGTTGGAAGAATGCCCCCCTTACAGTGGAGGTCAGTTGGAAGAATGCCCCTCCTACGGTGGTGGTCAGTTGGAAGACTAAATTGGTGCTTAGTTGGAATAATGCATCCCTTGCGATGATGGTCAATTGTAAGACTGCCCCCCTCTTATGGTGGTGGTCCATTGAAAGAATGCCCCTATTACAGTATTGGCCAGTTGGAAGAATGCCCCCATTACAGGAGTTGGCCAGTTGGAATGATGCCTCCCATATATTGGTAGACAGTTGAAAAAATGCCCCCTTACAGTGGAGGTCAGTTAGAAAAATGCCCTCCTTACAGTGGAAGTCAATTGGAAAATGCCCACCTTACAGTGGTATTCAGTTGAAAAAATTCCCCCCCTACAGTGCAGGTCCATTGGAAGAATGCCCCTCTCTTATATTGGTGCTCAGTAGGAAGAATGCACCCCTTACAATTGTGGTCAGCTGGAAGACTGCACCCCCTTACATTGGTAGTCCAATAAAAATATGCCCCCGTTACAATGATGGCCAGTTGGAAGAATGCCCCCATTACAGTGGCGGCCAGCTGAAAGAATACCCCTCATATATTGGTGGTCAGTTGGAAAATGCCCTCTTCCAGTGGAGGTCAGTTGGAAACCCCCCCCCATTGTGGAAGTCAGTTATGCCCCCCTTACAGTTGGAAAAATATCCCTCTTACAGTGGTGGTATTTGAAGAATGTCCTCCTTACAGTGGTGGTCAGTTCAAACCATGCTACCCTTAACGTGGAGGTCAGTTGCAAGAATGCCCCTCTCTTATATTGGTGCTCAGTTGGAAGAATGCACCCATTACAGTGGTGGCCAGCTGGAAGATAACCCATCATATATTGGTAATCAGTTGGAAGAATGCCTTCCTAACATTGGTGGTCTGTTACAAATATGCCCCCATTACAATGATGGCCAGTTGGAAGAATGCGCCCATTACAGTGGTGGCCAGCTGGAAGAATATCCCTCATATATTGGTGGTCAGTTGGAAGAATGCCCCCCTTTACAGTGGTCAGCATTACGGAAATATGGACCGACTCTTTAAAAAGAAAAAACTCTACAGCAGAATGGATGGATATGACTGATCCAACTAGCCTGTACACACGGGACACACACTGACCTAAATTCCACAAACCCTAACAATAGTGCACTGTAAAGACGTTCCTTTTATCCAATCAGAATCTGAGAATATGTTCACTTTTTCACTGATACTACAATGCTTCACAAAGAGAAACCATTCATAATACAAAGAAGATAAAGGAGACGCCCAAACATATCTATTACTTTCTCCTGCCAAATACTGTAGATACTTTTGCAAGATAGCAAAGGGGGCCTAATTAAAACCCACCTGTTAATTAGTAAAATCAGAGATCTAGATGGTTGGCTGTGCATATATACAACGAAAGCCCTGATTCATCAAGCTGCACCTTAAACTGGGCTTGAGGATTTTGTGTTGCTGTTGGGAGAGTTCCCCTCACTTTCTGTCTGGAGAAACATCAGCAGCAGCAGTTTTTCTGCACCGCCTTGCACATAACAGCAGCGTTGCAGTGTAAATGAGGAACATAGAATTGTTTTTTGGGTGATCTGCAATTATCCAGTGTGAAAAAAGTGCAGATCCCCGCAAATGGTGTGAACAAGACCTAAGGCAATGAATGTAGTGCTATATCCTACTGTAAATGACATCAAGGGAATTCCAGTGAATCTCGCCTTTAAATACCCCACACTGAGCTGCCTGCCAGAGGCTACAGACTAAAAAAAGGGGAACCTAATCTCTTGTTTTTTTTTTTTTGTTTTTTTTTTTTAATGAAGAAGATGACTTTAGGATGGAAAAACCAAAAATATCCTCTTGTGACTTATTTTTAGTTCAACTTAGACTGTTAGGGTTGCTTCACACTGGAATGCGTGCATTCCCATGCGGTCCCTCGTGTTACGGTTTTGACAGACCATCCTTTTAAATAGGCTGCCAAATGCACAGGATTGCGCAAAGCCCTACTTTTCACATCGCACTGAACCATGCAGTACCCATGCAGTTTGGGGGCTGCAAATGCACTGTGTGTGCAAGATGCAATTGGGGTTCCATTAACAATTAGTAGCACCCATGCACATTTCTTGAAGTTCACGTGTGGGAAGCTTGCACCGAACACACTTTTCCTGCATTGCCTTCTGGTGTGATCGGGCCTTCTAAGTAGAAAAAAAAAGTGTTCTGTTGTCAAGTTGCTATTGTTGGTTGGGTCTCTGTTTAGGAGATTTTCTCCCGGTTGCTGTCTTGGTGACACAAAAGGAAGTTAGGGTAAATTTTCACAAATGGGCACAGGCAGTAAAAACCTCAGAGGTGCTAACCATTACCCATTGGTGTGCACAGACTATTGCATTAGGGGGTGCACCCCAGAGCACAAACACACATGCATGTATACCAGCAGAGCAAAGATTGGTGTCAGTAGGGCAGTGGACGTGTCAGTAGGGCAATGGACGGTATCAGTAGTGTTTATTTTTATTTTTTACTATTTTATTTTTATTCATTATTTTTTACAATATTATTTTTTATTATTTTTTTTTTTTTTAATCTTTTAGGAGCCCGGTTGGGGGGGCTTTGGTGAAATATCAAGGGTCTAAACAGAGAGAAAGGGACTGAGAACAGAGATTACCCAGTCCCTTTCTCTGCAGTCTCAGCTGTACTGGACAGTGAATGAATGGGAAGTGCTCTGTGCTGAACGGCTTTGTGTTCATTTACAAATTGAAGCATAGTAAACACTGTTTACTATGCTTCCGTTAAGAATGAACACAGGCGTGATCAGTACAGACCATTCACTGTGTTCATTCATTCATCCTGAAACATCCCCTGCAGCAGCTGACAGGAGAGGTGGGAAGCTGGCAGCACTGTGAGGGGAGACAGAGGGCATCAGGAATCAGCACCGTACAGGGTGATTAGGGTGAGCCCAGGCACACCCGGCACACACGGTGCACATGCCTCTGCCCCTACCTTTTTTCGAATAGTTTTTGTTATTCTCTGTGACCCAGCGAGGCTTCCTTGCCTCGCTGATCACACAGAAGTGAAGGAAAAGTCCCCTTTAGGGACACAAGCATAACCATAAAAAATGACAAGATCATGTCCTTGTCTGATAATAATTATACAATTTTCATCCAGTGTAGCCTTTTGTGAATTTTTTTACCCCAGAGGAACCCTTAAAATAATTTTCATGTCTTGGGGTTTCCCTGCTTAAACCAATTTATTGGGGTCAATGTGTAAAATGCCCCTTGCACCCATTGTTGTAATTGCAGCTGGTTCTGTCAAGCGGAAACTGGAAACAGAAATGTATATGAAAATGTACTTTGTAACACTCTGCACACATTTACAGTGACACACAGTCACGATGTTCTGTGAGTAGGCACTGCTGTGTGACACATTTCACAGAGCCTGCCTTCTAAACTACAGAGGAGCTGAGAGGAGGAGTCAGTACAGGAATCAGTGCTTGCAGGCAGCAAGGTACCATGGGACATGTAGTCCTTAGAAATTGAGAAACTGCTCCCCTACAAATTTGTCACACACAATGTTCAGGGGTTGATTTCCTCAGTCAATTGGAGGATGGCCTTCCAACATTATTAAACCTTACATGCGAATGTGCTCTTCCTCCAGGAAATGCACTTCCCACCGAACTACAGTGAAACACAAACTTTTTGCACCACTATTATCCCCACTTTTATTTGGCAAATGGACTGGGTAAGACTAGTGGGGTAGCGATCTGCTTTTACAAAAGTATTTCTTTCCCGCTAGAAAAAAAGATTTGTGACCCAGAAGGGCGCTATTTGATGCTAGTAGGGCACTTGGAGGGCTCCTTGGTCACCGTAATCTCATACTATGCCCCTAATGTAGGCCAATTACCCTTCTTCTGAGCCTTGCTGCATGCTGCGTCCTCAGATTTGGGGGGGTCTAGTGCTCTTTGGAGGAGACTCTAATGTAGCCCTAGATGCTATCTATGATAAATCTAGACGACCCTCATCCTCCCCTAGGCATTACCCAAAAATTGGGTCAAAACTGGTCAAAATGTTGCGCTACCACAGTCTGATTGAGGTATGGCGAGAACTTAACCCATCTAGGAAAGACTTTGGATTTTTTTCTCATGTTCACCATACTTATTCTAGAATAGACCATTTTTTGACGAACCCGGCAGCAGTTCCTCTCCTTCTCCTTCCTTCAGGCTAGTAAAATAGTAGATGTGACCTGGTCTGACCATTCTTTGCTCTGGACTTTGTGTGATACCTTGACATATTCTAGAGGCCCTACCCCTTGGAGACTAAACAAAATACTATTAAGTAACCCCTCAGTCTGCTTCGATATAGAACATCTTAAGGAGTTTTTTACTCTAAATGACTCAGCGGACACTTCTCCTGTGACCAATTGGGCAGCTCACAAAGCCACGATCAGGGTTCAAATAGCATCTCGCCTTAAAAAGAATACAGACTCACTTATAAAAGAAAAGGAGAGGGAATTGTCTGACCTGCTAGCTCGACATAAACAGAATCCACACTTGGGCCTTAGAGACAAAATAGATTCGGTCCGGTTGGAGCTGAATTACGACCAAGGCAGAAAAGAGTCTCAGATGGAACCAGGCATCCGTTGAGGGATAAGCCGGGCACTATGCTGGCTCGTAAGCTGACACCTAGATTTCGTCACACTGGGCTTCCTAAAATCAGGCTCGCTAATGGTACCTTGACTCAAAACCCACAGATGATAATGGACCTTTTTCATTCCTACTATAAGTCCTTATACAGTGAACAGGGAGGCCCCTTGCCCGAAATTTTGGACAAATTTCTTAAAGACGTGACCCTTCACTCTCTATCAGCCCCTCATCGCAAGCTTTTAGAGAGAAAAATTACTATGGATTAAGTCTTAGCTCTCATCAAACAAGCTAACGCTTCAAGGACTCCGGGTCCAGATGGCTTCCCTGCCTCTTATTACAAAAAATTTGCCCCACAATTGTCACCTCACCTACTCAAATTCCTTAGGGCCATTCAGGAAGGGACAGCCCTCGATACACACTTCAACAGGGCTCATATATGCCTGATTCCTAAACCTGATAGGGATCATAGTGATCTAGCCAACTATCGACCAATATCCCTGATCAACAAATTCCTAACTAAAATATACGCAAATACATTTCTGGCACAATATATACACATAGATCAGGTGGGATTTGTCCCAGGGAGACAGGCCACGGACCAGATCAAACAGACTTTAGATCTGGTCTCTTTATTCCATTCTAACTGGGATGGGCGCTCGGCGGGGTATGTTGCTGTCATTGGATCTACACAAGGCCTTTGACTCTTTATTGTGGCCCTTACTGTTCCACATACTGAAGAAATGGAACTGTGGCCCTAAATTTCTTACCCTTCTAGATGCGCTCTACTCTAACCCCTCAGCTAATATTATTGGGCAGGGTCGTAAATCAGATCTTTTACACATCGGGAGGGTGACCAGGCAGGTATGCCCTCTCTCGCCTCTCCTCTTTGTGATAGCAATTGAAACATTGGAAATAGCCATCAGGTCTAATCCTAATATTCACGTCATTTTAAGTGCTGGCGTAACACATAAACGTGCTCTATTTGCTGATGACCTGTTGTTATTTATTATGGATCCTATTATGACCTTGCCCAATTTATTCACCTATTCAGACTTCGTTTTCCTTTAAATGGAGCACTCAGTTGCTCCCATATCTTGGTATCAAACTGACCTCTGACATTGCAAACCTGTATCGGGTTAACTGTACTCCCCTCTATGGTTCCATCGAACGTGACCTAAAGAACTGGCAAGCCCAGGCTGTTTCCTGGATGGGTAGAATTAGGGTGAAATCAATTGACCTCCTATCAATTGGCCAAGGCAACTATCACTTGGCAAATACATTTGATAGCAACCCTGCCTAAGCATCAGGGTGCTACAACTATATACTGTGTATGTGTGTATATATATGTGCGTGTGTGTGTATATATATATATATATATAATATATATATATATATATATATATATATATATATATATATATATACACACACACACACACTATATTACCAAAAGTAATAGGACGCCTGGCTTTACACACACATGAACTTTAATGGGATCCCAGTCTTAGTCCTTAGGATTCAATATTGAGTTGGCCTGCCCTTTGCAGCTATAGCAACTTCAACTCTTCTGGGAAGGCTGTCCACAAGGTTTAGGAGTGTGTCTATGGAAATGTTTGAACATTCTTTCAGAACTGCATTTGTGAGGTCAGGCACTGATGTTGGATGAGAAGGCCTGGCTCGTAGTCTCCGGTCTAATTTATCAATATGTCGTCAACGTGTTCATTGCATGCCATGAAGACTTGGTGCCATCCTTACAAATCATGGAGGTCATACAAAATTCTAGATGTAGTAGTTTTTGTTTTGGGGTATATTCATTTGTGCATCAATTAATTTGAGTAAAACTGAAGATTTTGTCATCTAAGTTTTATTTTTAACCTTAATTTCATGTAATGAGCTAAACAAACTGACAGCTCCGATCGGAACCCGCTGTACTAACCATGCAAGGTTAGTACAGTGATCTCCCCCATTGAGCTGTTGTGTTCTGACAGGGGGATGGCCATTGGCTGAGAGCACTGATCAGGAGTCGGTCGGATGCTGGCTCTCCAGCATGCACGTCGTCAGGCTGGCTTCTGTCGAACAGACCGACATACACACGGGCCGAATGTCGGCTCTTTTTTTTTTTTTAATTAACCTGCCGTTGTCTCCTGACATTCAGCCCCTGTGTACAGGGCTTAAGTCTTTGCCCAGCAGCCATGTTTATGGCTGGCTATGCACCTAGACCTCCTGAGGGCCGGTTCACTACGAGAATCATGCAGGAATGCGCTGTGTGTTCCTGTGGAATTCATATACAGCTCTTTGTGGTACCATTTCAGTGCATTCATTTTGAATGGACTGATATCGCACCACACCAAAAGTGATGTGGAGGCTCTTTACCACGTGATCAGCTGTGTCCAATCACGGCTGATCAGGATGTAAATAGGAAGAGCCATTGATCGGCTTTTCTTCACTCACGTCTGACAGACGCGAGTAGAGGAGAGCCGATCGGCTGCTCTCCTGACAGGGGGGGTCTGTGCTGATTGTTTATCAGTGAAGACCCCCCTTGGATGCCCGCCCAGGACCACCAGGATTCCACCACACTGGACCACCAGGGAAATGCCAATCAGTGCCCAGGCAGCTGCCAATCAGTGCCCTTTCCCAATGCCATCAGTGATGCCTATCAATGCCATCTATCAGTGCCGCCTATCAGTGCCACCCATAAGTACCCATCCGTGCAGCCTTTCAGTGCCCATCAGTGTCGCCTATCAGTGCCCACCATAAGTGCCCATCAGTGCCGCTTATCAATGCCCATCAGTGCTGCATATCAGTGCCACCCATCAATGCCACCTATCAGTGCCCATCAGTGCCACCTCATTGGTGCCTTATCAGTGCCGCCTTATCAGTGCCCATCAGTGAAGGAGAAAACATACTTATTTACAAAATTTTATAACCGAAACAAAAGAAAAACTTTTTTTTTCAAAATTTTAGGTGTTTTTTATTTGTTTAGCAAAAAATAAAAACTGCAGAGGTGATCAAATACCACCAAAAGAAAGCTCTGTGGGAACAAAATGATAAAACTTCTGTTTGGGTACAGTGTTGTATGACCGCGCAATTGTCATTTAAACAGCGACAGCGCTGAAAGCTGAAAATTGGCCTGGTCTGGAAGGGGGTGTAAGTGCCCGGTATTGAAGTAGTTAAAATGCCGGCACCAGGGGACCCGAAGCCAATTGAAGGATGAGCTCGGGTGAGGACAGCGCTGGATCCCAGGACAGGTAAGTGTCTTTATATTATACGTCAGTACCTACAGTATTTGTAGCTGCTGATTTTTATTTTTTGGGGAGAGAACGGCTCTTCTCTTTCACACTGACACCCTCTGCAGATCACAAGCGCAGTGCGTTTTGAATGCGGTGGGGGGGAGGCGTACAGAACACGGGTTTTCCACATGGCGTACTGAATGCTATCTCGATTTTTGACAGTATAGCTGAAGGAAACTGAACTTTAAAGAACTCAACAAATATAAAGTTGGAGTCTCTAAAGCATAACTGCGCCAGGCCTATTTGCTCAATGGATTTTGTCATCGGGCTCCAGCATTGCACAGTATTGGTAAATCTGAGATTGTACAAAATCAGATTGTAATGTGTATGGCAGCTTTACACACACTTCCCATATAAAGTGAATTACAGTATAAAGCTGGGATCTGGCTTGTCCTTGTAGCAGCTCCACTTCATAACAGAAAGAAATATTCTACTATTGTACACGTGACCCCCATCAATGCCATTTATAAATCTCAGGGTTTTGTGTTACAATCACGTGACCCGCCTGCAATGACAGCCCGGCTCCCGTAAACCAATCACCATTCGAAAAACTTTATGTAGACAGCCAGGCCAGCCAATCCCCACTACAAAACTCTTCATCCAATCAGCTATCAGCCAGGCGGTGGCCCCAGAGTACCAGTAGTAAGGCGTGGTCCAAACCAGCCAATGACGACCTCGGAACGTAAATTCGTAGCCCGCCTCCACGCCTGAATGACGTCGGCTTTGGCCAATCGCAGCTCCGCCAGCTTTTACGGTCGCCCGCAAGCAGCAAGGTCAGCGGTAGCTGTCAGGTGAGCACGGGCATTTCTCTGCGAGGACTGCTTATTAACCCGAGTGGGAGATATGGGAGAAGCGGATATCACAGTGCCGCTCAATGCGGCTTTGACTCTTACCCGCTTGTTACTTCCTTAGCCGGCTGGAAGGGTAACCACGAAGGATCTACACCGTGGAACGCACAGCCGGTGGAGTTTGCGCATGCTCCGTCGGTCATGTGCTCCTACTGAGCATGCGTGGAAGGTTTTCTAACCCATCGCGCATGCGCAATAGCTTGGTTTCTGTCTTACTTCACCCTATTCAAACATACAACTTGGTGTCATGTCAGTGTGTGCTCAGAGCGCCCTATTTGTGTGTCAGGCCAATGTTCTATCATTACTGAACATGTACTCCATGTAATGTGGGCTCCTTGTACTGTCCTTACACATATTCATCTCAATGACAGTATACTCACCCCAGCTGTCATGGCATTGATTGGCTTTCCATGTTATTGTCCACCAATCGGCCATAACATTATGACAGGTGAAGTGAATAACATGCATTATCTGATTACAATGGCACCTAGAAATGAGTGGGGTATATTAGGCAGCGAGTGAACATGTTTGTCCCTGAAGTTGATGTGTTTGAAATCAGAAAAAAAAATGGGCAAAGCTGTTTTGCGGCTTTGTTAAAAGCCAAATTGTAATGGATAGACGACCTGGGTCAGAGCAACTCCGGAACTGCACCTCTTGTGGGATGTTCCTGGTCTGCAGTGGTCGGGATTGACAAGTATGAGAAACTGGCAAACCGGAGACTGGGTGATGGGCAACCAAGGCTCGTTGATGTATGTGGGGAGGGAAGGCTGGCCTGTGTTCCTCAGATTGCTGAAAAAGTGAATGGTGGTTCTGATAGAAAGGCGTCGGAACACACAGAGCGTCGTGGTTTGTTGTGTATGGGGCTGTGTAGCGGCCGACCGGTCAGGGTGCCCATGCTGACCCATGTCCACAGCCAAAAGTACCTACAATGGGCACGTGATCATCAGAACTGGAGCAACGGAAGATGATGAGCTGGTCTGATGAATTAAGTTTAGGGGTTGTCACCTCGTCCCTTTAAACCCGAACACATTAATTACACAGGTTCTGTGGCTGATTAAGGTGGTAATTATACTCAGTGCCTTACCTGCATTCAATCAGCCTCAGAACCTGTGTAATTCATGTGTTCGGGTTTAAAGGGATGAGGTGGCAACTCTATGTGGATGGCTGGGTGCGTGTGCACCGCTTACCTGGGGAAGAGATGGCACCAGGATGCAGTATTGGAAGAAGACAAGCCAGTGGAGGCAGTGTGATGCTTTGGACAATGTTCTGCTGGAAAACCTTGGCTCCTGCTCTTCCTGTGGAAGTTCCTTCACACGTACCACCTACCTAAACTTTGTTGGTAACCCAGTACACCCCTTCATGGAAACAGTATTCCTTGAAGGCAGTGGCCTCTTTCAGCAGGATAATGTCCCCTGCTACACTGCAAAAATGGTTTAAGAATGATTTAAGGAAAACAACAAGTTGGGGGTGTTGACTTGGCCTCCAGATCTCAATCCATTCGATCATCTGTGGGATGTGCTGGAAAAACGAGCCTGATCCATGAAGACCACCTCACAGATTTAAAGGATCTGCTACTGAGAGTTTGGTGCCAGATACCACAGTGTACCTTCAGAGGTCTAGGTCTACGGTGTGTATCTATCTATCTATCTATCTATCTATCTATCTATCTATCTCTGTAGCCAAACTTTTTTTTAACTTTAGCCTTGGTTAAAATTGTTGTTGTTGGTTTAGGTTTTGATTTTGCCATCTGTGTCCTACTGGGGAGATTTCTCTTCACTTCCTGCCCCAGGGTACAATAGGAAGTTGGAATGTAGGGAAGAATTCCCTTATTGATCAGGTTTTTCCCCTCATGTTTTGTTCTGATGACAACTGTAAAATGTTGGCTTTTCCCATCACTTTCTGTGACAGTAGTTACCAGGACATATGGAAGTGGTGAAGACATCACAAAACTAGTAAAGTATTCGATCACCCAAAACAAACAAAGGTTTTGGCTACACATCCATTTGAATAGATAATGCTGGGCTTCCCAAATTTGTATTGTTTTCAGGCTGATCATGTAGTCTGTGGAGCGATTGGTTCATTCTGAATTGTTTATTTTACCCAATTATAAATGAAAATTTTTATTTTTCTGTTTGTGTTTTATCAAATGATCATCTTGCAATGCAGTTGCTTATAACAGTGATATTGAAAGGTTGGAAAATCGATGCTTGGTCACACTAATAATGAAGTCAACCAGGTAGATTTAAATAGAGCCTGTCACAGGGCGGAGGGAGGGAGGGGGGGGGGGTCGTGGCTCTGGATAGTTCAGAGAACCAGTAACAATCTCCTGCTATGCAAATTGGATGCGGGGAAACCTGCATTCAATTCGCATAGGTGTGAACCTAGTCTGAAGTGGCCCTAAAGCCTTCCATATACCCAGTGAATTGACTGGCTTCAGGTGATGCAGATTAAACAAATCCTCTTACATAATAAGTAGTACCTATTTATCTGCAGTCTTCTCTTCTCTGCATCTATTCAAAGTGCAGAATTTACACAGGATCTCTTGGCCCTGAAAAGCAGGGGGCGGGGAGCTGAAGTTATATCAGTGAAGAGAGCTGATTGGAGGGAAGGGACACGCCTCCCTGCACACAGGAAAAGAGCTTTGGCTGTCAATCAGCTGGATGTCCTTCCTGCCCCCATTATTTTCTTGGTGTCAGGAAAACTCATCAGAAGTGACTCCTGCTGGTAGAAGAGGAAAGAAGCACCAGACAGAAATTATACTTGGTGCTCTTAATTGGGACAAGTACACACCATAGAGGGATATGCTTTGTTCGTATTTCACGTCTGAGGTTTACAGCCACTTTAAGCACATGCCGACCAGGCCATAGCCGAAAGACAGCTACAGAGCGGTCGGCTTATTCTGGGTAGGCGTCCATAGACGTCCTCACAGAATCCCCTGGGGCGCGCACCCGGGAACATCCGTGACCGGACCTGGCGGATCATGGTAAATGGCCACTGATAGCTGCCGTTTACCATGTGATCGCTCCGTCAAATGACGGAGCATCACTTGTAAACCAGCGTCATGTCATGACACCGGTTCCTCCCTCCCCTCTCTGTACCCATCGGTACAGTGTGAGAAGAGAGAGGGAGAGATCGTTTGCAGCGCTGTGGGCACTACAGATCCAGCCCACAGCGCTGCTCAGTTCCCGTACTCTGCCCGTGCTCTGCATTAAATTTTAACAGAAACAAAGAATTTAGTTGTTTGTGTTTTTTTTTTTTTTTACCGAATTTTCAGTCTTTTTTTGATTTATAGCGCAAAAAATTTTAAAAAACCCAGCGGTGATTAAATACCACCAAAAGAAAGCTCTATTTGTTTGAAAAAAAGGACAAACATTTCAAATGGGTACAGTGTTGCATGACTGAGTAATTGTCATTCAAAGTGTGAGAGCACTGAAAGCTGAAAATTGGTCTGGTTAGGAAGGGGGTTTAAGTGCCCGGTGGGCAAGGTGTGTGTGTGTGTGTGTGTGTGTGTGTGTGGTTTATTTATTCTTAACGCATTTTCTGCATGGTTTCTGCTGCTGTCAATCAAATCCTATGACAAGGGGTTGGGGCAAAGCCCCACTGTCTGTGTCTATGGACTTATGTAGTGGGAATCAGGAGTGAGCCTGTACTAGTCGCCCCACCAGCAAGCGGTTTGCTAGGGTGGGTATGTGAAGGTAGGAGGGGCCAGGAGCGATGGAGGGAGGACCCTAGAAGGGGAGGATCTGGGCTCTTCTGTGCAAAACCACTGCACAGAGCTGGTAAGTATAACATGTTCAAATCACTTTAACAACATGCAGGTAGTAAACTGTACCTGACACACTTCCAGACATAAGCCCTCTTTTCATCCACGTTTTGTTAAGGGAATACTTCCATCGATCAAATAAAGGATGGAGTTGTGGAGATGTCCTGTCTTAAAGCAGAACTAATCTCACAAATACTCACCTAAGCTCCAACAGTTCAATGCGCATGAGGTCTGGCACAGGTCCATGCAGGTGTCGATCTTTGTCAGTTATGATTGGCCTACTCAGGATATTGTCACTCATGGTCACGCATGTGTGGGAGTGCAGTCATCCCAGCACACTGGTAGCGTGTTGAAATGTAAACTGAGCTGGGCAGGGTCATCTTATCTTAGGCATGTCTTTTCTGCCTTCCATTTTAAGGTATGAGGGATGGTTGAATGCCTGCTACTTTCATTTGGTTGTAATGTATTTTATTTTAATAAAGTTGCATCTTCGGTGATGCATAAGGCTGGTGCGCTCTATTTTTGCTGTCACTTTGTTATAACCCGCTTGTTCAGTGCGTTTCAGGTCACATTCTCTGAAGTCAGACACTGCCAGGCATCTAACATTTTCAGAAGGAGGCCCAAACTTTTCCCTGGATTTACTTCATAGTAGAGCTGCACGATTCTGGCCAAAATGGGAATCATGATTTTTTTTTTTTTTGCTTGGAATAAAAAGATCACGATTCTCGCGACGTAAAATCTTTCACATTATCCAAAAAAAAAATGGGCTAATTTTACTGGTTAGTTTTTTTTTTTTTTTTTTTTTTATTACAGTAAATTTTTCCCCCAAAAAATTGCATTTGAAAGACCACTGCGCAAATACAGTGCGGCATAAAATATTGCCGCAACCACCATTTTATTCTCTAGGGTGTCTACTAAAAAAAAAAAAAAAAAAATGTTATACATACATACATACATACATACATACATACATACATACATACATAATGTATGTGTGTGTTTGGGGGTTTTAAGTAATTTTCTAGCAAAAAAAATGATTTTAACTTGAAACCAACAAATGTCATGTCAGAAAAAGGTTTAGTGTTTTTCAGTGGATGTAAACCCGAATATTTATTTATTTATTTTTTTTATGTCATAATGTAGAGTATAAGATTTCCTATCATTTGAGCCCAGTCTTGCCACAAAGAGTTAATCCATCTCTGAGCAATCCTCTTATTGTTCAGTGAGATAAAACTTGACAAACAGAAAAACTTTGACAAATCCTCCCCCTTGCTGTGAGTGACAGGTGATTTACATATCTTGTGCACTAGCCTAAGACATGCAGTATTTTTTAATTCCCTCCCCCACTCCTTTCTTCAGCAGCTCTGCAAGGATTGGCTGTTCCACACCTCAGCATGATTTGTTATGCTGAAGTCATGTGGTTACTTTCCTGTCTTTTCATTGGATGTTAGAGATCATAGCAGAAGTTCAGTGTAAGAAATACACAGGAGAAAATGCATATTGACAAGGGGAGTGTAGAGGTGGGCGGGGAGTCTACTGACATCACGACTCCACCCACCGAGCTCCAGACAACAGACCCGCCCACAGAATCTGCAGTTTTTCGGGTCTAATAACAGACAGAGGGGAGACATTTGACAGGTAAAGATACATACAGGAGGCATGTATATCCTTATAGATAACCCCTATGGCAGTAGTTTAGAAAGGATGACATTGGGTTTACATCCACTTTAAACTTTTTTCACTTTCACACAAAGTCTATTCCATTGACAAATTGTTACAATGTTTCTAGTTAAGTTCAACTGCTAAAGAATGTCTGATTCTTGGCAGACTGACCAGTTTTTCTCTTCCTTTCTTTTGATGGCTGTGGCTTCAGAAGAGCAGAGAGAATTCTTTGCATAGAAAGAATCGAGGAAAAACACTTTAGTCAAGATCGCGATAACTATTCTTGATGATTATTTGTGCAGCTCTACTTCATAGCGGAACTAAACCCATCAATTTAACAGTTAAGAATATCTTCCCTGCTGCTTGTGCTACTAAAAGGTGCTCTGTGTTGGAGAAATGGTTTTGTAAAGTCCACTGGCAAACCAATACTTCAGGATTATTAATATCCTGGGTCTCCAGCAGCCCTCACTGGTTCTTCCTGGTGACATGTAATTCTGTGTGGGACCCAGGAGATAAACAGTCCCAGAAATGTTGGTTTCTCTGTAGACTTTTGGAGTCACTTCTACTGAATAAAGTGACGTTTGATGGCAGAAGGAGAGGTGTCTGTTCTGTAGAGGTTGCTGCTTTATTTCATTCTTTAGACCATTGAATGGTTCACTTTTTTTTTTAAATCCGTGTTTCTCATACTTTTTTGCCTTGCGGCGCACCAAAAACATCTAAAAATTTTCACGGCACACCTGAAAAGATTTAACAATTTTCGTGGTGAAGCACGTATTTATTTTTACATATATCTTTAATTTTAAATTTTAATGTGAAGGATGTGCCTGCTTTCGAGAGCAAATCAAATTGAAGCGAGGCTCCAAAGTCGACAAACAAGTGCGCATTTCATCGTCTATTTTATAATTGGATCGATTGAGTTCTCCTGAGATCTCGCACAAGTCTCGCGTTACGAAAGGAACCGATGAATGACAGACTGACAGAGACTGCATTTTTATATATGTTACTTTTTTTAACTTTTGCTTTACCATTTAATTTTTCGATATGATCAAGGTTTCAAAACGCTAGAAATTTTAAACCTTTTTTTTTTTCAAAACTCCCAGGGAACGCCTGCAAATCCCAGCTACGGCACACAATTTGAGAATCGCTGCTTTAAATTCAGGAGCTGTTTTGTATAGCCACCCAGCTGGTTCCATCCCCTGGGTGCTGTAATACAGACGTTAACTTTATTTACACAGAGAAGTGTTTTGTTCTTTGCTGGTTTATTAAATGTGCGCACTTTTTTATTTTTTTTTTACTGTTATTGCAGACACCGTGAGCATGCTGGGCGCTCGTCTCATATACAACGCTGCAAGGCGAGCAGGTAAACTCTTTTTCTGTCTCATCAGTTTAATCAGGGTGATGTGGATCCACAGACTGGGCAAGTTCCTGCCCATCTAATTATGTTGAAGTTTTATCTGGGGTTTTTTCTCCACTTTCTGCACAGTCTTACAAATACATGTTTCTCCCCTCACCTTCCAGGACGGCTACACATGAGAGATGATAGGCTCCTCCCTACATTAAACACAACCAAATCGCAGCTTATATTTTTTTAGTTTATAAGGCCCCACCTTACCCCTTGTACCTCAGTATTGATTGTGTTTCTTCCACAGCAAAACTTTTTTTTTTTTCTTACCAGGAGACTAAAAAGAGTCAGATGGTACCCCTGTGAGCCAGGTGTAGCAATGTCGGCGAGGGCTGCACTTACCTGCTGCCTTAGAGCTTCTCACAGGTCACCCCCAAAATGGCATTTGTGCAGGCGGTCCGAGCGTTTCAATCCCCCGCCATTGCACGCCGCTCAGCACCCCTGGTCTCCTGGTCTTCCCCTGGTGCAGAGGACACCATTTTGCCGGCGTCCAAAAGATCTTAGCACCAAGTGGAGGACTCTGCGCGCTCCAAGCCTCACTCTCAGGCTGAAACTTCCTGTCACAGCAGGAAGAGGTGGAGCAAGCCAAGACACAACCCAGGAAGTGGGTTTAAAGCGTGGAGGAGACACCTGACCCGCATGGCTGTGGAGACTAAAGCATTCCTGCTCACAGCAGGGCTCAGTGAGCTGTAAGGAGCTAAAAGTCTGTCTGAGCCCACCCCATGGACAAGGAGGATGGAAAGACAGCACAGGTGGCTGCAGACAAGAGCAAGTCGGGACCAGGTAAGTGCCGTTTTTCTTACCTACTTGGGGGTCAACACCAGATTAGAAGATCCCTGGTAATCTCCCATGCCTTCTCCTCCGGGGAAAGGGGCCTGCAGCCATGATACAGTGGGCAGGAAGAGTGACCATATTAATTGTTCCCTCTTGTCTTGCAGATTCCCCAAGCGGAGCACAGGCGGTCTCTGACAAACCATCTTCCTCATCCGCTAGCACCAGTGCCAGTAAAAAGTGCGGTATATGCAGGGAAAGATTGTCAAAATCCCACACGAAGGCTTTTTGTTATAGGTGTATTAACAAACTGGCTGGGAAAGAGGCCTCAGGATTAATGAAAGAAAGTCTGTACATGAGGAAATGTTGGCCACTATACAATCTTTCCGCACCTCTACTCGCACACCCCTAGTAGTAGGTTCAGAGGAACCCACCCCCAAAGAGGGTCCCTCATTACAGGAGAGTTTACTGTCCAAGCCAGGGCCAAGTATCTCTTTACCTTTCTCTCAGGGGCTTCCCCCGGCTCAGCCCAGGGAAGAGGATGAGATGGAGGAAGCAGAAAGCCAGGTGAATTCTGAGCTCTCTTCAGGTGAGGAGGCCAGCTTAGGTCCGGGTAGTGATGTAGAAGACATCAAGTTAAGTAGTTGGCTTAGAGGACTTGGAGGGACTCCTCCAGGCTATCTATTCCACTGAAGAAATCCCTGAACCAGGATACACAGGATAAGATGTGGGTGGGTTAAAAGCCAGGCTAGGGTATTTCCCCTACACCAGTCTCTAAAAGACGTGGTTCTTCAGGAGTGGAAATTTCCTGAAAGGAGTTTGGTCAGTCCTAAAACCTGGAAGAGAAGGTTCCCCTTTAAGGAGGAGGAAGTGGATAAACTTTTAAAGGTCCCCAAGTTGGACGCTGCCCTCTCCCAGGTGACAAAAGTCTGACCTCTCATTTGAGGACTCTGGGAACATCCAGGATGCAATGGACTGAATGTCAGAAACCCTGCTGGGGAAAAAAAACCTGGGAGGTCAATTCCTCGGCTATGGCCCCTGCATTAGCAGCAACCTGCTTTGCCAAGAATGCAGACTTCTGGCTAGAGAAGCTTAGTAGACACTTCTCCCAAGGAGTTAAGTCTCAGGATACTCCTAGATTGGCTGTTGCATTCCTGGCTGATGCGGCAGTGGATTCCGTTAAGGCCTCTGCAAAAACAGGAGCACTGATTATATTGACCAGGAGGGCCATTTGGGTTAAAATCTGGGAAGGTGACCTTGCCTCTAAGGCCAAACTGTGTGGTTTGCCCTTCGAAGGATCTTTGTTTGGCTCAGACCTTGATGATGCTTTGTCTAGGTCCTCAGAAAAGAGGAAAAAATTTCCTGTCAAACCCAAACGGGAAAAGTACAAGAAATTTTTTTTCGAGGCCCCTTGAGACAAAATCGGCAAAGGTCCAAGAAGGAACTCAACAGAAGGTGGGGTTATGGTAGATGCAGGCAAAAAAAGTAATTTTGCTCTTTTCCTCTCCAGGCCAAAACCCAAAAGATCCCAAGTGATGCCAGAATCAGGGTAGGGGGCAGACTCATTTCATTCCTCAGTGGGAGGAGATTTCAGACAGTCCTTACATAATCGGTCTGATCAGGGAAGGAGATGATCACGTTAACAAGTTTCCCAAGGATGCATCAAAAAAAGCCCTATTAGACGGGATTCAGAAACTAGTAGAACAGGTAGTAGTTCCAGTCCCAAAAAGCCAGCTTTACCAAGGCTTTTACTCCCACATTTTTGTGGTACCCAAGCCTTCAGGGAAGTATCGCTTTATTATAAATCTCAGGAACTTAAACAAATTCTTCGAATACAAAAGGATTTACATTGAGAATATTTACTCCAGTGCGGAAAAACCTACTGAAGGATGTCTTTATGACCACCCTGGATCTCAGGGATGCCTATATGCATTTTCCGATTTTCCCAGAACACCAGGCTTGCGGTAGTAACCCAGGAAGGAGTTTTCCACTGCCAGTTCAAGGCACCTCCTTTTGGGCTAGCGGCAAGTCCAAGAATCTTCACAAAGATTCTAGCAGAGGCGGTGGCCCATCTCAACCTCCAGGGGATAGCAGTGATACCCTATGTGGATGACTTGCTAATTTCCGGTCCATCAGCTGCTCCGTTGGAAACAGATACCCAGAAGGTGATCTCTGTCCTAAGAAGACTGGGCTGGTTGGAAAAATCCTCCCTGGAACCAGCGCAGGTCCAGACCTACCTGGGTTTCTGGGTGGACTCTTGGGCTCAATCCTGATCCTACCAGTTATAATGGATCTGGCCTGGGGATGATTCTATCTGCCTAAGGTGTCTTCAGCCTTCCATAGGACTCAGGTAATAACCTTACTATCCTTTTGCGAGAACCCTAAGAAAGGGGGGTAAATACATTTAATTGTTTAGATGTCAGGAGATGCCTTCTTATTTATCTACAAAGGATAAAAGAATTTAGGAGATCTAATCATCTTTTAATCCTCTTCTCTGGACCTAGAAGGGACTCCAAGCCTCAAAATCTTCAGTCTCTAGGTGGATAAGGCAAGCCATTACTATAGCTTACAAAAGCTCAGGCATACCTGCGCCAGAAAAGTTGAAAGCACACTCAACTTAGAGCCCTAGCAACCTCCTGGGACGAAAATGCAAGAGCCTCCTGGGAGCAAATTCGTAGCGCAGCCACCTGGTCCAGTCAAGACACCTTCCTGAAGCACTACCAAGTGGAGGTCCTATCGCAGCAAGACCTAGCCTTCAGTCAAAGTGTTACAGGCAGTGGTCCCATCCTAAGGTAGGCCTGTGGATTTCTTTATTATCCTCTCATGTGTTGCCGTCCTGGAAGGTGAGGTGAGAAAACCGACGGTTACTTACCGATAACTGTGTTTCTACGAAACCTTCCAGGACGGCAGGCCTACTTTCCGCCCTGTCGTAGGTGGAGGAGTATGTTCACACTAGGTGGTAAGTACCTAAATGTTGGAATAACCCTTGTAAATCGGTTGGGAGTATTACTTTACAACTACTGAGGGACAAGGGGTAAGGTGGGGCCTTATAAACAGCTGTGATTTGATTGTGTTTCCGGTAGGGAGGAGCCTATCATCTCTTATGTGTTGCAGTCCTAGTAGGTTTCGTAGAAACACCGTTATCTGTAAGTAACCATCTTCTTTTTTTTTTTTTTTTTTTTTTTTTATACTGAGACGCCATGAGATTTCTAAAGAACCCCACAGAAGCTGAGTTCTTGTCTTGCTGTTTGAATATTTGGACAGAACCCCTGGAGATTGAAGTCAGAAGTGTCCCCAATCTTCCACTTAAAAGGGAAATAAAAAAAAAAAATAAACAATTATACTCACCTAGGTGGACACAGCATTAGCCAGATTCTGCATCTGTCCCCCGCTGCCTCTAAGACCGAGATCTGAGCGATCAAAGATTGCTGAAGGCTCAGCTCATTGTCTTCAGTGAGCAGAGAGATGGTGGCTGTCATTTTATTGGTTCTCTGCTCTGCCCCTCCAGCACTCACTGGAACGCCGGGCTGTGGAGTGGGTGCCTCAGTCTCCCAGCAGCTCGCTGAGAGTTTGAGCCAACTGTTAGTCCAGGCATCTGAGTGGATCTCGACATTAAAGTCAGGATTGATCCAGAGCCTGGACTAGCTGAGTGACATCAGCAGACTTTAGCTCATTGTTGGATGAAAATGGGTCACAGGATTGCAGAATGAAGTGCACTCCTGTGATCCCCAAGAGAAGTAGGGCCAAAAGAGCTTTGGCCCTACTTCTCCTTTTAACTGTTTGGTATTCCTCTGTATACTGAAGATCTTGGCCCAGAGCTGTTCAGAACTGAGCGTTTCTGGGTTCAACCAATGCAGGAAAGATTGGTGAATGGGAGCTCATTGATCTACCGCTCTCCATTCTAGAAAGCCCAGCGGTGGTCCTGGGCTCACAGCTTTAGACGTCTGCAAGACTTCTACTGCACTTAGGAAGGTATCTGATTAACTCTAAAACAAGCTTGTTTTAACTCTTTGCCTAGGTGTAAATACTACACAACCCTAAAAATCAAAGTGTTAAAATGAAAGGAGTAAGGTTTTTTTCTCTCTCCTATTGGCCATATGTCTTGCTGCTAATGGGCAGGGTATTGGTTCATACACAGACACTGATTGGCCTGCTCTGCTAGAACTTCAGTGCCCCAGGATCCTCCAGAAAACATAATTTGTGATTGGTTTGCAGTTTACACTAAATGGCGAGTTTTCAGCCTCCTAAATAAAGCCGGCCATAGATGGATCAAATCTCAGCCAGTTCAGCAGGGACCTGCCGAGATTCGATCCAGGCTGGTTGTACTGAAGTCAATTTATCGACTGACTTCAGTACAACCAACTTGTCAGATATTTTTTATGTGATCACTGCCGGCAGCTATGGCCGCCAGCAGTGATCATTGCCTTCTGTCGCCAAAGGAAAGCTCCCTGCCAGCAGAACACCATAGCACTACGGGAGGGATTCCCCCATTAACACGGACTCTGGGCTGCCTAAGACTATAAAAAAAGTTGTCTTGCTTCAGATTAGGTCTGCTTTATTCACTGATAGTTGAAGTATGTACTGTAGGTAAAAGGCTACGCCCAGCAAACATAGAATTTTCTACTTTTCCATCAGGCTGAGCAGCGGGGTTTACAGCATGGGTCCTGAGTGTGTGAGACTGTATATCTTGCATGTAAATTTTTGCATTTCTTTTTACAAGTAATTTTCTTTCTCTCGTTCTCTTTGCAGGTCCGCCATGCTCTCAGACACTGGTCCGACCTTTCAGTCTGGCTCCTCAGATGCACTCATTTAGTAAGTAAAAGATTAGCTGATGAAAGGGTTGGCTCATTCTTAGATGGAGACTGCTGGATTGATTTTACAGCTGGCTGTTTGCATTACTCCGGACTTCACTGGAGGGATTGCTGCACTCGAGTTACATTTCTTGATATTTTTATCTGATGGATGCAGGAGGCACCGTGACACTCCAGGGCTTCCAGGAATCTCAGGATCTCATTTTAATGCCCCACAAATATTACCTTTTTATTACTCTTGCATTTTAAATAGTCTCCCACCTCCTAATTGATGGATGGCTATAGACTGATATTTTGATTTCTAAAGCCCCGTAAGCATGGTGCTGAATATCAGTTGAAATCAGCCGGTACATTACCGGCCGTCATTCGCTCCGTGTGTACAGGTCCTTGTTTGACAGAAGCCGATTTCACGGGTGGCTTCTGTCGAACGAGCTTGCTGGAAAACCAGCATCCGATCAGCGCTCTCAGCCAATGTTTGCAAGAGCTGACTGGTGGGGGGTGGTCCCCCTGTCAGAACACAATATCTCAACGGGGAGATCAGTGTACTAACATCGCATCATTAGTACAGAGACCTCCTTGTGAGCTCCTCCAGTTAAAAGCGGAGTTCCATCCAAAAGTGGAACTTCCCCTTATTTGATTTCTCCCCCCCACCTTCGGTGCCACGTTTTGGCACCTCTCATTGTGGAGCAGGTGCCCGTTTTTTACAGGTACCCTGTCCCCACTTCCGGGAGGCCGGGCCGTGGTGAATTACTCCCTTCCCTTCTGCTGGGCCAGTGAGAGAGCTCAGCGAGCGAGGTACATGCGCAGTCGCGACCTGGCTGTGAAGCCGAAAGGCTACACTGCCGGGTTCCCGTACCCGCAATGGCGGCGGCAGCGGAGGTAAACATTGGCTGCGGTGCCGACATCACTGGACTCCAGGACAGGTAAGTGTCTTAATGTTAAAAGTCAGCAGCTACAGTATGTGTAACTGCTGACTTTTAATTTTCAAAGGAGCGGGTGGAACTCCGCTTTAAGTAAAAAAACATACTGTGTGTATGAGGCTTTAGTCACCTCTTCTCCAGCCTACTAATTGGATAATAAAGGAGCAGTTGCATATGGATCACAGCTGTTTCCCATTCTCTATGCATGTCTAACCAGGATAGGCTGACAGTACCGCACAAACCAATGTATTCCTGCCCCTCTATCATTCTGAGCTCTGCTGTACAGGGGGTTACAGGAACTTTACAGAAGGACTATTGTAGGTACTTATACTAGTATTTGAACCTATGTACATTTGATGATTTTGTTTAATGAACCCATAACTGGAATAAATGGTTTGTTTTATGTATTTACCCAGAAGTCTGTTTCAAATTTGAACTCCAAAGAACACAATTCAATGCAGTTGTTTATTCTTTTATAATAATTGCATGTATTTTGCATACTAGTGTAAGTATCTAACTAACTATTTTGAACCCTGTTCAGTCTCCTGGCTTCCCCTGCACAGCAGTACTTAGACTTGAAGGAGCAGCACTGGCAGTCAAGTGTGCTGAGAGAATGAGAAAGCAGCTAGACCAGTCCCTGCAATGTCTGCACTCCCATGCTCTACCAGTCTAGAGTCTTCACATCATCAAGACCAGAGCAGGGTCCATAGCCCTGCTCTGGATGTGAGGACATCAAGGCACAGTCCACTGCTGGATCGTAGGGGAGCTCTGCCTGCCGGAATTAAAAAGAGGATCATTTGCCAGCCAATGTATTTTCATAGGCCATTTCCACCAGCCACAGACTTTTTTTTACAAATGGTACAAATTATGTTTTTTTTACAAACTCCCTGAAAATACGGAGGGTTGGCAACCCTGCTGGGGCTCATGAGATTGGTATTCCAGAAGGTGTTTCTGCCCCTCCCCACTCCCCCATTAGAGGAGAGGGTTCAGAGGAAAATTATGTAAAGTTGCAAAACTGTATATAGTCAGGCATGATGCCAAACAAACTGAAAGATTGTTTGGGTTTGTAATTCACTTTATACATGTATAATAATTTTTCTTTTTTTTTTTTATTTATTTAGAGCTCGTAAATGCCAAGGAGGAGCTAACTGATTTGAAGTCTGTGACCGACAAAGCCGCTCAAACCTTGCTGTGGACGGAGCTTTTCAGAGGTGAGATGCTACTGCTGAACCTGAAGTCTTTCAATCGGTGCCTAAAAGAGTTGTAAAGCAAACTTGTCATGTACTTAGAAGTACATGACGCTATAAGAATTACTTTTCTGCCATGCAAGGGGCCATTTTTTTTTTTTTTTTTTTAAACATAGTTATGTTTAGACACTGCAATGTAAAAGGGATATCTTGCATCTTATTTATTTCCTGTCTTTGTATTGTGCCTGCATGTTACTCTGTGCTTTTGCAGAGCGTATAGAGCCATTCACAGCAGTCCTTGCTCCAATGAAATCTGCACTTTAAGCCCAGGTTCACACCTATGCGAATTAGATGTGCGTTTCCGCACATCTAATTCGCATAGCAGGAGAGTGGGACTGGCTCCCTATGGAGTCGGTTCACATATCTCCGGGGCGGCTGCGGAGCACACTGCACAAAAACGCTGTGTGTCTTTGGCTCCGTTTCAGGCCCGAATTCAGGCATAGATTAGTCCCGGGAACAGGGACGCACAGCGCTCCTGTGCGATCCGCAGCCCGATATAGTGTGAACCCGGCCTTAATATTTCTTCTGAACATGTTCATACCCTTGGGCTACTTTAGTCAGAAATCGGTTAACCACTTCAATACCGGGCACTTTTACACCCCCAGCTCATTTCACCTCTGTTGGTTTCTAGCAGCTGGTGGGGCCACCATAAGGCCTCATGCACACAAACATAATTGGGCGTAAAACTAGCATAAAACGTTTTCCCACAGTCGACGACGAATTGTAGATGGGGAGTATAGCTAGCCATAGAAATATGTCCCTGTCCTCATGTAAACATTAATGTACCTATGCATCAGCCTTTTACCTGTGAATGCACAAACAACGTGTGTGGTTTTTGTTTGTTTGTTTGTGTTTTTTTTTTTTTTTTTGTTTTTTATCTAGGTATATTTTAGTCTAAATGTCTGTGTGCCTGTAGCTTTACAGTAAGTATTTTCCTTACATAGGAAAATCTCAGGTTCACTTCAGGTTCTAGTGGTTATAAGCTTTACTTTCGTTTTGATGTCTTTCCAGGACTGGGAATGACCCTCAGTTACTTGTTCCGGGAGCCCGCCACTATAAACTACCCATTTGAGAAAGGTCCGCTGAGTCCGCGGTTCCGTGGGGAGCATGCACTTCGCAGGTATCCATCAGGAGAGGAGCGCTGTATCGCCTGCAAGCTTTGTGAAGCCGTTTGCCCTGCCCAGGTATGTAGAGTGACTTAAATTGTTAGACAAGTCGATGATCTAAAATATTATCTAATGTATACCTATATAGACTTGTCCACCCAGTTTAGAGGATTTCTCTCCCTTTATACAGGTTTCTGGGGTGTAGTTAACTTAAAAGAATACCTGTTCCCTAATCCGCTGAAACCATGTTTTCGTATTTAACCACTTGGTGCCCACGCTATACCTAAAAGATGGCTACAGCACAGGCTTAAATTGCCAGGTGGGCGTACGTGGACATCCTCCCGTGCCTGTGCAGGTGGCACGCTCTGTGATCACTGAGTCCTTGATTCTCGGCTGATCACAGATCGGCCAATCCCGACCTTTTACCACGTGATCATTGGCTGACAGCTGATCACATGATGTAAAAGTTGGCAATCGGCTTTTTTTTTTTTTTTTTCTCCTCACGCTGATAGCGTGAGGAGAAAAAAAACAAGCCGATTACCGGCTTTTGTAAAAGGCATATCAGTCCCACACAGTGACCACCAGTGCTGCTAACCAGTGCCCATCAGTACTGCTAACCAGTGCAGCCTCATCAGTGCAGGAGAAACATTTTCGGTCTTTTTGTTTAGCAAAAAATTAAAAATCCAGTGTTTATTAAATACCACCAAAAGAAAGCCGTGTAAAAAAAAAAAAAAAAAAAAAAAAAAAAAACAATTTGTAAATGGGTACAGTGTAGCATGACCACGCAACTGTCATGCAAAGAGTGACAGGTCTGAAAGCTGAATATTGGCCTGGGCAGGAAGGGGTATATGTGCCCAGTAAGTAAGTGGTTAAACCACAAATGCGCATGGATGTATAGTGCTCTGGATTGCAGTTTGCACTACACATTTACACTAGGTTTGTACTGTGTGCACATTTCAAATTTTGCCTTTCCACAGCACAATGGCTCGTGCAGAGGAGACCTTTTAGGTGTTAGTAAAGACAACCTTTAAAAAAATTAAAAAAAAAAATACTGAACAACATGTTATACTTGCCTGCTCTGTGCAATGATATTGCACAGAGTGGCCCCTGATCCTCCTCTTCTGGGGTCCCTTGTTGGTGATCTTGGCTCCTCCTCTTCTCTGTGTGCCCTCATAGCAAGTGGCTTGCTATGGGGGCACACTGTGCGTGCTCGCTATGGGGGGCACACACTGTGTGCCCACTCCCAGGATGCGTGTCTCTATGGAGCCTCTGCCCATAGACACGCACAGCGGGGCTTGGCCCCACCCCTCACTTCCTCCTCACAGCATTTAATAGCCATTTTGGCTCTTGCTGCAACTCTGCTACTTAATCATGTAAGCTGCTTATAATAAAAAAAAAAAACATAAGCAGGGACGTTAAACAATGTACCGAATAAAAGTATTCTATGTCCTTAAACCATGTAAAAATGATTTAGGTAGACCGATTTAGTTGTAAAATTATATATTTACCAAAGTATATGGGCTCAGCTAAATTGGTAAGGGCTTCTAGGTTATAAAGACCTCCTGGTTACAAAGGGGTTAAACAGTCCATATCTGTCCTAAGACGTAAAAACTGAATGTGTGCAAACAGCAGAAAATGTGTATTACTGCAGTAACAAAGCACACCTGGTCAGATGTGTTCAGGTTTACTAATTCCGTCACATAAATGGCTTTTGTTTTTTTGTTTTTCCCCCAGGCCATCACAATTGAGGCAGAGCCTCGTGCAGATGGGAGCCGCAGGACCACAAGATACGACATCGACATGACTAAGTGTATCTACTGTGGGTTTTGCCAGGAAGCCTGTCCCGTGGATGCCATTGTGGAGGTAAAACATGCCAGGGTGGCCCTGAGCAGTAAAGAGGTTAACTGCTGATCAACTTTTATTGGCAAAAGGAATAGACACAGGCTGTCATAGAGGAGGGCACAACCTGTGTTGAGGCTGGCTGCTTTGCATTGAAGAAGACTTAAGTATGCTAATTTTTGAGTTGCTCAGCACAGCCGTTAGAACAGATGGGGGGGATATCGCTAAGTGAGGAGATCTTTACTAATTTAGTGGTGGGGTCACAATTTTTAAAAGTAAACATCTTCTTTAAAGTGGTTGTAAAGGTAAGGGGGGGGGGGGTTTTTTTTTTTTTTTTTTTTAAACTTTAGTGCATTCTCTGAAGCTTCCCACGCAGTCTTACATAGTTGAGTAGTTAGGTTAAAAAAAAAGACACCAGTTCAACGTGTGTGTGTGTGTGTGTGTGTGTGTGCTTGTTTTTATGTCAGTAGTACATTGTATATCCCTGTATGTTGTGATCATTAAGTTGCATTTCCAATAGTTTTTTTTTTTTTTAACTAACACGCCCTGTTAATACCACTGCTTGTGGTAGAGGATTCCACATCCTTACAGCTCTGACAGTAAAGAACCCTCTGCAGTGCAAGGTTAAACTGCTTCTCTTCCAATTTCAGTGAATGGTCGCGTGTCGTTTTGAATACCCTTTCCCTGAATAGTCTTTTCCATATGCTACGGTCACAAGTAAGATATTTGTACATCGCTATTGTATACCCTCTCAGGTGTTTCCTCTCCAGAGAGAATAAGTTCAATGCTTGTAGTCTTTCCTTATCGCTGAGATCCTCTAACTCCTTTTTATTAGCTTTGTTGCCCTTCTCTGGATTCTCTTTCCATTTCCAGTACATCCTTCCTGGGGACTGGTGCCCAGAACTGGACAGCATACTCTAGGTGAGGCCTGACCAAAGTCTTGTAGAGCGGGAGAATTATCGCTTTATCCCAGGAGTTAATCCCCTTTTTAATGCATGCCAATATTCTGTTGGCTTTGCTTGCAACAGCTTGGCATTGCATGCCATTGCTGAGCCTATCATCTACTAGGACCCCCAGGTCCTTTCCCATCCTAGATTCCTCCAGAGGTTCTCCCCCTAGTGAGTTACTTGCGTTCGTATTTTTAGCACCCAAATGCACCACTTTACATTTTTTCGACATTAAACCTCATCTGCCATGTAGTTGCCCATCTCGTTATTTTATTAGGGTCTTCTTGTAAGGTTTCCACATCCTGCGCCAAAGTTGCTGCCCTGCTTAACTTTGTATCATCCGCAAGTATTGAGCCCTTTATCCCATCCTCTATATCGTTTATGAATAGATTAAACAGAATTGGTCCCAGGACAGATCCTTCGCCCAGATGGTCACCTGACAGATACTCACCTGAGCTTGATCTTGGTCCTGTGTTGTGCACGTCTGCAGCAGCTCTTCTTCCCACTCCTAGGCTTGGCAGGACCGATATGCGCATTTGCCTTTGCGTGGGGGGAACAGGGGCACTTTAAGTTATTTTATTTTTGTTATTTTTACACTGTTGCTTTTAAAAGGTGGCTTGTGTGTTGTGTGTGGGTTTTTTTTTTTTTTTTTTTTTTTTTTAGAATGTAAACATCCTTGTGACAGCTACTCTTTTTATGGAGAGATCTGGGGTCTAAAAGACCCAAATTTCTTCTCTCCCCTTAAAAGCATTGAATACACCAAGATCAGTGTTTTTAAATGGGGTCGTTGACATCCAGGTAAACCGGAAATGACGTTCATCTGCTGCTGTTCATGACGGGTCATCTTGCTGGTTACCATAGCGGAGAGCCGATCAAACAGATCCCGCCTTTGTTCGTTTTTCTGACCAGGCTGGTCACTCAGGTCTCCCAGTGGGACGGGAGAGCCTGAGCAAGTGGTGGAAGGTGTTGGTGGGAGGGCGCAAATGTCCTCTCCTGCTGCTTGCATAAGTGATCCTGTGGCTAGTTAGCCGCTAGGATTGCTTTTATGAAAAAGCTGACCGTTGGCTCTAAAAAAACATAAAATGGTACCGGGGGTGATGCTTGCAGGCATCATTCTGGTACTACCACTGGTAGTCCAGTGATGTACGGGTATGTCCCCTGGTCTGGAAGTGGATAACATGTTTGTTATTTAAAAAAATAAATAACAACTTTTACAATCACTTCAAGGCTGAACTGATTCTAGGTGCTGTGACCTGGAGGCCTGAAATCATTAGCCATGCATGTCGGTAAGAGCAGTTAGTATTTCTTCACAAACCGGTAACAAGTGGCTTCCTTCAGCCTAAACAAGAAAAATAAATGGTCCATACACTTGTGGTTCATGGTAAAGAGATGGCTCACAGCCCACATCAGCCTTGTCCCATGCAGAGTTAAAGTCCCCAACTGCCTTAGCGGTCCACCACACTTGCTCCCTGAGGCGGCCAAGCTGCTGGTGACCCTTTCCTTTGGGACCCCTAGGGCAGTCGGGGACTTTAACTCTGTATGCATGGGACAAGGTTGATGTGGGCGGTGAGCCATCTCTTTACCATGAGCCACAAGTTCAGAGAAAAGAAGGGGGAGGGGGACGGCCGCAGTTAGCTGCTCCTGTCAGCCGATGTCTCCACCCCCCGACAGGGAAGACAAAAAAGGAGGGGACTATTACGGTACTCAATGTAAATATGTCATAGACCTCAGAGGTAAAAAAGGGGAATAACAGATTTTCTAAAACTTCAATTTTAATAGAAACAGTATTTAAAAAAAGTTGCAATATCGCATACAATTGCGATTTGAAGCAATAACAGTACATATAGCAATAGTAGATATAAATATAGCTTAAATTCTCGACTGGTTTTGCGGTTCTCACCGCTTCTTCAGGAGAGCCAAATCTATGGTGAATATAAATATATTCACCATAGATTTGGCTCTCCTGAAGAAGCGGTGAGAACCGTGAAACCGGTCGAGAATTTAAGCTATATTTATATCTACTATTGCTATGGCTGTATGTACTGTTATTGCTTCAAATCGCAATTGTATGCGATATTGCAACTTTTTTTAAATACTGTTTCTATTAAAATTGAAGTTTTAGAAAATCTGTTATTCCCCTTTTTTACCTCTGATGTCTATGACATATTTACATTGAGTATAGAGGTCGACCGATATGGGTTTTTCTCTGGCCGATGCCGATGCCGATATTTAGAAATCGCGGTGGCCGATGGCCGATATGTGATGCCGATTTTTTTGGGCCGATATATTTGGCCGATTTTTTTTTTTTTTTCTTTTTTCCCTTCATCTCATAAAATCTAACAGTTAGATTTTTACACTGGGGAGTTTTTCAGGCGCTTTTGGGCTAAAAATAGCGCCTGTAAAGTGCCTGTAAAATGGCTCCCCTGCAGTCTCAGTGTGATATCCCGAGTGCTTTCACACTGAGGCGATGCGCTGGCAGGATGTAAAAAAAGTCCTGCAAACGGCATCTTTGGAGCGGTGCAATACCGCTCCTCCACCACTCCTGCCCATTGAAATGAATGTGCACCGCTGCCGAAGCGCCTGCAAAGCGTTTTGGCAGCGGCGCTTCAGGGGCGCATTTAACCCCTTCCTCGGCCGCTAGCTGGGTTATAAGCGCCCCGCTAGCAGCCGAATAGCGCCTCTAAAATGACGGTAAAGCGCCGCTAAAACTAGCAGCGTTTTACCATCAACGCATGCCTGCTCCAGTGTGAAAGCAACCTTAAGTGATACAGAAATTTTTTTTCATTTAAACATTAAACAAAACAAACCTCCAATCAGTTCACTTGTATGTATAATTTAGAAAACGAAAAAAAAAAAAAAACTATCTTAAATATTAAATACACAAAAACAGGTAATCAAAACTTTTGGACGAAAAAAAATGGGCTAACTTTTTACTGCTTAGGTTTTTTTTTTTAATTCATTACTGTATTTTTTTTTTTATTTAATTGCGTTTGAAAGACCGCTGCGCAAATACCGTGTGACATAAAATATTGCAACAATCACCATTTTATTCCCTAGGGTCTCTGCTAAAAAAATATATATAATGTTTGGGGGTTCTAAGTGATTTTCTAGCAGAAAATACAGGATTTTTACTTGTAAGCAACAAGTGTCAGAAAAGATTTAGGCCTCTTTCACACGGGGCAGATCAGTCATGATCCGCCCCGTGAACACACGCTGGCTCAGCGGGGATCGCTCCGCCGATCCCCGCTGAGCAGGAAGATGACAGGTGCATCGCTGCACGCTGTGCAGCGACGGACCTGTCAGAGCGCCGCTCTCCCCTATGGGGGGATCGGATGATGACGGTCCGTAGTGTCCGTCGTCATCCGATCCGATCCGAAAACGGAGGGAAAAGTAGGTTTTTCCTCCGTTACACTTTTCGGATCGGAGCGGGGTCGGATGTCAGTGGACATGTCACCGCTGACATCCGACGCTCCATAGGGATGACTGTATGTCCGTTCTTCATCCGAAAACGGATGGATGAAAAACGGACATACGGATCATCCGTGTGAAAGAGGCCTAAGTCTTTAAATGGTTAAACTGAAAACTTCTCCACGGAGTTCAGTCTATTGATAAAAAGAACCTGAAAGATACAATGTATCTTCTTATCAGACTTGGCAGGCTGCCCAGAGGAGGAGAGAAGAAAACTTCACAGATAACTTAAGGCAACTTGCATTAACTTCTATTACAGAAGTCATTTGCAAGTCACGGCTGAAGTTACAATCGGCCTTTTTTATCAGCACAATCGGCCGATGCCGATTAAGTAAATAACGCCAAATATCGGCCGATATATCGGCCGGCCGATATATCGGTCGACCTCTAATTGAGTACCGTAATAGTCCCCTCCTTTTTTGTCTTCCCTGTCGGGGGTGGAGACATCGGCTGACAGGAGCAGCTAACTGCGGCCATCCCCCTCCCCCCTTCTTTTCTTTGAACTCAATACTTGGGATGATGGTACCTCTACCTCTTGAACTAAGCTCCCTAAACCTAGGCGTTTCTTCCCCATGAGCCACAAGTGTATGGTTAATTGGTTCCTCTTCTGGGTTCGCATTCAGACGGGTTAACCCCTTCAGGGCTAAAGTTCCTGTAATCAGGATTTGGAGGTTTTCCCACGCCAAAGGTCTCTGAGTTCCAGGTCCTTTAATGAGAACCTACCAGTCCAAAGAGTACTGAAAATCAGTCCTCTCCTCTCCAACCAGACTATCCCAGAACCCCTCACCCTGCATGGGTGAAACCCCTGAGTACTTTAAAATAAAAAAAAATCCCTGAACTTAAAGGGGCCACAACCCAAATAGTGGGGAAACATACCTGCTGTTCAGGGCACACACCTAGTATCCTGCACAGTACAGTTTTATCTAACTTTATACATTCTTAAATTGATGATTTATGTTTTTTTACAAATAATTTCAAACGTGATGATTCTCAGAGCGCTAAGTGCATCTAAAGCCACCACACAGCAGAAGTGATAGATTTCCAGATTGAATGATGGATGGAGCTTTCTGATGAGGGACATCATTCACGTGTGTATAAATTCCAGCTTGGGCTACTTAGCTTTGTAAACATTCCATGGTAAAAAGAAACTGGAAAAATATTAAAAGAAGCCTGAAGCTCAGAGAATGTCAGTATAGACGAGGTGATTAGCACTTTTTAAAGGAAATGTCATCAATGACAACCTCCATGTTTATATGCTCAGTGACAATAAGACATGACCCACAATGAAGCTTTAGGAAAACCGTCCTTTATCTGAAGGTGGATTCTTGCTGGTTACAACAGTCATATACATGTGGGAGGATTCAGGAAAATAGGAGACTCTTCTTTGGAGGTCTGTGTCTGGAATCAGAATTACGGAAACAATAGAAATAAAAAAAACCTGATGTCTGCTATAGATCAGCCTTCCAAATCTAAGATGAGAGATAAAATTAATACATTTATTTTTGAAAGTATAAATGGCTCTGCTGGCAAAATTTTGAGCTCAGCATCAGTGATCTAACCTGTTAAAAAAATAAATTAAAAAATAAATAAATCTGACATCATCACATATGAATCGAAGAAAAGACTGGATGGCCGCACTCTGACACCTTTATTGAAGACGGTTTAAAAATTCTTCTGGTACAAAGACATCAGAGATACAGGATCAATGAAAAGCTGGCATGTTTCACACCACTATGGGGTGCTTAGTCATAGCTTGGGGTGCTATGACTAAGCACCCCATAGATGTCTCTGTACCAGAAAAATGTTTAAACCGTCTTCAATAAAGGTGTCAACAGAGTGCGGCCGTCCAGTCTTTTCTTCAATTTGTTCCTACATGCAGAGCCAGCACCTGTTTCCATCAGCAGGTGGGATGCATTATGAGATGTCTGCCTAGAGCCGTGTTCTTTTGTTGTTTGACATAATCACATACCTTTCCCTGTGTGTGGGGGGGGGGGGGGGGGTTTTTTTTTTTTTTTTTTTTTTTTTTTTTTTTTTTTTTTTTTACAAATCTGTGCCTCAGTTAGGTTTAGACTGGAATTCTACTTTAAACAAAACTAGTCCCCTCACCCCTCCTAACACCTATGTTTACTAACCTGTGTAAGAAAAATGCATAATTAACTATTTTTTGGCCTGCTTCAGTCCAGTCACACGATCCAATGTGTCAGCTAGTGACAGCTGCAGGGGAGAGGAGGAAGTGCTGATAATGGTTGGGGCATGTTCATCTATGGGTGACATCACCACTGTCAGGTGTGTGTGTGTGTGTGTGTGTGTGTGTGTGTGTGTGTGTATATGTGTGTGTGTGTGTGTGTGTGCGTCACACTAGACAGCATAGTTGTTAGGGAAACCTTTTGAAAACTAGTTGGGTTGAGGCTGGAATGCCTCTTTTTTAAAGTGGTATTTAAACCCAAAATGTAATATTGCAGCTTACCAATCATTAGATGTGATGGCTTCATCGGTTTTCTTTGGCTTTTTTTTTTTTTCTCAGTTTTTTCACCTGGTGATCTGGCCAGTAACACGCCTCCTGTATTAGTGTGAGACAACTCTGGATGAAGGAGCACAGGAAGCACAGCAGTCAGCAGCATTTTCGGTCTGGGGGAGGGGAGTGTTAAATGTATCTGCGGATTTTAATTACACTCCAAAATTGAAGCCAAACTCCAGCTCACATTTTTATAATCAGTTACAGTAAACAGGTTTTTGGTTTTTTTTTTTTTTGTTTTTTTGTTCCTTTTTGGGATAAAGGTTTTGCATCAGTAAATAAAAACCTGAAAATTTTTAATCTTCCCCCTGCCAGTGTTAAATGGGTTGTCTCATCCATGTAAACTGATGCATTTTGCTGGAGAGCTTGTGCTTTTAAAAAATGGACTTGCAGGCCGGATCACTAGAAGAAGGCCTGAAGCCTCGTACACCCGATCGGATTTTCCGCAGACAAAACATCAGCCTTTTGTCCGAAGGGCATTGGCCAGGAACTTGTCTTGCATACAAACGGGGCACAATTGTTGGCCAACGAACACGAATGTAGTGACGTGCTACGTGGCTTTTCAGCTCCTTAGATCCACCCTTTGGGCACCTTCTGCTAATGATGTGTTTGAGCATTGATTCCGAGCATGGGTGTTTGTACTTTGGTTTGACGGACTTGTGTACACACGATCGGAAAATCTGACAACAGACTGTTGTCCGTGGAAAATTTTTATAAGCCTGCCATCCAACATTTGGAAAATTGTCCGATGGAGCGTACAAACGGTCAGATTTTAGGCCAACAGTCTGTCAACCCACAATTCCTGTTGGAAAATCGGATCGTGTGTATGAGGCTTACAAAAGGAAACTAATTGCATTGAACACATCTAAGAATTGGTAAGCTGCAATATAATGTTTGCTTTTGGGTTTAATACTGCTTTAAGATGCTTAGTAACCAAGGAAATGTTTTCTGTTTGACCACTAGATGGCACCTCTGTATTGTCAGTGGAGCATTGAGGGCACTGAGTGAATGTTTTAGAGACAGTCTTTGCAGAAAACTTGTTTGCAGAGTTGCTTGCTATTCTTAATGGCTAAAACTGTAGACCAGATAGAGAAGAGTGCTAGTTTACCAGCCCGCTATCCCTGGTAGTTTGTTGCAAAACTGTAATGAGTTTTAATGATGTGTGTACATTTTCTTCTATGGTAAACCTGTTTTGGGAAAAACATCAGTCAGTGCTGCCCTTACTTGATAACTGAAGCTTGTGCCATAATGTGCACCACATACTCGTACTTTATGACAAACTTACCTTTTTAAATGGAGAGTTATCCTCCGCACAGCTTGGTCAAGAACACACCCCTGGCTTTCTGATTGGTCAGCAGTATGCTTCATTGGCAGAAAAAGTGATTGCAGCAGAGCATGATTGGCTACTAGCATTGCGGTCTCCCTGCTTGAGTGTTGCTGTGCTAGTGATTATAGGAGGCTGATAAATTCAGGTACTCACTAGTGATATTTAAAAAAAATCTTTCTTTTTTTTTTTGTTTTTGTTTTTTTTTTGTTTCTTTGGATATATGCCTGGAGTTCAACTCCTATCATCACAGTGATAATATCATCTTGATGTCATAATTGTAAAAGAACGTAATTCACTTTTTCTGTTTCTTGCAGGGTCCGAACTTTGAGTTCAGCACGGAGACACACGAGGAACTCCTTTACAACAAAGAGAAGCTCCTAAACAACGGTGACAAGTGGGAAGCTGAGATTGGTGCAAACATCCAGGCCGACTTTCTCTACCGCTGAGTCTTAACTGACTCCCTCGAACGTTCAAAACCAACTTTTATGCACACAAAATACAAACCAATAAAAATCCGCCCTACAGTTTGGTCATCATGCAGAGCACTTATTAACGTGTTCACTCCGTGCCAGGAGAAGCCCAGGCTACTGGGGCCCTGCACTGAAACTGTCTTATCCATAGCCTTGAGGTGTACAGAGTGCTGTCCTGTTTATTTAGTTCTTCCTCTTTATCCAAGGCGAGTCCGTTGTGAGGAACCACCAATCCTAATGCCACTTAATAAAGGTTCATGCTTCTTTTTACATGTCTGTACGGTGTGTATGATTGCTGTGCTGGGAGCTTTAGCACTGTTAAAGCCTGTGGATTCATCTAAAGGCCCTGTCATCTAATGGTCATTTAGCTTTAGACAATTTATGAACATTTTTAGTATATGTTGTAAAAGTTCAGGGCTACCTCTTTTCGTAGATACGGTTGGCAGTGAATTCATTCACATGTCATGAATTTTATGTAGGATGAGGCAACAAAATGGCTAATTGTGTAAACCATATAGCTCACTTTGTTTCATTTTATGTTTATAAAAGCGTGTGACGATTCAGATTTTCATTTATTTTTAATCCAGGACTAAAGTTTTAGTGCTAAATACATCGTTTAGAAGAGTGATCTTGTTTCCCTGTCAAAAGATTTGTAATTTTGCTCAGCCCGTTGTGTAATCCACATACATTTGGCACGCTGCACAGCCCAGTCTAATTCCAGACTACATTTTATTTATCAAAAATGTCCCCCAGCCTGTGTTTAAAAAAAAAAAAAAAGCAGCTTAGGCTTCAATACTCGCCTTCAATCCAGAGCTATTTATCACAGTACTTTTTTTTATTTTTTTTTTTATTTTACGTCATAAGATGTCCTTAGTCTTCTAGGTTGATTAACACCCAGTGTAGTTCAATCTGGAAGACTTGAGGATGCAGGACATTGTGGGACTGATGCTATTACCTCTGAACTACTTGCTTGATTAAAGGACGGAGGATAGCCCAGCCTGGAAAAGAGGAGGACCATGTGGTGTCACAGGACTGGAATGAAGACTTAAAATGCAAGTGTATATAAAATTAAAAAAAAAAAATTAATAAAACCTACTGAGGGGCCTTACGGAAAGAAGAGGCAGCCCAGGCGGTAAATGGGAAGCTCAGAGTTGGGCTTTTCATTTACCACTTTATAAACTTTGCCGTGTCCAATGTTACCTAGATGCTGATTGGACTGTGGGTGAGCATTACTGTACTGCTGACTCCTTGTCCAATAGGCAGGCAGATGGAACAAGAAGCGAGAAAATTGAAATGGGAATTAGTGGTGAGACCTGCTAAACTATACAGTGTACCAATAATGTGTTGATCATGGGGCTGGCTGAACAGAATTACATATATTTATTTAAACCGTGTAATTAGCTGTTTCCTGGAGTGTTTTTTTTCTTCTCTAGGCCAGAATTAAAAAATAAAAAACAAAATACCGAAATTCAGACCTGGTTGCCTGTGCTTGCATAGACACAGCATTGTGCGTTGGCAGTTTCCCATCACAGTAAATGTTTGCTTCAGGAACCCCCAACCAGATATGCATGGTTCTATATCTATAGCTATAATTTATAAAGTTGGTTATTTTGATGCATCAAATCTACTAGAACAGTGGTTTGGGCTTTCAGCGTGTTCTCGTTTTCTGATTGGTGTTCTCCAGCATCTAGGATTCTGGGAGGAAAGCTTTGGCGGCTCCAGCAATAGCACTGCATATCTGTGCCTGTAATATTATATTTCATAATAAAAATCTGATTTTGTTTGAATGTAAACTGTATATTGTGTGCATCTTGGCCTTTGATCTGTACAACACAGGTGACAGCCCCCCGCGCTGGAATCCACTCTATTCATAACCATTAAAAGCACGCCATTTACTTTTATTTGTCTTTTCTTAAAGTCAGTCTTTGGTCCAACTTTTTTTTTTCATAAATCATGCGATTTCAGATCTGACAAAAAATATATTTGCCTTGATTATAGTCATTTCTCCAGCTAAACATTTTTTGATAGGGTAGCAGAGTGTAAAGCTGGCCATACATAAATGGTGTGTGGGTCTTTTTTTTTTTTTTTTTTTTTTTTTCTGGCTGATCCAAGAGAAAAAAAAAAAAGCTGAATAGATTTCCCCATCCACTCATTCATGGTGGATGAAGGACTCTCCCCTCCCGGCTTCACTATTGTATTTTGACAGTGAGACTCCTCCAGCTTTCAGAATACACTGATAAGTGCTGGAGCTACATCTGTTGATCAAATGCAAATCTTCCAACAGTCCTGTTTGAGAGAAATCAATCACCTGGATGACACCTCTCCAGCTGGAACGGCCACCTGTGCCCCATTGGGGAGATTTACCTTCACCCATGTTCTGTGTGCGTTTTCCGCACTGCGTTCAAAACTGCAGTTTCAATATGCAGCAAGTGTCCACGTTAAGTTAACAACACCCCAAATGCAGGTTGCAAACGTAGTGCATTTGCCTGAACCGAATCGCATGGTACAGAAGTACACTGTGCTCCGGGTTGCAGTGCGTTTCCAAAAGGTAGTGCATGCACTAATTTGTGTGCAGTGTAATTTGAGCCCATTTAAAATGAATGGGCTCAAATCGCACCACACTGAACTGCATGTGAATCGCACAGGAACACACAACACGTTCCTTGTGTCGATTCCTAGTGTGAACCCTTAAAGCATACTTTCTCTCCTCTAAATAACTTTACCCCCTTGCACCCTGGAACCCTCGGTACAGTTATCTTTTTTTTTTTTTTGTTTGTTGTCACTGGCCCCCTGCCCTATTCCTGCTACATCATATAACCCACTCACTCCCAATGACATCAGAGAAAAGATGGTGGCGACAGATGTTGCATATGGCAACTGTGCATTGGATAGTGCACTAGGACAACCCTGAATTTGCTGGGCAGTTGAGCTTGTGAATCGGGAACAACCCAGCATAACAGGTTAGGGGATTAGTTCCTCTTTAACATTCCATAGAAGGGAAGAGCTAATTAGGATGTTTCAGCAGGTAAAAAAGATGAGAAGGAATTCTTAAATATTTTTGAGGTTATTCCATGTGAATAGCAGCAAATAACAAAGTAGGTGTTATCCCAATTTGGCTGCAAAAGTGGAAATCACTTTAATAGGACGTGCATTCCCTCATCAGGGTGTGGGACTAAGCTGGCTCCCTCTATCTATATTACATAAGCACGTGTACCTTCTCTATAGTGGATGTCTGTGGGAGTGCACCCCCTGGAGCATGTACTCAACATCCACGTTGCAGAGAGCCGTGGTCACCGTGCAGGTACTGGAAGTCAAATACCAACTCCTTGTTAATGAGATGATTTACCATCCTAAAAAAAACTCCCTCCCTACTCCTTGGGTAGAGGACTGACAGTGTTCACAAGATTTCAGCAAATAGCTGAGGGTATTTGTACCTGTCTGTGGAGGTTCTAAATTATCCACATCATGCTATAGCTAGTATACACAGGTATGCTGTGGTATTTGGCATCAAGCCATCAGTAGTAGATCCTTTAAAGCCCTGTTAACACTTAGCAATTGCAGGCAAAATTGTCCTTAATGGAACCCAAATGATGCGCGATTTTAGCTTGTCTCGCATCAAAACGTGCGTATAAAAAATACAGCTGGCACAGGGCGAAACTTTTGTCCTTGAGCTTCTTTGTCCCAACACGCATGCATAGGGCAGACCATTTAAGTGAGTGGATTGCCCTATGCATGGCACACGGAATCAAGTGAAAATCGCCCTAACGAAATGTTGAGCGTGATCGCGAGTTTCTGCTTTGTGAAGTGTGAAAGGGGCCTAAGTTGCAAGGTGGGGCCTCCATGGATCGGATGTCCAGAATATCTTACAGATGCTCAATTGGATTGAGATCTGGAGAATTTGGAAGCCAAGTCAAACCCTTTAAACTTGCTGTTATGTTCCTCAAACCATCCTTGAACCATTTTAGCAGTGTGGCAGGGCGCATTATCCTGCTGAAATAGGCCACTGCCATCAGGGAATACCATTTCCATGAAGTGGTGTACTTGGTCACCAACAATGCTTAGGTAGGTGGTACGTGTCAAGTAGCCTTCACATGAATGGCAGGACCAAGGTTTCCCAGCAGAGCATTGCCCAAAGCAACACACTGCCTTTTTCCCATACTGTCATCTCTTCCCCAAGTAACCAACGCACACTGTCATCCACATGATGTAAAAGAAAACGTGATTCATCAGAGCAGGCCACCTTCTTCCATTGCTCCATGGTCTAGTTCTGATGGTCACATGCCCATAGTAGGCACTTTTGGCTGTGAACATGGGTCAGCATGAGTCTAGTCATTATAATTTGGCCCTTGTCAAAGTCGCATAAATCCTTACACTTGCCCATTTTTTTCCTGCTTTCAACACATCAAGGTCAGGGACAACAGGTTCACTTGCGACCTAATATATTCCACCCACTTTCAGATGCCATTGTAATGAGGAAATCTATGTTATTCACTTTACCTGTGAGTGGTCATAATGCTATAGCTGATTGGTGTAGGTGCCCGTATAGTGGCAGTCACATCACATACCTTTTACAGGATCATTTAGGAGGCAGCAGTAAAAATAGGCAACTGAGATACAGTTTTACCACTGCTCTGTAGCAGCAATGGTGGACGGGCTTGCCGCAGATAAACTTATACCCCACGTCGCACTTTCGGCAGGCAGCACCGACCACAGAATGCAACCCATTGAAGTGAATAGGGCTGCGCCACAACTGTGAACCAAATGCTGGGTTCATGGATATGGCACGGTATTCCCATTCAAGATCTCTGTTCTGCTGCCAAAAATAAATATCGGAGGCAGCAGCATCACCTCTTCAATGCTTGGCAGCTGCTCTTGTACTGTTCTCTAAAAAGTAATCCGCTGCGGATTGCTTTTAAGATGTGCGGCCACCCGTGTGAACGAGACCTAATGAAGTATGTTCCATATCATGTAGCCTGCTGCTTCCTGTATAAATCTCTATAGCAATGCCCGGTCCCCTTCCTGAATTTCCAGCGTGACAGGGGTTGATACCTTTGGGACTTTGGGCTGAGCTGCATTCAAAACATGGACCCACCCCATTTTCCCCTCTCATCCATTGAGAGAGGTCTATACATTGTTTACACTGATTGTTACACAATCTCTAAGTGGGGGAGAGGGTCCCATCATTCATCTGACTCTTCTCTATTCTGAGATCATGTTACATTCAGTGTAAACAATACAAGAGCTTTTCTCAATGGATGAGAGGGCAGTAGGGGGTGGGTCCCTGTCTTGAATGCAGCTCAGCCCAAAGTCCCAAGGTACCCTTGTTCAGGAAGAGAACTGGGCATCACTGTAGGGTGGGGGTTGGACCCCTGTTTTAAATGTAGTTCAGCCCAAAGACCCAGTTATTAAACCCTTCATGCTTGAAATTCAGTGCCAGGAAGAGGACCGGCCACCCTAGCACAAAAACTGTACATCATTACAAGTAAGTGATATGACAAACTTTAGCTTTAAACTCCAGCGACATTTTTATGGTGTGAAGCAGTGGTTCTCAACCTCGGTCCTCAAGTACCCCCAACAGGCCATGTTTGCAGGTTTTCCTTTATCTTGCACAGGTGCTTTAAATCAATGGCTTGGGATTTTGGACAGCTATTTTATCTAAAGGACATTCCCAAAACATGGCCTGTTGGGGGTACTGAGACTGAGGTTAAGAACCATTGGTGTAAAGCATAAAAAAAAAACCTCTTGTTTATGACCGTTCCCTTCTACAGCCAAAATTGGAGTAGCCTACAGGGTCAGTTACTTCCCAAACTGGCTGCTCCGAAATGAAAAGGTAATTTGGGAAATGTAGTCTAGGTGCACCCTACAGGGTGAAAATGGAAAAAGTGAAGAGTGTTTAAATTAATAAGAGGCATGGAGAACTTCACCTCTGAGGAAACATAAGCTGACCTCAATGTATTCTCTGCTAAGAAAAGGAGATTAGGCAGGGGTATGATCACCTTGTGTGAATACATAAAATGTCCATTTTGGTGGAATGTTGTTCAGTTCAAGGTTATTGCTAAAGACAAGGGTGGGGGAACTGTACAACTGCAGGAAAAGAGAGTTAATACATCCGTATACAGAAAGGGTTCTTTACAGGAAGAGCTGTGAAGCTAGTTTTAGCCAATTCAATAGACTGGTTTATACGTGGGTTGGATGTGTTTCCTAATGCACAAAATATGATTAAAATGTAATATTTATAAGTAACTACTCTAGAATTGGTGTAGTTTGTAGTTTTGTGTGTGCACAAAGGCATCCATATGTGCAAATTACATACTCAGGCTCTGCTTCCTGTCTTGTGGTGTTATACAATCGTTGTGCTTTTCATAATACAAGTCTATGAGTCAGCCAAAGCATTGAAAACAATGTACTGTCCATGTGGCAGATATCAGTTAGGCGAGACAGTAATTGTACTGAACCACTGAGAGCTCCCTCTGGAGATTAAACTACTTTTAATACAATTAAAAAAAAAGGGGGTAGAAAAAGCACATGAAAATTTTAAAAATCACATTACAAAATGAATTTTTAGGTAAATACTGCAACAAAAACATAAAATATTCTCTCACTATAATACAAAGTGCTTTCCCTTTAAGTTAGAAGTGTTAGGAAAATTGCCTGAGTCTTTGTACATATTACAAGTTTCCTTTCAACATTTATATTAGCTTTAACTCGTTTTCACGCCTTCAAATTAAAAAGGAACTCTTTGGCACCCAATGGAACAGCATCGGGGGGGGAAGTGATGGCAGCGCAAATCCTACAGGCTCCACTAGGCAACCTGTAAGCAATAAAGCATATGGTTCTACTTTTAATTTGAGTGCATTCACCCTTTAAAATGAATCTATATTAAAGATTCGCTATAATTATATTTTGCCTGGAGCAAGTGTTTAGTAGTTTTCTTTCAAGTAAATGAAAATTTGCATCTAGTTCTCTATTTAGTTTAATGCTGCATTCTCAGAAATGACCACTGAGGAATCGCAGGCATGCTTCCTAAAAGCTTGGAAACCAAAGATTAACCCTGTTTCCACTTCAAGTAGAAGATGAAGCAACAGACAAAACTTTTTTCTAGTTTTAAGTTGTGGCTAAAGTATGGAAGAGTTATGCCGCGTACACACGATCAGTTTTGCCTTCGGAATAAACTCCGAAGGTTTCTGCGACGGAATTCCATTCAAGCGGTCTTGCCTACACACGGTCAAACCAAAGTCCGACCAAAGTCCAGAACGCGGTGACGTACAACACGTACGACGGGACTAGAAAAAAGAAAGTTCAATAGCCAGTAGACAATAGCTTCCATCTTGTACTTGCTTCAGAGCATGCATCGTTTTTGGTCCGTCGGAACAGCATACAGACGAGCGATTTTCCCGATAGGAATTGGTTCCCTTGGAAATATTTAGAACATGTTTCATTTCTAGGTCTTTTAGGATTTTCGAAAAAAAAAGTCAGATGAGGCATACACACGATTGGAATAGACGATGAAAAGCTTCCATCTGACTTTTTCTGTGGGACATTCTGCTCGTGTGTACGCGGCTTTAGAACTTCTGTCAGTTTTGGGTTTTTTTGGCCTCTGTGTCCGCATTGTAGAGTTTTCCATTTACATCCTGTTGTGTCACCATGGGTGGAAGTGAAGAGAATCTTTCCATTAGGGGCAGAGCAAAAAAACATAAGGGAAATGTTAGAGCCTCTATCAAGTTCATATTGCATGGGAAGTAGAAGAAAGGTGAGGGGTGCTGGATCTTTTAAGCAGTGTAGAGGAAATGATTCCCTTTAGTGTGACAATGTGAGACCCTGCCACTGTGAAAACGTAAGAGAAAATGACACAGGATTTGCATTAGGGCTTAATGTGAAGTTCCATACTATCGTTTCTGAGCAGAGAAAGATATGTCTTTGTAGTCCCGGATTGGGGCCTGGAATTTGAAGGTTCCAAAGTGTCTTGGGTGGGACAGAACCTTCAATTCTGTGTCTGGATTTACTGGATGCCTGCAGCCTATGCGATTACATGGTTATGCTGGGTCGTTATATACTCAAGCCTGAGGATAGCTCAGGGCTCCCAGTTTGAAGACAGGAGCTCCCACCCAAGGGTCAGAATTGCCCCAGCCAGGAGGTCTTGTCTCAGGAGTCAGGTGGGCTCCTATCGGGTGCCAGGAGAACCCCTATCCAAAGGCCAGGAGTAGGCTGTGCAGCAGGGCACTGTGACTAAAGGCTAAGGGAGCCAAGTGAATGAGGAGAGCTAGGTAACACAGACTAGTAAGGTGAGCAGCAGTGCTGCTGACAAGTAAGCCAATGCTTGGTACTTTCAGCTGACTTCTCATGTTGATGGTGGAAACTTCTGCATGGGCAACTGATTTCTATGTGAACTGCTTTGTTCTGTTTAATAAGAGTGGGCTGCCACGCCCTAAAATGCAGTTTGGCCTGGCAAGCATAACTGGCAAGCGTTGAAAAAGGCTTCTGCCACATGAGCATAATCACCCCAAAGCCACATTAGGCAGCTCTCCCTTGAGTAGTAGGTGAAGGTCAGCCCTTTGCTTAAAGCGGAGTTCCACCCAAAAATGGAACTTCCGCTTATCCGGTTTCTCCCCCCCTCTGGTGTCACATTTGTTACCTTTCCGGGGGGAGCAGATACCTGTCAAATGTAATCTTCCGGCGTGAGTTCGCTGCAGTTTCCATGGTAGTTTTCTCGGTAGAATTAGCAGACAGTGACTCAATCCAAATGACATCTTGCAGAATGCAGAAAGCTTTATTCGAAAGCTTGTGCAGATCCTCACAGATGACTATTGATGAACAACCAAAAATGCATGAAGAAATGCCAAACTCCACTCCAGATTGAGATTCACAATAAAAAAGAAACCTTGGGATTTGGGGCTAAAGAGATGCTATGGACGGAAGTCCTTTGATTCTGTGCACCTTGTCTGCAACAAATGAAGACTACAGGGATTAATTTGACAACTCTGCAGCCAAGTGCAACTCTGTAGCCAAGTGGATGGAGTCTGAAGTTTATTTCTTTTTAAGCAACTAGTTAAATAATGGACCATCCAAAACTCCTTTCCTTGCAGTTATCCCATTTAATATTTAGCTAAGAGTCCATTGTCCAGGTTAAGGACCATCACTCACCATCAGTCCTTTAACTTTTAAACCCAGCGTCCTCGTAGAGGAGATAGGTTAGAACTGCTGTCCAACTGTTATCTGTGTCCCTATGGCGAAATGTTTCCCCCACTTCCTGTCCAGATAATGGGCACTAGAGGTCAAATTCCTCTACCCCGAACTCACACATCCATGTCTTTATGGACCTTGCTTTGTGCATTGATCCAAATCATTTGGTGGAGGAGGGATTATGGTGTGGGATTGTTTTTCAGGGGCTGGGCTTGGCCCCTTAGTTCCAGTGAAGGGAACTCTTAGACGCCATACACACTATTAGATTTTCTGCAGATTTTTGTCTTCAGATTTACCAAAACCATGTAGTGCAAAGGCCTGCCTGATTGCATAAAAATTGAAACTCTTAAGGTTTGACCTCATAGTCGTCAGGAAATCTTATAGTGTGCATGGGGCTTTAAGGTGTCAGCATGCCAAGACATTTTGGACAATTTCATGCTCCCAACTTTGTGGGAACAGTTTGGGGATGGCCCCTTCCTGTTCCAACATATCTGCACACCAAGGCAAAAACAAGTTCCATAAAGACATGGATGAGTAGGTTTGTGGTGGAGGAACTTGACTGGCCTGCACAGAGTCCTGGCCTCAACCTGATAGAACACCTTTGGGATGAATTACAGTGGAGACTGTGAGCCCGGCCTTCTCATCCAATATCAGTGCCTGACCTCACAAATGTGCTTCTGGAAGAATGGTCAAACATTCCCATAGACACACTCCTAACCTTGTGGACAGCCTTCCCAGAAGAGTTGAAGCTGTTATAGCTGCAAAGGGTGGGCCAACTCAATATTGAACCCTACGGACTAAGACTGGGATGCCATTAAAGTTCAAGTGTGTGTAAAGGCAGGTGTCTCAATACTTTTGGTAATATAGTGTACATTCTCATTCTAAGGTTTCACAACTATATGTGAAGCAACACTGCCCAGTCAAGACACCTTTGTAAAGTACGGCCATTAAATTGGTATCTCAGATTAATAATAGTTATGGTGGCCATGCACACTTCAATGTTATTACCCAATCAATGTGCAATTTGATTAAAATGATAGAATCTGCAAACAATCAAATAGCAAAAACTTTCCCTGACTGATGTAAACTCCATTAAGATCAGATTTGATAAAAATCAAGTTGATCGGCCAGGGCAGAAAATGATCAATTGTTTTGAATTGATCGGCAGCACTATATGATGGTTAATTGAATGGGCTGTCCAAAAAGGAACGCGAAGGCCGGGCGTTAGAATGTGAACCGGACCTTAAATTAATATGGATTCATTTCTGGAGAATATCTTTATATTGTTTAATGTATTGCCTTGCCAGTGTGCACATTGCTGGTTTTAAATTGATCTAATGGGTTGCCAATCTTTCTATATCTGAATATATAAGCAAGCCTTCCCTTGTAGAGAGGAACATCATGTGACAAACGGCTGTATACTTGCCCAGGAGCACTGAGAAAAGCCTGCTGAATCTGTCTGCCATGACCTATATAAAGTTACCATTTTTGATCTGGAATCGTTGCATTTTTCCCATCAATGTTAGGTGTTCAGACTGATTTTACAAGCTGTTTGGAGAATGTTTTTTTTTTTTTTTTTCCCCAATAAGCCAAAAGGTGTGATTTATTTGAATACAGAAGTCAACCAGGGCATATTTTCTCTGCCTGAAAAATTCTAATTTTGAAAATGTACCCTTCAGAACCCGCAGGGGTCAAAGTGAAGGTGGAAAATTAATAACGAATATCCATAAAAGCGCAGAGCTTTACAAAAGCGTCCCGTCAGCACAGCCGTCTCTTGCAGGTCTCTGTGGAATTTACGACGGAATTTATGGAGGCCGAACGCGGCGACTTCTAAAGGCGTTCCCGCCTGAGAACAAATGGGGCAATTACTGGTTCAGTTAATTACGCAAGTTCACTCGCGCTCTGACAGGCAATATCTGTGTCTTTCGCACGGGGCATGTGAGGATTGAGGCCTAGTATATGAGTTTGAACGTTAACCAGCTCAACATGTTGTTTATAGGCCCGAGTGCTGGGCCTGGCACTTCACGACGCTGCCTGTATAACAACACCGCCGAATCACTCGTGTAGATTCAACAATAAAGTTGGAGTTCGAAAAAGAAAAAAAAAAAATATATATTTGTTTTGTTTTTTTGCCCTTCAATTTTGAAGGCAGCTGGAACATCTGGATTTCCTATCCAGGCCAATATTGAGCCAGACTTCACGGCCAAGCATGAACGTCTCATAAAATCAAGGGCTTAAATTGAAACCGTTAGCCTTCTGCTTTTGTAGAATATATCAACACATTTCACAAATGTTTTACGACAAGGGATAGGCTGGAAGTCACTAGTTCCTGCGGCTATCTTAGCGCGGTCCTTATCGGCTACAAAGTCGATCGCGTGCAACTAGGACAAAATGGCCGCTCTGAAAACTGTACGCTTTATTAGGTTCTTTGAAGGATTTGACATTTCTGATGTAAAGTGGTTGAAAACCCTTGCATATATATCCAGTGAAGTGACTCATACAGATAGCAGAGTCACTGTAAAACAATACTTTTTTAATTTTGAACTTTCCTTCTGCTAGTTTGAGGCCGTGTATCTGTGTTCTTCTTGATATTAGCTCAATCACATGGTAAAGAGCCGCTGATGTGCTAGGCCAGAGACTTAAGGCCTGCTAGGCCAGAGACTTAAGGCCTATCCCAGGGACATCTGGCTGCTATCCAGATGTGCCCCCCCAGTCCGCTCCGCTGCCCCCTCAGTGCACTCTGCTGCCCCCTCAGTCCACTCTGCTGCCCCCTCAAAAATTGCTGAAATGTTTTAGTACTGTACAAGATCTGTAATTACTAACTTTGGCGCCATTTGACGCCCTGTTTGTTAACTTTCTTATGCTTACATCCTTAATAAAAACTAAAGATTTAAAAAAAAACATCATTAATGACAATTTGTTGTTGTTTTTTTTTCAATATTTTTTGCCGGGGACCCGCGATCGTGTCACGGAGTGGCAGAACGGGGAGATGCCTATGTAAACAAGGCATTTCCCTGTTCTGCCTCATGACATGACAGAGATCACTGCTCCCTGTCATCTCCATGCTGATTACTGCTAATGACACCGTTCTTGTTACTAAAATCTTGTATATAGTCCCTTATCATCCCCTCCAAGAGCTTGCATACTATTGATGTTAGGCTAACTGGTCTGTAATTCCCAGGGATGTATTTTGGGCCCTTTTTAAATATTCATGCTACATTGGCTTTTCTCCAATCAGTTGGTACCATTCCAGTCAGTAGACTGCCAGTAAAAATTAGGAACAATGGTCTGGCAATTACTTCACTGAGTTCCCTAAGTACTCCCGGGTGCAAGCCATCTGGTCCCGGTGATTTATTAATGTTAAAAGTGTTGTTGTGGGGACACTCCTGCCTGTGCTGTTTGCTGCTGGACTGTGCTCCTGATACCAGCAGTTGCAGGACGTATATATCGTTTGACGCTGCAGTTGGTTGGGTATAACATTATGGCCTGGGATCGTTGTTGGCGAAGACGCTACAGAAAGCATTTTCATGACCTGGAATCTTCTTTTATTTCCGGGAATTTTCTTTTCTTTTCTTTTTCGACCATATTTCTAACATGTTCCTAAAGGTGAACCTATCCTTTATAAATGTGGCTCTATAGATTTGATCTCCCTCCTACTAATTAACAGAATATAGTAGAAGAAGGTTCCTTGCTTCCTCTTTCTAATGTATCATCTTTTTTCCTGTGACTTCTTAAAGCGCCCTCCTCCCTCCACTGCCACATTTGGCACTTATTGGGGGGGAGCGGGTACCCGCTTTTGACAGGTACCTGCTCCCACTCCGTGGAAATTCCGCCAGCAAAACTCTGATGAGAGATTTTTGTCGGGAAAATGCAACCGTGTGTATGCTCCATCTGTCTTTTGCTGGCGGAATTCCAGCCAGCAAAAGATTGAGAGTGGGTTCTCTATTTTTCGGTCGGGAAAAGTTCCTATCCGAAAATGCGTTCCTCTGTACAAATTTCGACGCGTAAAATTCCTACGCATGCTCGGAAACAATTCGACGCATGCTTGGAAGTATTGAAATTCATTTTCTCGGCTCGTCGTAGTGTTGTACGTCACCGCGTTCTTGACGGTCGGAAGTTCTGAGAACTTTTGTGTGACAGTGTGTATGCAAGGCAAGCTTGAGCGGAATCCCGTCAGAAAAACCATCCAAGTTTTTCCGACGGAAAATCCGCTTGTGTGTACGGGGCATCAAGACAAGTACACACTATAGAGGGATATGCTTTCTTCATATTTCATGTCAACCACTTGCCATCCGGGCCATTTCTGACAACTTCACTCCTACTTATAAAAATCTATTTTTTTTTGCTAGAAAATTGCATTAAACTCCCAAACATTGTATATATATATTTTATTAGCAGAGACCCTATAGAATAAAATGGTGGGTGTTGCATTTTTTTATGTCACAGGGTATTTGTGCAGCAGTTTTTCAAACGCAAATTTTTTTGGAAAAAGAAAAACACTTTTATGAATTAAAAAAAAAAAAAACACTAACGTTAGCCCAATTCTTTTGCATAATGTGAAAGATGATATTACGCCGAGTAAATAGATGCCTAATGTAATGATGTGTATGCTTTATGTTATAATTCAAGTTCAATTGTTATGCCTACATTACGCTTTAAAATTGCGTCTACCCGTGGAATAGTGGCAAAGTACGGTGCTTAAAATTCTCCATAGGCGAAGCTTTAAATGCCTTTAGAGGTTACCAGTTTAGAGTTCCAAAGAAGGTCTGTTGCTAGAATTATTGCTCTCACTCTGACATTCTCAACAATACCTCACATGTGTGGTTCGATCGCCGTTTACATATGCGTGCGGGCAGGGCTTTTTTTCAGGGAGAACTTGGTGGAACTCAGTTCCACCACCTCTGGCTCAGACCCAGAGGCGTAACTAGAAATAGCAGGGCCCCATAGCAAAATGTTTCATGGGGCCCCCCTGCAAACAGCCCCCCCCCCCACAGCTGCCCTAGTGTCAATGCAGCGTGACCTGTGCCACATATAGCGTGACCTGTGCACAATGCAGTGTGACCTGTGCCCAATTCAGTGTGACCTGTGCACAATGCAGCGTGACCTGTGCCCAATGTAGCGTGACCTGTGCCCCATACAGCGTAGCCTGTGCCCAATGCAGCGTGACCTGTGCCCATTGCAGCATGACGTGTGCCCCATACAGCGTGATCTGTGCCCAATGCAGCATGGCCTGTGCCCCATACAGCGTGACCTGTGCCCCATACAGCGTGACCTGTGCCCAATGCAGCATGGCCTGTGCCCAATACAGTGTTGCCTGTTCCCAATACAGCCTCACCTGTGCAGAGGAAGAGGCAAGCCACCCGGATCAGCAGAGAGCGGGATTGCCCGCTGTAATAGCTTTCATTTGAATTTCCCGTCTTCCCGGGGCTCATCATCACATAGCCCCACCTCTTGGCCTGACGCCTTTGATGACGTCACACGTCCCGCATTGGATTGGTATTCTGTCTATCAAAGGCGCCGGGCCAAGAGGTGGAGCTATGTGAGGTGAGCCCCGGAAACACTGGATGTTCTAATGAAAGCTCTTACATCGGGCAATTCAGCTCTCTGCTGATACGGACAGCTTGCCTCTTCCTCTCCTCTCTCTTCCCCTGGCTGGGAGACTGTGCCGGCAGTGCTCTCATCCTCACCGGGCCCCACTCGGCTGCGGGCCCCATAGCGCCCGCATGGGTCGCTATGGTGGTAGTTCCGCCCCTGCTCAGACCCTTTGGTGCCTGCTCACCACAATGGCTTGTAAACACAGAAGTCTGGTTTCTGTGTTTACAAGTGACAGCTCTGCACTCTGTATGTAATGCAATCCTGTCATTTAATGCCCCTTTAAGACCCTCCTACTGTTTTTGTGAAATTTGACTGAACACACCCACTATTTGTTGTGATTTGGAGGGTGTGTGTAGGGGGAGGGGTTTTGTGGGGCCGTGGTTAAGTTCCAGCACCTATTGTTTGAAAAAAAAAGCCCTGCGTGCGGGAGTAACGTATGCGTTCGCATTTGCACGTAAAGCACGGTGGGACAAGGGCACTTTAAATTTTTTTTTTTTTTTAATTTAATTTTTACAAAAATATATATATATATATATATTTTTTTTTAACGCATTTTTTTTTTTGTGCTAACTTTATTGCTATCACAAGGGGTGAACAACATCCCTTGTGATAGCATGGGCCATGACAGGTCCTCTTTATGGAGAGATTTGGGGTCTATTAGAATCCAAATCTCTCCACTGGCCTTCCACAGATCAGACACAGATCTGATCGGCTACTTACCTGGCCATTGCTGGCCAGGTAAACAAAGGGGCGGAACCGGAAGTGACGACTTATGCCGCAAACACACAAGCAGACTTTTCGACCGGACTGGTCTGACAGACCGAGTCCGGCGTACAATTCGATCATGTGTGGGCTTCATTGGACCTGCAGCGGACTTTTTTGATAGAAAATCTGACGGACTTTAGATTTGGAACGTGTTTCACATCTTTCCAATGGACTCGGGTCCGGTGGAAAAGTCCGCTTGTCTGTATGCTAGTCTGACGGATGAAAAACGACGCTAGGGCAGCTATTGGCTACTGGCTATCAACTTCCTTATTTTAGTCCGGTCGTATGTCATCACGTACAAATCCGTCGGACTTTGGTGTGATCGTGTGTAGGCAAGTCCGTCGGAAGTCCGTCAAAAGTCCGTCAGATAGACCGTTGGACCAGTCCGGTCGAACAGTCCGCTTGTGTGTACGCGGCATTACTCGTTGCTCCCGGTTTCCAGGGTTACAGAGAGAGGGGAACAACGTCAGTTCCTCTCTCTCTGTACATGGCAGCCATCGCTGCTGACCGCATGGCTCCCGGCCTCTGCGATGGGACCAGAGAGCCCGGGAGAGGTGGCGACGGGAGGGGGGGTTGGACCCGTTTCCACCACCCGCAGAAGTGATAGAGTTGCTAATTACCCACTCAGATCACTTCTGCCTTGAAGAGAATCACCGGGGGAAAAGATCAATACTGGGATGATGCCTGTAGGTGCAGGCATCATCCCAGTATAACCACTGTCCATGTCCGCCCCCCCCCCCCCCCGGCGGGAAGTGGTTAAAGGCATAGTTCACCTTCACTAAAACACAAACAAACTGTGCAGCTTTGACTAAAGTTGAATAATGTCCTTGCTATAGGTGTAGTCCATTTATGTACCACATGAAACCTGACTGGAAAACTCCAAGGACACTGATAAAAAACGCCTAGTTGTTACTGTTCACCTTCACCATCACAGGGGTGATGGAGAAAGATTGCCATTGCCGATATCATGAAAAAATGTTTTTGCTTCAAAAAAGTCACTGACCTGGAACAAGTACTCAGATAAGGAACGTCATAGAAAAATTCAATTTCTGTATACTTGTTCTGGTCATCAACTCAAAGTACTAAACAATAAAGGGGTGTACAACCTGCGGCCGCAGGCGGCTTTGAATGTGGCCCGACAGAAAATTGTAAACTTTTTTGTAAAAATGCGTTTACAGTCAGCAAACACATGCGGCCGAAGAAAAATTTGACAGTGTCTCTTTTCTGGACTTGTGTAAGTTTTATCTTCTCAAAAAAAATATCCCACTTTTCATAATCATCATCAGTTTTTGGCAGCACATACAGTATCTCACAAAAGTGAGTACACCCCTCACATTTTTGTAAATATTTTATTCTATCTTTTCATGTGACAACACTGAAGAAATGACACTTTGCTACAATGTAAAGTAGTGAGCGTACAGCTTGTATAACAATGTCTAATGTCTAAACCGCTGGCAACAAAAGTGAGTACACCCCTAAGTGAACATGTTCAAACTGGGCCCAAAGTATCAATATTTTGTGTGGCCACCATTATTTTCCAGCACTGCCTTAACCCTCTTGGGCATGGAGTTCACCAGAGCTTCACAGGTTGCCACTGGAGTCCTCTTCCACTCCTCCATGATGACACCACTGAACTGGTGGATGTTAGAGACCTTGCGCTCCTCCACCTTCTGTTTGAGAATACCCCACAGATGCTCAATAGGGTTTAGGTCTGGAGACATGCTTGGTCAGTCCATCACCTTTACCCTCAGCTTCTTTAGCAAGGCAGTGGTCGTCTTGCAGCTGTGTTTGGGGTCGTTATCATGTTGAAATACTTATAAATAAAATAAAGTCAGCACAAAAAATCCAATATTTAAAAATACAAGCAGCTGAACACTGAAGGTAAACATAAAAAACCTCAAAGTACATAGGATGAATAAAGTCGTGCAGAGCTATACCGAGAAGTTCAAATATTACTAATAAAAGTCCCTTTAGATTTAAATCCAAAAGTTGATAGAGAAAAGGTCTCCTCTGTAGTGGTCTAAGTGCTCATGACAGTCCATGCAGTGCTATACATCCCTGATTCTACCACCAGCTAGCCAAACCGCTCACCTCAGCATATGGACCCCTGAGCTAACAGACGGGTCAAAACAGCATTTACCACTCTCAGTGGATAAAGATGGAGACTTGCATGGGCAGATGGTCACACGATATAAAGGCAGCACTCAGTAATTGATGATCATGTTCACATGCAATAAAAATAAGAGTACATAGTGCACACTGTGTGGCTAAGAAGATCACATTTATTAAAAGTCAAGTACTCACATACACAGTACTACACCCTAGTGCTGGGATAAAGGTAAAATGGCATCAAAGGATAACGTCAAGTAGTAATGGTGGCTGCAGTGATGTCCAAGGAACTCCCGAACGAGGAAAGGAGCATGAGGGGAGTGCAGTCCACCTACCAAAGAGATTGAAATCCTGTTCAGCAAGGACTAGCTGAATTTCGATCCACCTCTGGCCGTTTGAGAGGAGCCGATCAAATGATTAACTCCTCTCGAACGGGACTGTTGGGATATATTTTTGTTTGACTGGAATGGTATTAAGGTTTGAACATGCACTACAGACACAGATTTAGCCATTGGGACATATAACTTACATATCACAATAGATAATTCTGTGTTTGTAGTGCATGTTCAAACCTTAAAGCGATATTAAAGCTTCATTTTTATTTTATTAAATAATTAACATGTCATAATTACCTGCTCTGTGCAATGGTTTTGCACAGAGCAGATCTGATCCTCTTCTTCTGGGGTCCTCCACTGGCACTCCAGGCTCCTCCTCTTCAGCACGTGCCCCCATTGGGGCACCCGTGCATGCTCACCCCTGAGCTGCCCTGTCTTCGACTTTTGAGACAGAGTGGGTGGCTTGGAACACCGCCCCCCCCCCACTCACTAGGCACAGCATTTGATTGACAGCAGCTTGAGTCACTGGCTCCTGCTGCTATAAATCTGCCCAGGGAGAAGGGTGGCAGTAGCGTGCACATCGCTGGATCGGATTGGGCTTAGATAAGTATGGGCGGGGGGGGGATTTTGCAGCACAGAAGTTTTTTCATAGAATGCATTAAGGTGAAAAACCTTAAGGCTTTAGAACCACTTTAATACCATAAATAATAACATGTTATTCGACTTTTTACTCCAGGAGTATATAATGAGTTTGGACATTCTAGAGAAATGCTTAAATAATGCATTACAATTAAAAAAAAAAAAAAAACATTCGATTTTAGTCGTCTAAAATGATTTTAGTCGACTATAATGTAGGAAAATACAACTAAAACTAAAACAATTCAGGTGACTAAAATAGGACTAAAATGGCATTTTAGTCAAAAGACTATGACTAAAACTGAATAGAAAGTTGACGTCAAAATTAACACTGGTTGTCTCTCAAAAAGGACAGCCTCGCGCTGAGAAAAACTTGGTTTGTCTGAGAAACAATTTTTGGGCTAGAAAATGGAATCACATTACTTAAAAATAGAATTTTTGTACTCCCTGTAAAAAATACTTTTTTCCAGTAGTTTATTGGAGGACACAGAATACTATTCTTTAACGCAGCCTTTCTCAACTTCAGGTCTCAGAAAACTCTTACTAAAACCAGTTTATCAGTTGTCAAAATGCCTCTTACATTGGTGTAGGAAGAATACAACCTACTCAGTGGTGGTCAACCTTTATAGTTTTCTAAAAAGATCATTGGTGTCATGCTGCTGGCTTTGCCAAGTGGCATTGGACTTGGAACTATGCAGGTACCATCAGATGGGAGATCAATCAGCCACAGCTCAAGAAATCCCTAGCAACCTCTGGAGGAAACCTGGGGCTCCATGGAACCCGGGTTGAGAATAGCTGCTCTAACATATAGGTGCCTTCTTGAAGAGGTTGGCACAGCTCCATCTATTGGCAATTTCCCTGCACATGCAGTACTCAGGACTAGCAATCAGTGGACAAACAGGCTACATGTGTAGCACCCTGGTATTAGGCAGGGTTGCTAACAAATTTAGTTATGCTAGGTGTAACTAGCCTGGCTAATTTGTAGTTGTATCCACTGACTTTGTACCCTAAGCCTGAATCTGATGCATTCCTCTCTTCTGTCAGTAGGTGGCACTGCTGCCTTTGGCATTAGAATGACAAGTCCACAGTGAGTTCAGGCTGTGAATAGACATAATTTTTCAGCCAATCAGAGTAGCTACTTGGCATGCTGGGTAGTCTATTTAAGGGGAATGAGTCAGGTGATCAGTGTTCTTTTAGCCCCAGGCTGAGGCCTGGGGGCTTTTTGTGAAGCAGCAGCTGAAGGTTAGGCCTAAGCCTGAGGCCTAGCCTCGTGTGTAGAGGCTCAGCCTGAGGGGAGCCTGATCGTTGCAGAGGTTCAGCCAGATGGTGAACCGAGTGTCGCCAGAGGTGAAGGAGAAACAGTTGCCACATGGGACGACCACTCCTATTACCAGCGATTGAGAACCAGTGAGAACCAGAGGTCAGAGATAAGGGGGACACCGTTGCCAGTAAGGGACAACTACTCCTGTTATCAGAGGCCAGGTTTGTAAAAGTCTGAAGAAGTACCAGCCTTTTTCACTAGCCGGGGATGGTGAACAAGTTGAGAAAGCTTCAGCGTTCAAGTCAGGGACCCAGCGGGTGAGCATGGGTGACACTTGAAGAGGATTCAGCGGGTTAGCTGAGAGCCAAGCCAGGGACCCAGCAGGTAGCGTGGGTGACGCTTGGAGTGTACAGTGGGTTAGCTGTGGAAGAGCTAAGGGGATCCAGCGGGCTGCTGGGATCTGAAGGTCTGGTGGGAAGACTGGGAGCTCAGTGAGAAAAGCTACAGCTAGAGGCTGTGAGATGGAGGCCAGGTTCTACACAACGGGGATACCTAGTCTGGTGAGTGTACAGATCTGTGTTGTGAACCTACAAGTTCAGTTGCCATAGGAGACAACAGTTCTACAAATACAGTGCTGCAACCAGTTTAAAGGCCCTCAACCCGTATAGCTGTCTGCCTATTTTGTCTCGGAGTCTGCCAATTGCTATTGCATCTGCCTAAGCATGTTCAGGCACTAACCCGCTCTGCCCCAGTTCCATTAAGAGACAATAAATCTCTTGTTTGCATTCAAAAAGTGACTTGCGCCCATCATTCTTTTTGCATCACACCCACAATGCCTGGTAACCCACTCTACAAGGAAGGATGTCAGCTCTCCCTAACCCTTGAGGTCACCATTAGGCCTCTTGGGCCCCGGGACCTTGCTACACATGCTATACAACCTTCTGCAGAAAGCTGAACTCCAGGAATTATATTTTTGGCTTACTTATTACTGGGCCAGCTTGGCTCAATGGGTATCCATATTTGATATCCTTTAGGGGCACTGGGGAAGCTGGAAATCATTGTATTGGTCCGCACTACATACAGTGATAGTTATAATCTTCTGCGTTCTGTGCAAGCGGCTTCTCCTCTGCACACTGGACACAAGGAGTCACTTGCTCAGCTCCTCCTCAATTCATAGAATTTTTCCATTGAATAAAAGGCTCAGTGGTCAGGGTGCGGAGGGGAAGCCAATGAAGTGGCACACGGAAGGTCATAGCTATCACTGTATGTAGCGTAGACTACTACAGTGATTTTCAGATTCCTCAGCGACCCTCAGAACATCAGATATGGATACTCACAACAAGCCAAGTTGGCCCAATCCAAGTATGCAAAAAATGCATTTTTTTTTAATTGCAATCACAAAAAAGAGGGGCAGGAAAAACCTAAAAAGCAAACAGTTTCATGGTAACCATTAAAATATAGTGTGACTAGTATATACTGCCGCCTGCAGGACCTTACGCCTGAAGCTAGTATCCACCATTGCAGCCACATCCACCTATACAATTTAGGAAAAAATTAGCCAAATTCAATGAGCAATTACATAAAAAGGAGGATTCCAGCCTTTCAAAGAATAAGCCTGATGTCCACCATCTAAGTCTAGATCCAACAGATCTAGAGAGAGAAATGTCCTACTGCCACGTTAAGATACCAAACTGATCCCGTGGTGCATATGTAGGGTATAGATACTAGATGGGGGCTATGACCTATTTAATATGCATAGTGTCCAAACCTACTGGAGCACCCGTTGTCATTCTTTTTTTCTGGGGGGATTCCTTTCAGTTCTTTAGGACCCCTGCTAACAAATGATACAACCTACAACTTATGGTATATTGACATGATTAACAAGCTGTAGAAAACTTTAAATAAAATAATAAATAATGTGCTCTACCCACCAAGACCTTGATACCAAGGGCAGTCAATTTTTTACCACCCCACTCCATAAAACAACATTTATATTAATAATCTTAAAAAAATTGATGGTGTCCCCTTACATTAGTGGTCAGTGTAGAAGTAACCCCTTAAATTGGTTGATGGGTTAACCCCTACATTGATGTTCAGTATAAGTAGGAGATCAATTCACCACTGCTCATTACTCAAGGGACCCCTAGCAACCTCAGCTGGAACCCTAAGTTTCCAAGAAACCCCAGTTAAGAAAAGCTTTCCTGGAGGCCACCCGCAGCTATACCCACATACTGTAGAAAAGAGTCCTATGTCCCCCTTACATTGGTGTTCAGCGTTAGTGGGAGATCAATTCACCACTGCTCATTGCTCAATGAACTCCTAGCAACCTCAGGAGGTTAAGGTTCCAAGAAATCCTAGTTGACAAATGCTCTCCTGGAGGCCAAAGCTATATTATACCCACACATTGAAGAAGAAAGTCCTGTGTCCTCCACCACACCCTGGGAGAAAAGGCCATAACAGAACTGAGAATGGCTTATGAACTTTGGTAAACCTTGGCAATGCTAATAGTTTCAAAGCTCATTTCCTTTTTTGGGTAATTAAATGCAGAACTTTTATTGCCCATTTGAAATCCATGAAGTCATATATCTGAGGCGACTGGAAAGAATCAGCCTAGTCTAGAGAAAATGACTTGGCACTAGTTTGGCGAGTGTCAGACAATACGGCATCAAAGCCTGACTGAATAGAAAGTGTGCAGGCTTTTCCCGTATTCACTGCTGAGTCAGGGCAGCAGAAGGAAAACATATGAATGGCTCTCACCCCCCTCCTGCCCATGCCATCCTCTGGGTCACATGACTAACAGGTTACTAGGTCAAGGACTGAATGGGAGTCCCAGAAATACGACCTTTCCTTGGCTATCCACACAGGCGACTGCCTAATTACTGCACTGTTAGTCATTAGCTTTGCATTGTCACCGCGTCTGTCACCCAGTGTGCGTCCTGCGCTCCCTGACCACATGTCTATCTGTCACTGCGCTGCTAGTTTATTATGTGTCTAGGGGGCTATTAATACAAATCCCATGGAGCCTTAAAGGTAAACATTCATTTATTTTTATTTGATAGGAATACATTTTATTACTTTATTATTTACCAGAAAGTCATGTTTACTCACTTGCTGTTCTATAGTTTGATTTTTCTAGTATAAAAAGGTCTGTATATGAATACTGTGTATGAATTAGGGGATGTAATTAACATGCCTAACTTAAATTTTTTTGGAGTTTTTCTTTGTGTCCCTGGTAAGAGAGTTTCTATAGTTTCTCTACTGACAGTAAGGCCTCCTTCACGCGTGGATAAGCTTTGAAAACAGGTAGTTGATCTGCTTTATTTACCCCCCCCCCCCCCCCCAATCTACTGGCCTGTTAACATAGCCAGAATAATTATCATTGCCGCAGTAGCTTCACAGCAAATTTTATACAGCATGTTGGGGTTGGTAGGCAGTGCTGCTTGCTGCCGTGCCCTATTCAAATCAATGGGACCACATCACACCTGTATTTGACTTGGTGATCGCTGTCATTGGGACTGATAGGGATGGGAAATGTAAAATTTTACAACTGTCAACAGAACAGGAGGTCTTCCAATAGGGGCACATGTGGTTTTAACTGCCTAAGGAAGGAAGGAAGGGAGGCGAAATTTCCCCAGTGAGACGCATCTAGGAAAAATAGTTGCAATAGGGTTTCTAACCATTCCCTATTCTAATCAGAGATAAAGCTTAAGGGCCCGTTCACATCAGAACGCAATTCGGGAAAGGTGCTTTTCCTTGCGCGTTTCCTGCACCACACAGAAACGCGCTGCCCTTGTTAGACGTGCATAGGTGCCGTTAATTAATAATCCCACCCCAGATGCATCTAACAAACATTGCGCATTTGCAGCCACCAAACCGATTTTTAAAAGTTGCACCTGACGTATTTTTTCTATGTGTTTTAGCAGCCAATTTAAATAAACGGGCTGTCAAAAATGGAATACGTGGGGATGCTCAAAAACGTTGGCATACGTTTTGGTGTAAACCAGCCCTGAGCCATATATTAATAACAATACATTATAAAATGTGATTTTGCAGAAATGATATACTTAGATCATATACTGTTGCTGCTATTGTAACAGGAACTTACTCTTTTTTTAGATATGTGTATTCTATCACGCTAAAACCTGAAATTACTATTAGTAAACTTTGCTGCTACTTAATAAATAATACCCCAAAAAATGTGAAACTCTAATCAGTGTTAAAACAAATAACTGATCCACAGTACCACATTACCATTAGAAAATAAAAAATACATAAAAAGTGAGTACAAATCATCTAACAAAATCACATTATATAAATTAATGCTAAAAAAATCATGCAAACAAAAATGTAGATAACTAAATCCACTTAACAGTTCATATTAAAGTATTGTAAATTTTTCATGGTGCACAGTGCAAGTAATAATCACACCCTTGTGTGAAATCTTGTGAGAAATCAATACACCCCAGTTCCACCACAGTTGTGACATAGGTGTACCCTTCTCCCTCTGGAAACTCACTCACCATATTGCCTCCCATTCTCATGGGCAGGCTAAAATGCTTTAATAGTAGTTGAATCTCTGCTCAGAGGTATTAGATCACAATTTTCACATTAGGATGACTCAGCTCCTCTCATCATACATATGCAAGGAAGAAAAGGAACAGAAATGCTCCAATAGTGCATTAATCCAATAAAAAATAGTTGATTAATAAGTCCTGTATTACACTCACATTTATAAAGACTTGTATCCAGCATTTACGACGTCGAAGACAGAAATGACGAAATGGGTGGCTACGCAGAGATTGGGACTAACTTGTCTATGCTGGAAGGTCCTGTGGGCTATTGTAAAGCGGCAATCAACACTAGTGTGGAGGTGCTGAGATTGTTGTGGAGATCGCTATTGGACTTTTGTTTATTTTAAATGCTGGATACAAGACTTTATAAATGAAACTATATGAAAATATGAGCACATGTAAGTGTAGCTAATTGCTTGGCTAGAGACACCCTTTGATAAAGTCACATGTGAGTGACGAAACCCATCAGTAGCGGGGCTTGTGATGTCATTGCTTTGCTTTAGGAAGTATACGATCACCCATGAGGGCAGCAGGGCCAAGGACTTGCAGACGATTTTGTGACCCCAGGGACATATTTGTATATGTTCAAGTTCATCACCTGTATGCACCAGGGCTAGTGCATTTCTAAATGTGAGTGGAATAGTTGCTTGTGTTTTTAAATACATTTAAAATACAGTATTACACTATGCTAGTTCCTTCTTTACGCTTATGTTGCCACCATCTATGAGAGACCACGCTTGCAGAAGCCCACTGTTGGGAGCTTAAAAGACACTGGATTGAGACCCCAAAGGGGAAGGTGTTACTAGGCCTAATTGGGGACCATTCTGGGAGGTGAGCGCATAGTGTGACTGGTGGAGGGTCCACTTGGTGTTTTTCACTCATTTGCCTTTATTCACCGCTGGACTGTGGGTGGACAGCATTTGTTTACAGAAGATATCACTGGATATATGGACTTATATGCATTTATTTGTTATATGTATTATTTCCACTACTATTGCACCTACTATTCACACAAATGTGTTTTATGCAACATTATATGTGCTATGTGTTACAATCCCACTAGGGGTCACAATTTTCACTGTTTTTATTATTTAGTCATTTTAATAATTTTGTAGGGAGGTAGTGCTTCATTTTATTTTATTTTGAATTCAGGAACCTGTGCTGCTGTGCTTTTTATGTCTCCCAGTGGACTTCAGCTGAATGGGTTAACACTACATCACCCCCATCCACCAGGGGGAGCTGACAAGCAGTAGGAGCTCAAGAGACTTGATGGTTGGCAGCATTGAATCATGGGAGATGAAGTTCAGGAAAGACACTTTACTATGGCAGCCTATGGATCATTGGACTACAATTCCCAATGCGAGCCAGGTATAAAGAGAGAGAGGGCTTTATTTTCACAGGCTGAATTGCTGAGGAATTTCCTCTTTGCTGTGAGTAGACTGAGGTGTGCACATGGCTACTCCTGTGTGCACATCAACCTGCCACAAGCCTGTGGCCCTGTGCTGAGGTCTGGAGTCACTCTAGGCAGATCCAGAATTAAGTGGCCATCTGAACAGTGGGACCCCTGTTTCCGTATTGCTGGGACTGGTGAGAGGACACTGTTGCTATTAACCTATTGCTGCTAGCAAAGACTGAGCACGTAGGGACTGGCCATATAACTAGTAGCATTATTTACCGCATGCAGACTTTACTGGAACTGTACTCATGTGCACCACCATAAAGATTGGGCCCCAGTCCGGACAGTAGCCAGAGGAAGAACTACCCCGTTTCCCTGAAAATAAGACCTAGCGTAATTGTCAGTGATGGCTGCAATATAAGCCCTACCCCCCAAATAAGCCCTACCCTGTTTCCCCTGGTCTAGTGACCCTGATTGACCTAATCCTTTACTTGCTAATTTGTTGCAACCCATGATAATATATTGGGATCATTTACCACTAACTAGTCTGATGCTTGCATTTTGAAACTTAGTACCTTAGTTGAGTGCATAGTATCTAAATGTGTGCTCTCAGTAGCAGTGCAGTATCCATTTTCTTAACCTGGTATGTCAGTGGGGCTGAGGTTGTTTTCAGAGTCGAGGCACAAGAACAGAAAAACTCGATCTACTAAGCGGCTCCCGTGGGAGTGGCGCTCCATAAGCTATCTCCACATATGTTGGAATTAGAAGAACAATTGTAAGGGCTTTGCATTATTTGCCCTCTGAACTGATGAGCAGTATTTCTTTTCCATTTTTTAAAGCGGTATTAAGATTAAAGCAAACATTCATTAAATTACAGCTTACCAATTCTTAGATGAATTGGCTGCATTAGTTTTATTTTATAGGCTTTCTTTCTTTCTTTTATTTTTACCTGGTGCTTTTCTGGAAGTGCATAAAAAGTTCTGCATGCTGCATCTTTGGTGCGCTTTCAGAAAACGTGCCAAAAACACTCAACCTCGTAGAAAGTCTATGGGAAACCATAGGTTAACCACACAAAAACAATACACCTGCGCTGTGGCCAAACCGCAGCATGCCAGTGTGAAACTGGCCTAAAACAGAAAGTCTGTTACTAACCAGATCACCAGGTGAGAACAGAGGGAAAAAAGTCTAAAAAAGAAAGATAATGCAGCCACCACATCTAATGTTTGGTAAGCTGCAAAATATTACATTTTGGTTTTGGGTTTAATACAACTTTAAAGCTGTTGTAAACCGCGGCTGTTGTAAAAAAAAAAAAAAAACACCTGCACGGCAATGGCATAATGTGCCAGTATGCACCGCATACTAGTACATTATGAAATACTGACCTTGGAACAAAGCCCTCCAGCGCTATACTTTCACCGCTGAGAAGGCTGACATCTTCCCTCTGTCTTTCTTTCGGGTTTGCGCGCTCCGGCTATGTGACTGACCAGAGCCACAATGACGTGATTCCTGTGCATGCGCGCGGAAGCCCTCGGTTCCGGCACAAAGCTCTGAAGGTCTGCAGAGCGCATGTGCCGGTGAAGTAACTGGCTGCATCCAGGCTGAATAATATCCCCTAAACAGTGCATGTTTAGGATATTCATTTTAACGATAAGTAAGCCTTATTATAGGCTTACCTGTAGGTAAAAATTACCAAGAGGGGTTTACTACCACTTTAAGTAATTATGACTTGCCTGAATGTAATTTTTCTATATAAACACTGCACAGTTTCAACTTTTAGAAATATTAATGTGTAGGCAGGTGTAGACTGACCTCCTTCTTGTCAGAAACCACCATGCAGAAAAAGTGAAGGCCTCTCTTTTAGGCCTCTGTATGTGTCATCAGGTGAGCAGCTGTCTGATTGAATGCTGCTGCCCAGGATGACGTCTGCGGCCATCTTTAGTGAGGGCAGTGCTCACTGCAGTTGGAACTCATTTTGTATGTTGTTAGGTCAGGGACAGAAACCTGCTGGACAGGGAGAGTGTGCCTAGTGTAGGGAGAGGTTCCATAGGAGGGGGGCAGGATAGGGACTGCAGTTCTGCTGTGTGGAGCCTTTCTGCTAATATTGCCTTGTTGCACCACTACCTCTGCCAGGGGCTGTCAGCATCCGCAAGTGCTGCATAGTTACTTGTGAAGGTTTCTGCCAATTCGATACTGCTGCATAGACTCTGTTACAGTGTGTTGGAAGGTTTTGGAAAATACACAATTCCTTGCAATCTCAGACCTCCGTGTGTTTTTCCTTCCCCTTTGGGTGCCCACCACTTGGCCCCAATCCCGCCTACAAACGTTTGCAATGTGTTTGTGTGCACTAAAAATTATTTTAACCACCTGTCGCCCGCTAACAGTACCTTTACTGCTATCGGGCAGCACTAGGGTTGCCACCTCATCCCTTTAAACCTGAACAGATATGAATTACACAGGTTCTGAGCCTAATTTAATGCAGATAAGGCACTAGGTGAGCTTAATTACCACCTTAATCAGCCACAGAACCTGTGTAATGAATATTTAAAGGGATGAGGTGGCAACCCTAGGCAGCACAGGTAGGCACCACAACATATAGGCGTATGCCCTGGTTTACTTCCTCGTTTAGGGCCACGCATATCCTGCTGACCTGTGCTAAGGTTGGACATAGCACGTGCTTGTCAGCAGGTTACTGCCAATCTTTTTGGCTGTATATCTGCTGATAAGCTGTGGCCAATCACAGCACAGATCTGTTTTTATAAACACAGGGCCTGGCTGGATTTCTCCTTGCCATTCAGAAATGAAACAATAAGAAAAACCCAGCCAGATCAGTGAGTAAAAGCAGCACACATACACTGGCATACACCTGTTAGGCACACAGTTAACCCTTTAATTGCCTTTCTGATTACCCCTGTCACCCAGCCAGTACAGTATTATCACTGATCACTGTATTAGCCTGGGTTCCCACTTATGCGAATTGGATGCGCGTTTCCCCGCATCCAATTCTTATGACAGGAGAAGGTGACCGGCTCTCTACGGAGCCGGTTCACGTATCTCCAGGGCGGCTGTGGAGCGTCTTTTGCTCCGTTTCCAGGCCGAATTCAGGCAAAGATTCGGCCGTGATTCGTCCCTGAAATGGAGAACATTGGTGCACAGCGTTCCTGTGTGATCCGCGGCCGTCTTAGGTGTGAACCCAGCCTTAGTATCACTAGCGACGTCAGTGTCAGTTAGTGTCCCCCCAGCCAGTGTCAGTTAGCACCAGATTTCCCACCACACTATTAAAATGTAACACGAGAGTGCACCGCTCCAAAGTAATCACCTCTCCTAAGAACAGCTGTCTCCGCAATCAGGCAGGGTGCTGGCTCTGTTTGCAAAAGAGATAGTGGAGGAAATAGAACGCTGGATAACTGGACTCCAAAAAGGTTCACCTTTATTAAAAAATGGATATCAAAGCATCACACGGCAATACAGACTAACTGCACAGCTCTGACGCGTTTCACACCAGATATGGTGCTTAGGCATGACTAAGCACCATATCTGGTGTGAAACGCATCAGCAGCTGTGCAGTTAGTCTGTATTGTCCTGCTCCAAGATCAGATTTGGGCCCCAACGTGCTGGCCAGCGGGGAAAAGGTTTTAGGATACTAGGATTTTGGGTTTAGGGGTTACTTTCTGTTCCACTTGTTTGTTACCAGTCATATATCTCACTTATCATTGTTTTACATGTTTTTTGTTCAACTACTGCTGTTTCTATTGTTTTAAGATATTGGGTTATTGTGTATATTTTCAATAAATATTCTCCCTTCAGCCCAGGTGTGTAAGAGAGCGTTGCAGAACTGTGGGCACTATGAACAGGGGACCTGAGAAAACAGTGGCTCCTTCGGGGGTAAGCATTAATTCATCATATTATTGTCATCATCAGTGCAAAGCTTTCTCTGTTCTTCTCTGTCATTGGCAACTCGTGCCTTCTTATGATTTCTGTCCTACTTTCAAATTATTTGATTTTGAGCACAACAATTATGCACTGTTAATAGCCTTATTAGAATACTTTTTTTTTATCCTGATCATATTTTTGCCTTTAGTATAGAGTTTATCATTATAAAAGTAAAGTAGTAGTATAGATTTTTCCTGAAGTTTCAGATTACGTTTGGCTTTTTGGTTAGGAGTGATGTTGAGAGGAAGAGTCAGTGAATGACAGTTTTTTTAGATGTGATACATTTATTTTTTAAATACAGGATTCCTTCAACTCACCTCAATGCACTGTTTAATTGGGCAAATGAGGTTTAGCCTTGGTTCACACATATGCGAACATAGACACTGCATGTGATTCTCACCCGCACTGCTGTGCCAATCACATGCGATGTCTGCGCAATGCATGTTCAGCCATACAGTTTGTATGGCCGAACTCGCATTGGATTCGCATAAAATAGGCGCACACCCATGCGATCTGATTTCTGTGCGAGTTCACAGTCCACACTGTGATCTATGAACCGATCTGGGGGTGTAATTAACATTGTATTGACACCCACATCGGTTCACAGAGGGCAGTGTGAACTGCCTGCGGGAGAGATGCGATGCGGGAACTGGCACTGGAATTGCGCTAGTTCCCGCATCGCTATAGTGTGATCCCAGGTTAAATGTAAAGTTATGCACTTGGGGGCTAAGAATATGCATGCATCATACATACTAGGGGGAGTACAACTGTGGGAATCCATAGTGGAGAAGGATCTGGGGGTTTTGGTAGATCATAGACCTAATAATAGCATGCAATGCTATTAGGTAGCATAGGTAATAACACCAGGGTTAGTTGATCCAGAGAATATCTCATTGGCTCCGGGGGGGGGGGTCAGGAAGGATTTTTTCCCTCCACTAGAGCAAGTTGGATCACGCTTTATTGTTTTTTTTTGCCTTCTTCTGGATCAAGGACTGTGTATATGGGAGTTTTCTATTTGTTTGTTTTTTCTATTGGTTGAACTAGACAGACTTGTGTCTTTTTTCAACCTGACTGACCATATAACTATGGGGGAGATTTAATAAAACTAGTGCCTTCAGAATCTGGTGCAGCTGTACATAGTATTAGTACCCAATCAGCTTCCAACTTCATCTTGTTCAATCGAGCTTTGACAATAAAACCTAGAAGCTGATTGGTTAGGTTACTATGCACAGCTAGCTGCACCAAATTCCGTGTGCACCTGTTTTAAATCTCACCCATGTGTCTCAAAGAAAGGAAATAAAAAAACAACGAAAGTGCTTATTATTTTTAATGCTGTGTGCATCGCCATTAGAAGTGTTACATCAATTCCTGTCCAGGTGACAATATTTTCACCAAAACAGAAAGTGAGTACTGCAATGAAAATGGAAATCAGCGACAATGAACTGCAATGAAAACCCAACAGATGTTCTGATCCTTCTCCTCTCTATCCAAGACTAAAAATAGTTTTGACTGAAGTTACATTTTCCATAAGTTTGTAAGAGTTTGAACCTCAGTTTATTAGCTGTCCATGTCTTCCTGTCCTGAGACTGACATTCTAAGCTTTCCCTTAGAACGTGGAGTTGGGCTGTGTCTTCTCTGCTAACATTATTCTCAAATTTGTATAAAGGTATGAACACTATTCACCTATGTACATGTGTGTGCCCCTGTCTTTACATAGTTACATAGTTAGTCAGGTTGAAAAAAGACATAGGTCCATCTGGTTCAACCAAAAAAAAAATCATACAATCCCATATACACAATCCTTCACCCACAGTTGATCCAGAGGAAGGCAAAAAACCCCAGCAAAGCATGATCCAATTTGCTACAGTAGGGGAAAAAATTCCTTCCTGATCTCCTGAGAGGCAATCGGATTTTCTCTGGATCAACTTTACCTATAAATGTCAGTATCCACTTATATTATGTACAGTTAGGAAAGAACTGTACTGCAATCTACTGAGCTGGCCAGAACCAGCTCTGGAGGGAGTCTATTCCACATTTTCACAGCTCTTAAGCCCCGTACACACGGTCGGATTTTCGATCGGAGCGTGTTGTCGGAAATTCCGACCGTGTGTGGGCTCCATCGGACATTTTCCATCGGATTTTCCGACACACAAAGTTGGACAGCAGGAGATAAAATTTTCCGACAACAAAATCCGTTGTCGGAAATTCCGATCGCGTGTACACAAATCCGACGGACAAAGTGCCACGCATGCTCAGAATAAATAAAGAGATGAAAGCTATTGGCCACTGCCCCATTTATAGTCCCGACGTACGTGTTTTACGTCCCCGCTTTCAGAACGATCGGATTTTCCGACAACTTTGTGTGACCGTGTGTATGCAAGACAAGTTTGAGCCAACATCCGTCAGAAAAAATCCTAGGATTTTGTTGTCGGAATGTCCGAACAAAGTCCGACCGTGTGTACGGGGCATTACTGTGAAGAAACCTTTCCATATTTGAAGATGAAATCTTTTTTCCTCTAGACGTAAAGGATGCCCCCTTGTCCTCTGTGATGACCTTAAAGTGAATAACTCAACACCAAGTTCACTATATGGACCACTTATGTATTTGTACATGTTGATCATATCCCCCCTTATTCTCCTCTTCTCAAGAGGGAATAAATTCAGTTCCTCTAATCTTTCCTCATAGCTGAGCTCCTCCATGCCTATTATCAGTTTGCTTGCCCTTCTCTGCACTTTCTTGCTGGAAAAAAAAATATTTTAAGCAACAGAGCATGGATCCATGAAAGACAGAAGTTGTCAAACAAACCAGATTTCTTTTTATGAAGAGGTAAGTAAAACCCTGGACAGGGTGGCTGTGGACGTGGTTTATTTGGATTTTGCAAAAGCGTTTGACACAGTTCCCCACACACGACTAATGTGTAAGGTAAAGTCTACAGGTGTGGAAAGATCAATTTGTAAATGGATAGAAAACTGGCTAAAAAACGAATTTAGTGGTTAATGATTCTTATGCCTCGTACACACGATCGGACATTCCGACAACAAAATCCATGTTTTTTTTCCGACGGATGTTGGCTCAAACTTGTCTTGCATACACACGGTCACACAAAGTTAGTCGGAAATTCCGAACGTCAAGAACGCGGTGACGTACAACACGTACGACGAGCCGAGAAAAATGAAGTTCAATAGCCAGTGCGGCTCTTCTGCTTGATTACGAGCATGCGTGGCACTTTGTGCGTCGGAATTGTGTACACACGATCTGAATTTACACGAACGGATTCTGTTGTCAGAAAATTTGAAAACCAGATCCCAAATTTTGTGCGACAGAAATTCTGACGGAAACTGTCCGATGGAGCATACACATGGTCGGAATTTCAGACAAAAGGCTCCCATCGAACATTTTCTCTCGAAAAATCCGACCGTGTGTACGGGGCATTATTCTGTATAGTCTAAGGTTATCAGTGGTGTACACCAAGGTTCAGTGTTGGGATCCTTACTTTTTAAATTCTTTACAAATGATATAGGGTCTGGGATTAGAAGTACCATTTCTGTCTTTGCAGATAACATCAAGCTATGCAGTAGAATAGCATCCTTACAGCATGTCTCCAATTTACAAGTTGACACCAATGCACTGTCTAAATAGGCAACTAAGTGGCAAATGAGGTTTAATGTTGATAAATGTAAAGTTATGCACTTGGGGGCTAAGAATATGCATGCATCATACATACTAGGGGGAGTACAACTGGGGGAATCCATAGTGGAGAAGGATCTGGGGGTTTCGGTAGATCATAAGCTCAATAATAGCTTGCAAAGCCAAGCTGCAGTTTCCAAAGCAAGCAAAGTCCTTTCTTGTATTTAGAGAGGTATGGACTCCAGAGAGCAAGATTTAATTTTGCCCCTGTACAAATCATTAATAAGACCTCATCTGGAATATGCAGGTCAGTTTTGGGCACCAGTTCTCAAAAAGGATATCCGGAAACTGGAGAAAGTGCAGAGAAGGGCAACCAAACTGATAAAAGGCATGGAGGGGCTCAGCTATGAGAAAAGATTAGAGGAACTGAATCTATTCCCTCTTGAGAAGCGGAGATTAAGGGGAGATATGATCAACATGTACAAATACATAAGTGGTCCATATAGTGAACTTGGTGTTGAGTTATTCACTTTAAGGTCATCACAGAGGACAAGGGGGCACTCTTTAAGTCTAGAGGAAAAAAGATTTCATCTCCAAATACGGAAAGGTTTCTTCACAGTGAGAGCTGTGAAAATGTGGAGTGATTCTGGGCCACCTCAGTAGATTGCTTTAAAAAAGGCCTGGTTTCTTTCCTAAATGTACATAATATAACGGTACTGACATTTATAGGTGAAGTTAATCCAGGGAAAATCCAATTGCCTCTCGGGGGATTAGGAATTAATTTTTTTCCCTGCTGTAGCAAATTGGAGCATCCTTCCTCTGGATCAACTGTGGGTGAAGGATTGTGTATATGGGATTGTATTTTTTTTTTTTTTTGGTTGAACTAGATGGACTTGTGTTTTTTTCAACCTGACTAACTATGTAACTGTGTAACTTTTGAGCCATTGTGGGTCATTTGGGGCAATACCATCCCCATTATGGACATGAGCTCCCCCATGCTCCTTTGTATACAAAGAGCTGAAGAATGTATTTAATAAATTTGCCTTCTCTTTGGCCCCAGCCACCCACTCTAGATTATTTTGTAAAGGGCCTAAATGCTCAGACCTGACCTTTTTACTATTAATATATTTGAAGAATTTTTTGGGGGCTGTCCTATCTTTTAATTCTAATTTTTGCATCCTTGATTTCCTTTTTACATATTCTGTTATATTCTTTGTAGCATTTAAATGATGATAGTGTTCCTTCATTTTTATATATTTTAAAAGAGCCACATAGGTTTTATTTTTAGCTTTTTAAACTTATTGCCCATGGAATATACTTTGCAGTAAGTTCGCATACAGTTTTTTAAAGAATTCCCATTTCTGTTTGTGTCCATTGATGCCAATATTCCCTCCCAGCTTACTGTAAGTCCTGCAGAGCAGCTCTCATCCTTGGAAAATTTTCTCTCTTAAAGTTAAGTGTTTCTTTCCTGTATGTCTTTGTTGCTTACAGCTAACATTAAATGAAATTATGTTATGGTCACTGCTACCCAGATGTTCTTTTATATGAATTTTGGTATAAGCTCTGCATGGTTTGAGATTACCAGGTCCAGCAGAGCGTCATTCCTAGTCGGGGCCTCAATAAACTGGCCATAAAATTGTCTTGTAATAGGTTTATAAATTTTTGCCCTTTAACTGCCCTAGCAGTGCCATTACTTCAGTCAATTTCCAGGTAGTTAAAATCCCCCATTATTATAATTTTCCAAGCCCTTGCTGCCCTTTCCATCTGTGCAAGGAGCTGAGTCTCCACCTCCTCATTAACGCTGGGAGGTCTATAACAAACTCCAATGATAACCTTTGTAGTACGCACACCCATGTACAATTCCACCCATAACGCTTCAGACTCATCACACTCTCCATCAACTAGGTCCTCTTTCACACTCACTTTGAGATCACTTCTCACATAGAGACAGACACCACCGCCCCTCAGTTTTACCCTGTCTTTCTGAAAGAGAGCATAGCCAGGAATTTTAAAAGCCCAGTCCTGAGAAGAATGAAGCCAAGATTCAGCAATACCAATTAGATCATAGTTCTCCTCGTGCACCAGAGCTTCCAACTCACCTATTTTGCTTGGCAGACTTCTGGCATTGGTGAACAAACACTTTAATTCATTGTCACATTTTGCAAACATATGTTGCATATTTTTTATTTTAGTACAAATAGTACCATAAGCAGCCTTTCTCAACCAGGGTTCCTCCAGAAATTGCCAGGGGCTACCTGAGCAATTAGCAATTATTGCTTCTCAAATAAGTAACTGCTGAAACCAATGATACTTTTAACTATTTTTAGGGGGGCATTCTTCCCAATGACCATCAATGAATTGGACATTCTCCCACTGATCACAAAATGTATTGAATATTCTTAAGATGTGCGAAAAGAAAAATAACTTGCGTCCAGTGCCAAATCAATAAATACTGTAAATACAATTACTTGACAGCTCCACTCAAAAACACCTAAAATACACGTGTTAAAAACTAAATTAATAAATATTGTTGCGCTGTCCCTTGAAATCCACATCAATATAAGTGCAATAATAAGTGAGTGCATAATTCACCATAAAACACCAATTGTAAATAATGCATAAAGATTCAAAATAAACAAGTAAAATAAGGGGTGACTCGCTCCCCTAGGTTTGAAAGGCAGTGCCACATCCAATGTGCAGATACATATAAAAATAAAAAATTCCCCTAAGTCAGTGGTTCTCAACTCCGGTCCTCGGGACCCACCAACAGGTCAGATTTTAAGTATTACCTTGGGGAGTTGCAGACTAGAATACTGCAATCACTGAGCAGCAAATGATATCACCTGTGATGTATTTCGGCTATCTTGCAAACCTGGCCTGTTGGTGGGTCCTGAGGACTGGAGTTGAGAACCACTGCCCTAAGTGGACTTTAACGGCACTTGTAAGAGATTATAGATAGTAAAAAGATATAGTAATATATAAAAAGTAGAAAAGTTTATTTATTTGAAAACAACATATGTTAAAATATTATGTACATGAAGTTCAACGAAACATTTACATAATAAATAGGTTCAGTATTATCACCAAATGGTGGGTTTTTACAGACGCTCTTTTCACACCCAACGCGTTTCGGAATTTACAGTATTATAGTCCTTCTTCAGGGGTGTAGAGGAATAGAGAAACTCATCTAAAGTAATTCAAATATGAAATCATGAGTGATTTCATATTTGAATTACTTTAGATGAGTTTTTCTTTTCCTCTACATCCCTGAAGAAGGACTATAATACTGTATATCCCGAAACGCGTTGGGTGTGAAAAGAGCGTCTGTAAAAACCCACCATTTGGTGATAATACTGAACCTGATTATTATGTAAATGTTTCGTTGAACTTCATGTACATAATATTTTAACATATGTTGTTTTCAAATAAAAAAACTTTTCTACTTTTTATATATTACTATATCTTTTTACTATCTATAATCTCTTACAAGTGCCGTTAGAGTCCACTTAGGGGAATTTTTTCTTTATATGTATCAAAATAAACAAGTAGGGAACCACAGGGCACACCAGAAGGGAGAGTTGTAACATCACATCTTTCACTCCATTTATGTCAATACAGCAAAAGAAAGCAAATGACAGTCCCCCCATAGTGTATATTTATATATTCACAATCTTTCCAATGAGACAAGTATGTAAAAAAAAACCTTTTAGCACAGGCTGGTTCCGGATCCAGTGTGCATGATGACATCAGCACAGGCTTTGCCCCAATACATGTTTCCTCCAAAAGGACTTTGTCAAGGGGCCCCTTGAGAAGATGTGATGTTTTAACTCTCCTTGCTGGTGTGTCCTGTGGTTCACTATTGGCCAGATTATTCACTGCAACAAGATCCACGCACCTCTAAGTGCTTATTGACCACCTATAATTTGGGGTCTTATGATTTGATAAAAGGCTGTGTATAACATGGTGGTGGTACTCACTGGTGACATTTCAAGTTGTACATATTCTCTTGGATGGACTTTTTTTCATTTATTTTTAATGGGTGGTGTGTGAAAAGATTTTGATGTTGATTTGTTTATTTTGAATCGTTAGGCATTATTCACAATTTGTGTTTTATGGTGATTCGAACACTCAGTTATATTGATGTGGATTTAAAGGGGCAGTGCAACAATATTTATTAATAAAATATTCTTACCAAAGACCACTGATGTATCAGACATTTTCCAACTGACCACCAGTGTATTAGACATTATCCCCACTGACCACCAATGTTTCAGGCATTATTCCCACTGACCACTGATGTACTTGACATTATGTATCAGGAGGTATTCTCCATTGACCACCATTATTCCCACTGACCACCAAAGTATTGGACATTATGTATTGGGGATCTTCTTCACTTATTACCAATGTCAGTTGCATTGTCTTCATGGACCACCAGTGTAGAATAGATCTTCTCCACTGACTACCAGTGTAAATTGGATTGTCTTCATGGACCACCAGTGTAGAATAGATCTTCTTCACTGACTACCAATGTAAGTTGGATTGTCTTCATGGACCACCAGTGTAGAATAGATTATTATATTTATTTCTTTATTATCGCTAAATATTCGTGTCATATAGAGTACCCCTGAGTGTCAATTTCACATTCCCTATTCTTATACTTGTTCTTATAATTCAACCTACTGTTTACACTATTGTACTGTGAGCTGTAGATACAGTAATTATTAGCAGAGTTTCCCTAAAAACCTGAAATTTGCTTTGAGGGTTCCTCCATGTTAGAAAGGTTAAAAAAGACTGCTTTAGAGGTTCAAAAAGCTTGCTTTGGGCTTTTCCATCCTTCTAAACAACATATGTACTTGGTTTTCTCCTGATTAACCACAAAACCCATCCTGCATGCTGCTTTTTCCAGTGCCAGGAAAGCTTGGATTAGTGCGTTCTTAGATCTTGCAACATTGTATATACCGTCAGCAAACTCCAGAATCTGCACTTATTTGTTAAATGTGGATTGTGGGAATGTGGAATGATTTTGTGCATATTTTATATTTATGGTCAGGGCTAAATAATATATTGTAAAAAATTGCCTTTTTTTTAGCTCCTTATATATTAAATATATCATAGAAATTTTATGTACTCTAATATCCAGCCAATTGGTGGCGCTTGATGCTCTTTGTCACTTACGCAGTACCATCTGATACCACCTAAGCCTACATGTTGCTAGAAACAGGACTCAACAGGACAGAAGAAAAGGTGCCCTATGAGTCCTCTCCAACAAGATGATCCGCCTGGTGACTGTAATGCCCCGTACACACGATCGGACTTTCCGACAACAAAACCGTGGAATTTTGTTCGAAGGTTGTTGGCTCCAACTTGTCTTTCATACACACAAATGTTGGCCAACAATTACGAACGTGGTTACGTACAAGACATACGTGATGTCTCCATTACGAACGCTAGTTTTACAAGACCGAGCGCTTCCGGGCTTGTACTTGATTCCAAGCATGCGTGGACTTTTGTGCGACGGACTTGTGTACACACGATTGGACTTTCCGACAACAAACATTTGTTGGTGGAAAATTTGAGAACCTGCTAGCCAACATTTGTTGGCAGAAAGTCCGCCAACAAATGTTCGATGGAGCATACACACGAACTTTCCGCCAACAAGCTCACATCCAACATTTGTTGTCGGAAAATCCGATCGTGTGTACGGGGCTTTAGAAGTATCTTTTACCATTTGATCCTCACCTGTTTGGCTAGGAAGAGTATGCTGAATGTCGCAATCTCCTCAGAGCAATCCACCAGTTGGTGACTGGTAGAGGTGAGAGGAACAATTTTGCGGCAATTTTGTCAGAATTGAGCCCCTGATTTTTACATATTTTTTGCTAAGGTGAAATTTGCTTTAAAAAACATACCTATAAAAAAACCTTTCTTTGCAAAGTGTTTGTACTTACATGTTGTTGCATTGCAAATCAATGCCGATCAATGAATTCGGTGTAAATCCAGCCTAATAAAGCTTCCATAACCTTCCACAGCCATTTAAAGTCCATTGAACCCTTTAGTACACAAAAGAAAATATAGTGAGCTGCAGGGGGTTTTTAGGGCACCAAAACAACCAACACAAATTTTTTTGTAAAAAATTGATACAAAACTAAAACTCCAGCAATGTACATAAATAGATATTTTATGACAAAGAAGGAGGAAACCATCATAGTGGTAACTGCATGTATTCAAATATTTTAGTTGAAAACATAATAAAACTCACATTTTGCAAGTGCTTGCCCAGCACTAAGGATAAAGGTATAAGCTCATACCGGACAAGGCACAGCACACTTTCTCCTCGTGTGGGAGCGTACTTCCATGTATGATGACATCATTATGCGTTTGCTCTGCCCTTTGCCCAAAGACAAGGTACTTTGTGTTATATAGAAAGACCCATAAGCATGGTTAGACCTACTTATCAATTTAAGTGGTCAATATTATTCCGTGAGTTGATCCCCAAAAGGGTTTGGAGTGGTTTCAGGTGGAGGTTGTCACAGGTTGGAAGTTTGGAGGCAGAGATGGTGGATTTGCACCTGTGCAAGTGAATTTTATGTGGATCTGACACGGATAATCACTTTACTTACACTGATCAGACATAACATTATGACCACCCACCATAACCCAGCATAGATACTACTAGAAGGTATGCTGTGGTATCTGGCACCAAGCCATCAATAGCAGATGCTTTAAGTCCTGTAAGTTGTGAGGAGGAGCCTCCATGAAAAGGACTTGTTTTTCCAGCACATCCCACAGATGCTTGATTAGACTGAGATTTGGTGAATTTGGAGGCCAAATCAACATCCCAAACTTGTTGTTGTGTTCCTCAAAACCATTCTTGTATTCATAAGACCAGGCCACCTTCTTCTATTGCTCTGTGGTCCAGTTCAGATACTCACATGCCCATTGTAGGCACTTTTGGCCGTCAACACAGGTCAGCATAGGTACCTTGACTGGTCTGCGGCTAAGCAGCTGCAAACGTAACAAACTGCAATGCTCTGTGTGTTCTGATACCTTTCTATCAGAGTCAACATTGACTTTTTCAGAAATTTCAGATGCAGTAGCTCTTCTAATGGACCGGACTACACAGGCCAGCATCCGTGCACCTTGGCCCCATCACCCTGTCACTGATTGGCCAGTTTTCCTTCCTTGGATCACTTTTGGTCGGTCCTGACCACTGCAGACCAGGAACATCCCACAAGAGCTGCAGTTTTGGAGTTGCTCTGACCCAGTCATCTAACCATTACAATTTGGCCCTTGTCAAAATTGCTCAAATCCTTACGCTTGCCCTTTTTTCTGCTTTCAACTTCAGGGACAACATGTTCACTTGCTGCCTAATATATCCATCCACTTCCAGGAGTCATTGTAACAAGATAATCAATGTTATTCACTTTACCTGTCAGTGGTTTCATGTTATGGTTGGATTGTGATTTGTATCAATTTGCACGCACTAATTGGTACTTTTTAGAGTAGTGCTATATTACATTGGTTGGGAAGAGGAGAGCTGGTATATGGTTTGACTATGAATGTGACTATTTATTTTTCTGTTATTGGTAATTTTATTGTTCTCTTGTCTTATTTCCATTCGTTGCTCTGATTTTGTGTTGCCTTCATTGAATGTAACTGTATCTTAATAATTTCCCTTTTGATTAATAAAGTATTCTGAATCTGAATTGATATTGACCTAATATGGCCATGTGCCCATATCAGGTCAATATTGTCGTAAGCATCCCCGTCCTTTGGAGCACGTCTCCTGTCTGCAGCTCATTGGCTCAGCAATAAAAGCTAACTTCCGGGTTTGGACAAACTTGGGTTTGGACCAAACCCAAGCTCAACACTAATGACTAGCTACTAATAGATAAGCCTAAGGGCCCTTTCACACCTTTTGCAGCAACGCGTGGCAACACTCGTTAACCTGCGTTTGTGCGATGTGGTGCCATTCATTCTGAACAGCAACCCAACACACCTTACTGATAGACGTGAATTGTAGAAATCCTATATCTTTGGGGTTTTTTTTCTTGCATGCTGATTCGCAGGTCATCCCATGTGCAGCAACCGTGTCGTGAATAGGCCCTAAAAGTTTGTGAACCCCTTGAGGTGAGAGTTTCCAATGTGAACAAGGTCTTTAGGTGGGATGTGGACGCAGGTTCTCTGATCCTGACACCTCTTGCCCTCTCCGAGCCTGATAACTTTTTCTCTCTCCCTCCCTCTTGTCCTTCTCACTTCCTCTCTCTCTCTCTCTCTTTTTCTCTGTGGTTACTCATATGACGTCAGGGGAGAGGCTCCAATTCTCTCTCCCTCCCAAAAATTCCTGCTCCCCCCTCCTTCCTCTCTCCTCCTCTCCCTCCACCCTCCCACAGATCACCCAGTCTGGTTTTAAAGGAAGGTAATAGCGAGACATGGCACTCTCTGCCCTGGCTACTAAAGAGACAGCTGGGCTACTACCAGCAAACCCCAGCCACTGACTATTCCTGGGCCTCGACATGCGGCTTATCACAGGTAAAAACTTTGCTCTCCATCTCTCTCTGTTCCTCTCTCCTCTGCAGATATCTCTGCAGGGCCGCCTAGCTCAGTACCTCCATCCCACAACTTTCCACACTCTATAATGCCCCTCTGATGGGTCCATCATCTCATAAGGGCTTCTATCTTCACCAGAACTTTTCTAGCCCCCTCCGGCTTCCACATTGTGTTTACAAACGGCACACTTGGCCAACCAGGAGCCCTCTGCATGCAGGCAGCCCTCTCCGTTGGTGGATTTCCTTTAACTGTCACACTGTTGCCAGGTGACCCTGACTTCCAGGAACAGTCCCGGCTTTTCAGGATTTGTCCCTGGAAATCGGCTTTCCTGGAAAAAGTTCCTTCGCTTTTCATCACAGATCAATTTCAGGGCAAAGTCGCTGTTTTTAGAAAGTTACATCCAGGACTTACTGTCTGTCTTATATATGGGATCCTATAGCACAATGGTTTACTTCCTAAAGGGGAGCAAAACTGAGCAAAAAAATGGAGAATGGAAAAGGATTTTACAATTCAGAACATAGAAAATATTTTACATTGAGATGGTACTGATGTCTATCTATCTATAGATAGATAGATAGATAGATAGATAGATATAGACTAATATATAGAAAGATATTATAGAGATATATTGATCTATCTACAATTTTGTCTATTTCTGTTCTCTCTTCCTATCTATCTATCTATCTATCTATCTATCAATTTCTATTCTATTTTACAATCTATCCATATATCCATCTATTTATTTACAATTTTATCTATCGCTATTATTTCTTCCCGTCTTTCAATCTATTATTTCTATTTTATCTATCTATCTATCTATCTATCTATCTATCTATCTATCTATCTATCTATCTATCTATCTATCTATCTATCTATCTATCATCAGTTAATACATAGGATGTGATAAATAGATAGACAGTTAGATAGATAGATAGATAGATAGATAGATAGATAGATAGATAGATAGATAGATAGATAGATAGATAGATAGATAGGAAGAGAGAACAGAAATAGACAAAATTGTAGATAGATCAATATATCTCTATAATATCTTTCTATATATTAGTCTATATCTATCTATCTATCTATCTATCTATCTATCTATCTATCTATCTATCTATCTATCTATCTATCTATCTATCTATATATCTATCCCAATTAATACATATGAGATAGATAGATAGATAGATAGATAGATAGATAGATAGATAGATAGATAGATAGATAGATAGATAGATAGATAGATAGATAGATAGATAGATAGATAGTTGGATGGGAAGATAGATTAGAAATAGACTAATAGATAGAATGATATTATAGAGAAATATTTATCTATCCCAATTAATACATATGAGATAGATAGATAGATAGATAGATAGATAGATAGATAGATAGATAGATATGAAGTTAGGATAGAAATAGATTGATTGATTGATTGATTGATTGATTGTTTGATTTACAGAAAGATATAATAGAGACATCTATCCACCTATCTATCTAATTTCTATTTTACTGTCTATTGATCTTTCTATCTACAATTTTTTTCTATTTCTGTTCTCTCTTCTTATCTTTCAATTAATCTATTTCTAATCAATCTATCTATCTATCTATCTATCTATCTATCTATCTATCTATCTATCTATCTATCTATTTATTTTCTTATATCTCTCTACATCATTTGTATTAATTGAGACAGATAGACATCATATGTGTTTATTAGATAGATAGATAGATAGATAGATAGATAGATAGATAGATAGATAGATAGATAGATAGATAGATAGATAGATAGATAGATAGATAGATAGATAGATAGATAGATAGATAGATAGATAGATAGATAGATAGATAGTTGAGATATGGATAGACGTCTGCTTAGCACCTTTGTGTACAATGGCTGTGGATGTGATCTCCTTGCTGTAGTTGGTAGGTGGGCACACACAATGGGAATGGAAGTGTCTGGGAATAGGAGGAGGCGTTGTGCAGGTTGCTGGGCGTCTGTGTCGTTTTTCAGGGTGAAACATGAGAGGGGCCCTTGAGACAGACACTTGTAAGAAAGTGTCAGTATCAAAGACAGATTGTGACATCTCTCAGAGTTCCCCACCCATAGCACTGACAGGCAGCACTTTAAGATGCAGCTTGTCTTACTGGCTCACCTCCCCCGTCTTGCCCCGTCTTCCCCCTTTAAATCTTCTCTGGTATTTCAGACTCTGGGTGTCACACCTTGGTCCTGTCTACATCTGTCCACTCAGCTCTCTCTAGAGGCTAAAGCTTTGTGTAGAGATTAGCAAAATGCGTGTTTTGTTTTACTCTGTTTTACAACAAAATGTTGCTGTTTTCTCCTACAGAAGATCCATCGGGTCGTCCTAAAATGTATTTAAAAATTCTGAGTTTCAAATGTCTGAATTCTGAGACTAAAAGTCAGAATTCTTAGAATAAAAGTCAGAATTCTTAAAATAAAAGTCAGAATTCTCAGTTTCATAGTCAGAATTCTAAGATTCAAAGTAATAACTCCGAGATTAAAAGTCAGAATTCTGAGATTTAAAATTTGAATTCTCAGTTTCATAGTCAGAACTCTAAGATTCAGGCCCGGTTCACACCTATGTGAATTGGATGCGGCTTACACCGCATCCAATTCGCATGACATTTTAACATACCTTCATTTGAATGAGGCTGGTTCACATATGTGCGTTGCATTCGCACTCCGCATTGCCCAAAAAACGTGTGCGCTTTCTGGGCATTGCAGTGCGAATTGCAAGCACATTATCTACTATGGGAACGCATCTGATTCGTAGATGCATTTCGTTGTGAACAGGATAAAATCCTGAAGTAAACCTGACCTGATACTGATGCAATCCTGACCTGATCCTGATCAAAAACTGACGTGAAACGCTGAACAATTACTTTGTCAATTAGCTGTGAAAACAGAGCTTCAATTCGCACTGCACATGTGTGGCCTCAAAGTAATAATTCTGCAGTCTGAATTCTGAGATTAAAAGTCAGAATTCAGAGTTCATAGTCAGAAATCTGACTATGAAACTGAGAATTCTGACTATGAACTCGGAATTCTGACTTTTAATCTCAGAATTTGGACTTTTAATCTCAGAATTTGGACTTTTAATCTCAGAATTCTGACTGTAAAACTGAGAATTAAAAGTCAGTATTCAGAGTTCATAGTCAGAATTCTGAGAAACTGAGAATTCTGACTATGAACTCGGACTTTTAATCTCAGAATTCGGACTTTTAATCTCAGAATTATTTCTTTGAATTTTAGAATTCTGATTATGAAACTGAGAATTCTATCTTTTAATCTCAGTATTATTACTTTGAATCTTAGAATTCTGACTATGAAACTGAGAATTCTAAGATTCAAAGTAATAATTCTGTGATTAAAAGTTAGCATTCTGAGATTAAAAGTCAGAATTCTCAGTTTCATAGTCAGAATTAGAAGATTCAAAGTAATAATTCTGCGATTAAATGTCCAAATTCTGAGACTGAAAGTCAGAATTCTGAGATTAAAAGTCAGAATTCTCAGTTTCATAGTCAGAATTAGAAGATTCAAAGTAATAATTCCAAGTTTAAAAGTCAGAATTCTGAGATTCAAAATCATAATTCTGAAATTCATAGTCAGAATGGCTCTTCCATATTCTCCACACAATTAAGTGAAGTAAAGAGGAGCTCCAGTCTCATCCAAAAAAATTAAAAATCAACAGCTACAAATATAAGGACATTTACGTGTCCAAGGATCCAGCGCTGTCCTCACCCAAGCCTATCCTTCAACCGGCTTTGTGTCCAGGCGAGCATTTTCCATTTTGCATGCGTGAGCTGCGCTGTGCTTTGTGAATGGTCCCCCAGTCTTCTGGGACCTGTGATGTGTTTCAGAAGGCTGCTGGAGAATGATCAGATTTTCGTCAGGGAATTGTGTGATGACAGACTGTTTGCCTAAAATCCGACCGTTAGTACGCTCCATCAGACAATTGTTGTCCAACTTTCCGCCAACAAATGTTGGATGGCAGGCTAGTAAATTTTCGGTGGACAAAGGTCTGTTGTCAGATTTTCCTGTCGTGTGTACACAAGTCCGTCACACAAAAGTTGAAAGTACAAACACGCATGCTCGGAATCAATGCTCACCAAACACGACAATAGCAGAAGGTGCCCTAAGGGTGGCGCTCAAGATCTGAAATCCACGTAGTACGTCACTATGTTTGTGTTTGTTGGCCAACAATTGTGTGCCGTTAGTATGCAAGACAAGTTCCTGGCACGCGCCCTTCGGACAAAAGTCTGACGCTCGGTTGGCCAAAAATCCGATGGTGTGTACGAGGCTTAGGTCCGTAGGTTCAGTATTGAGTTGGCCCACCCTTTGCAGCTATAACCGCTTCAACTCTTCTGGGAAGGCTGTCCACAAGGTTTAGGAGTGTGTCTATGGGAATGTTTGACCATTCTTCCAGAAGCGCATTTGTGAGGTCAGGCACTGATGTTGGACGAGAAGGCCTGGCTCCAGTCTAATTCATCCCAAAGGTGTTCTTTTGGGTTGAGGTCAGGACTCTGTGCAGGCCAGTCAAGTTCCTCCACCCCAAACCCACTCATCCATGTCTTTATGGACCTTGCTTTGTGCAATGGTGTGCAGTCATGTTGGAACAGGAAGGGGCCATTCCCAAACTGGTCCCACAATGTTGGAAAAATGAAATTGTCTTGGTATGCTGATGCCTTAAGAGTTCCCTTCACTAGAACTAAGGGGCCAAGCCCAACCACTGAATCCCTGAAAAACAACCCCACCCCATAATCCCCCCTCAACCAAATGATTTGGACTAGTGCACAAAAGTTAATTGACACAACACCATCTTTTTTATATTTTACCAAAAAAAATCCATATGATATTGTGTCTGTTCACATTACAGTTTATTTTAGTGTCATTTTTTCCTGAAACTATGCTTTGATAAATTGCTGTGCAGATATCACGCAACATTTAAAAAAATGCAACCACCTCCATTTTAGTCTTCAGAGTCTCTGCTTTTAGGAAAATTATACTTTTGGGAGAACTGAAGTAATTTTTAGCAAAAAGTGCTGATTTGTACGTGTGCAAAAAAAGTTAAAAATTGCCGGGGTACTGTAGGCAAGTGGTTAAAGGCAAGTGATTTCACAGACAGGGACATCACTTTTCATGATCAGAGTGCATCGGGGTTGAAGTATATCTAAACCCAAGAATGTAAAATATTACAGCTTAAGGCCCCGTTCACATTTCACGTAGAGGGAATGCATATTCCTGCTCGTGAGTTTTTGCGCAATTTGCACGCATTTCTACGTGTTGTGCATTTAAGCAAATAGATTGCCCTACGTGAGTTTATTGTGCCAAAGAAGCTCACATACCAAATTTTGGCAATGAGCCAGGTGAGTTTTTTCATGCGACAATCACAGCAAAATTGCACCACATTTGGGTTGCCATTAAGAATAAAATAACACCCAAGTGCACATCACGCATTTTGCTGCAATTTTAATGTGATTTGGAAGCGCGGGCAAAATGGCGCCAATTCTGCCTATGATTCCAAATCACTAGATGTGAACTGAGCCTAAGGGTCTTTGTACACAGTACTGATGTATGAATGCTGGATCTTCCTACCAGAAAGTTCCTGTGCAAAAAAAGCCAGCATGGTCCATATAGTTTGTATATGCATGTGAGAAAAAATTCTTCTAACTCCCAGAATGCCGGATAGTATAATTTAGGCCCCTTTCACATGGGGCGCGTCCGTTTTAACGGACTCCACTTGCTCAGCAGGGGATCGATCCGTTGATCCCCACTGAGCAGGCGGATGACATCTCTGTCTCCGCTCACTGTGCTGAGAGTCCCGCTGTCCTCTATGGGGAGATCGGTTGAAAATAAACTGCCTGTCCGTTTTCATCCGATCCGCCAGACGGATGAAAAATAGGACCACCATCCGTCTGTATTTGGCAGACCAGATCAGTAATCGGCGGATATCAGCGGACATGTCACCGCTGACAACTGTCGCTCCATAGAGGTGAATTGAGTGTCCGATCAGGTCCGCCTGAACAGCATGCGTGAAAGGGGCCTTACTCTTCAATGGGGAGGTGTGACACGTGTAAAATACTAACCAGGAAGGCCCCTTTCACACAAAGGGTCTGATCAGGTCCGCCTGCCAGTTTTCAGGCAGTCCTGATTGGATGGTCCATGCACCTCTGTGGACCGACGCAAGTCTGCCTACCTCCAATCTGATAAAAAAAAACAAGGGGATCCAATCTCCTCCGTCAAGACGGATCGGATCAGAGAGCAGGCAGTTGTAAACGGACAGTGAAGTCCATTTACACCTGACGGCCCATAGAGCAGAGCAGGTTGTGTTTGTGTCCTCTATGCATAAACTGAGAAGACACGGACCTGTCACCTGCATGCTCTGCTCTGATCAGTAGGGGATCAGTAGACAGATCCTCTGATCATAATAGATTCTGCCCCGTGTGAAAGGATGGCTTCAGCTCTGCTCTCTACCCACAGGAGAGGTCCCCCAGATGCGTTTCACCCCCTAGTGGGCTTAATCATTTAGGCCTCAACAATTAAACTTTATTGAAATGTCACAAAGTGACATTTCATTAAGTCCTATTGGCCGCCGCACGGTTTGAGGCAGTGGATTACCTTGAAATGGGCTGCACTGGATAAAAGTATCACCCGCTGTACTTTTTCTCAGCACACACTGCGGTGCGGCGGTGTAAACTGGCCACATAGGTGACAAGACATTTTGCTTGCTATGGGACTAGCTGGAATAGCCACCCAATGCTCCATCTATCTAAAAAAAAATTGATACAAACTGTCATTTGGGTACAGTGTTGCATGACGGAGTAATTGTCATTCAAAGTGTGACAGTGCTGAAAGCAGAAATGGCCTGGACTGAAAGGAGGTGTAACTGTCCGGTATTGAAATGGGTAAACTACAAGTCTGACTACTGAGATGGAAGATGGGGGTAGTAGTTTCTTCAGTCACAGCTTCCTGTGAAAGGACGTCGTGGTTATGGGGGCTCACACAACTACTCCAACTACTCCATTTTCAAAATGTGACATTATTTGCAGGTAGAAGAACCCCTGCCCACTGTCACACTGAGGGGGAGAGGGGGAACCAGAATGCCTTATATGTTACACCCTAGATATGGGTGTAATATGTAACGTGTTCCAAAATGTAAAACGCAACTCCCCCCCCCGTAGTGCTGTAGTGCTCTTCAAAGCACATACTTGATTGCAAAGTGAATCCAATGTTGTTTTCTGTGATCTGCTCTTTGGGTGCCACACAGATGGTCCTGCACCGCTATCTTAGTCCTTCTGGGTGCAGACAACCAGCTCCAATGGCACACTGAACCCGCCCCCTGGCCCGCCTTCTGGACTGCCCCTGACCATCCTGTGTGCCGATCCTGCAGCCTCCTGGGATATATGATGTAAGTATCCCAGGAGGTCACGGGACCAGGTACATGTCACTGTGGCCTAGGCTGGAATGGCATCAGGAGGCGGCACCAAAAATTAAAAAAAATGAAACAAAAAAATTTCACACTGGGGGGGGGGGTTAAAGCAGAAATCTCCCAATGTCCTGTGATACATCACATATTACCAACTTCAGCCTCTGCAACAATCCCTCCTCCTAGACTTTGTCTTTTTAAAGGTTTTCTTGGGTGTCTACCTTAGATGTGGTTTCCATACACTGCACAAACAATGGGCAAAAAGCCTGAAACAGCGGTTTGCATTTTGGAATGAATGGCTCAATAATCTTGGGCTGTATTTGAACTGTACCCCAGTGGTTCTGGACGTGCATTTGGCTGTTTGAGGCATAAACCAATGACTTTAATGGCTCCACTTATTGTCCTGAAATGAGGAATAATTCCTCCTATTTTTGGGATTTGTGATGGAATGAGACATGGGAATATCTGCTATTCTAAGACGGCTTAAGGTCTGGTTCATACCTATGCAGGTTGCAGTGTGCATATTCCAGGTGCATTTTGCATTTTTCAATATGCATTTTTGATCCAGTAAAGTCTTTGGAACCAAAAACCAGAAAAAAGTCCCAGGCCCTTTCCATAAAATGCACAGATTTGAATGTGACCTATAGGAAACCATGTTAAATGGACTGTACTGTTTTTCTGCAAAACTAAAAATGCACTAAAAAATGCATACAGTGCCTTGAAAAAGTATTCATACCCCTTGAAATTTTCCACATTTTGTCATGTTACAACCAAAAATTTAAATGTATTTTATTGGGATTTTATGTGATAGACCAACACAAAGTGGCACATAATTGTGAAGTGGAAGGAAAATTATAAATTGTTTTTCAAAGTTTTTTACAAACAAATATGTGAAAAGTGTGGCGTGCATTTGTATTCAACCCCCTCAGTCAATACTTTGTAGAACCACCATTTCGCTGCAATTACAGCTGAAAGTCTTTTTGGGGATGTCTCTACCAGCTTTGCACATCTAGAGAGTGATATTTTTTCCCATTCTTCTTTGCAAAATAGCTCAGGCTCCGTCAGTTTGGATAGAGAGCATCTGTGAACAGCAATTTTCAAGTCTTGCTACAGATTCTCAATTGGATTTAGGTCTGGACTTTGACTGGGCCATTCTAACACATGAATATGCTTTGATCTAAACCATTCCATTGTAGCTCTGGCTGAATGTTTAGGGTCCTTAAAATGTGCTAGATGTTCCTTGGATTGTATCAGCTTATATCCGAAAGAGAGTCATTGGAATGGTTCGATAAGATATTCGCAAAAAAATAATAAAGTACAGAGATTGACATAGTCAGCTCTAGGAAGAAAAACGTTTTTCAAAAATATTGTTCAGAATTTTTTTTTCTTCTATATAATTAGATGCTCTTAATGAGTACCAAAGAATATTGTTGATATGTACAACCTAAAGAAAACATTTACAGTGCCTTGAAAAAATATGCATACCCTTTGAAATTTTCCACATTTTGTCCTATTACAACCAAAAACACAAATATATTTTATTGGGATTTTATGTGATAGACCAACACAAAGTGGCACATAATTGTGAAGTGGAAGGAAAATGATAAATGGTTTTGAATTTTTTTTTACAAATAAATATGTGAAAAGTGTATCATGCATTTGTATTCAGCCCCCCTAAGTGAATACTTTGTAGGACCATCTTTGGCTGCAATCACAGCTGCAATTCTTTTTGGGATGTCTCTACCAGCTTTGCACATCTAGAGAGTGACATTTTTGCCCATTCTTCTTTGCAAAATAGCTCAAGCTCTGTCAGATTGGATAGAGAGCGTCTGCAAACAGCAATTTTCAAATCTTGCAACAGATTCTCAATTGGATTCAGGTCTGGACTTTGACTGGGCCATTCTAACATATGAATATGCTTTGATCTAAGCCATTCTATTGTAGCTCTGGCTGTATGTTTAGGGTCATTGTCTTGCTGGAAGGTGAACAAACCTCTGAGGGCTTCACAAAATAGCTGTATTTATACTGAGATTCATTTACACACAGGTGGACTCTATTTACTATAGGTGACTTCTGAAGGCAATTGGTTCCACTAGATTTTAGTTAGGGGTATCAGAGTAAAGGGGGCTGAATACAAATGCACACCACACTTTTCACATATTTATTTGTAAAAAAATGTTGAAAGCCATTTATCATTTTCCATCCATTTCACAATTATGTTCCATTTTGTGTTGGTCTATCACATAAAATCCCCCACACGTAGCATTTTGCTTTTAGGCCAAAAAGTTCAATTTTGGACATGTTTGCTGTGTCCCCCACATGGCATCTCACAAACAGCAAATGGGCCTTCGTATAGCTTTTTTTCAACAATGTCTTTCTTCTTGCCACTCTTTCATAAAGGCCAGGTTTGTGAAGTGCACGACTAATAGTTGTCCTGTGGACAGATTCTCCCACCTAAGCTGTGGATCTCTGCTACTCCTCCAGAGTTACCATGGACCTCTTGGCTGCTTCTCTGATTAATGCTCTCCTGTCAGTTTAGGTGGACGGCCATGTCTTGGTAGGTTTGCAGTTGTGCCACTCTTTCCATTTTCAGATGATGGATTGAACAGTGCTTTGTGCTATGTTCAAAGCTTGGAATACTTTTTTATACCCTAACCCTGTTTTAAACATCTCCACAACTTTATCCCTGAACTGTCTGGTGTGTTCCTTGGCCTTAGTGATGCTGTTTGTTAACTAAGGTTCTCTAACAAACCTCTGAGGTCTTCACAGAACAGCTGTATTTATACTGAAATTACACACAGGTGGACTCTATTTACTAATTAGGTGACTTCTGAAAACATTTGGTTTCACTAGATTTTAGTTAGGGGTATCAGAGTAAAGGGGGCTGAATACAAATGCACGCCACACTTTTTACATATTTATTTGTAAAAAAATTTGAAAACCATTTATCATTTTCCGTCCACTTCACAATTTTGTGCCACTTTGTGTTGGTCTATCACATAAAATCCCAATAAAATACATTTACGTTTTTGGTTGTTACATAGTTGGTAATGCTGAAAAAAGACAATAGTCCATCCAGTTCAACCTGTGAAGGTGTATGAGTATCAGTGTCTATAATGATTTTGCATATCCCTGTATGTTGTAACATAACAAAATGTGGAAAAATTGAAGGGGTATGAATACTTTTTCATGGCACTGTAGGTGTGAACCAGGCCTTACAGTGCCATGCGCTGGTTTGGTTAGAGGGCTTTTTGATTGCTTTAGTCCCTTCTCACCATAATTTGTATGTTTATACTGTCTCTTTTTTAAATTCAGAAATAAAACACTGTGATCATATGATATGAGTTTTGAAACTGATTTGATGGCACTATAATTAGCTAAATTGTAGAGTGGAGTTTTTTAATGGATCTATCAGGGTTTTATTTATGGAATGTGTTTATTTAAGTGCATGCTTCTGCTTTAACTGGTTGCAACAATATAGCAAATGTTGTCAATCCTGTTGAAATTTTGGAAAAGATTCCTGTACCACTTTAGTGGGATTCCAGTGTGATTTTGGCCCCAAACAATATGCAAACCACATCCAAAATGTAACCAGGTTGCAACAAAGATGCACTGAAAATTGTATCAAAATCAGATCGCAGTACTGTAGTGTGAACCTAGCCTTATGCCGCGTACACACGGCCGGTTTAGCCGTCGGAATAAACTCCGAAGGTTTCTCCGACGAAACTCAGATGGAATTCCATTCCAGCGGTCTTGCCTACACACGGTCAACCCAAAGTCCGACCAAAGTCCGACCGTCCAGAACGTGGTGACGTACAGCACGTACGACGGGACTAGAAAAAGGAAGTTCAATAGCCAGTAGCCAATAGCTTCCGTCTCGTACTTGCTTCGGAGCATGTGTAGTTTTTGGTCCGTCGGAACAGCATACAGACGATCGGTTTTCCCGATAGGAATTGGGTCCGTCGGAAATATTTAGAACATGTTCCATTTCTAGGTCCGTCAGAAAAGAAAGTCTGATGAGGCCTACACGCGATCGGAATAGACGATGAAAAGCTTCTGTCTGACTTTTTCTGTCGGACATTCCGCTCGTGTGTACGCGGCTTTAGGCTCCTTTCACACAAGCTATATCATTTACCACTCCCCCTGAAAAGTCATCTGTGGTGGAGGAGGTTAGGAGGCAACACTGCGGCCTCCTGTTGTCTTTCTTTTTTTTTTAATTGACAAATGGAAATGTTAAACTGTGGGATCATGCTGCAAATTCTTGGTCCACAGTTATGGCAAGGTAACATCCACAAACATGGGAAAATTTCTCAAGTAGTGACCCATGTCAAACTCCACATGCAGTGGTAAAATTGCCACAATGCAAAGTCTCGGCAATTTGTACTGCTCCAAGCGACACCATATCTGCTTGTAGGTAAGCGGTTGGGGGTGGGTGTTAAAAACATGTATCAACTGCCAGTCTTTAATACCCCCTCCTGTGTGTAAGGAGCTAAGAAGCCCTGTGGTTACTATGCAGGGCAGCTACTGATCATAGGAGGTGATCACTTTAGTAGCAGCGACTACTACAGTGTTTCTCCAAATCCACAGTGCTTCCACAGCTATGGCATATTAGTCCAAGCTGAACCAATGTAACTATGCAATAAAATCCATACCTAGAGTTTAGCGTTAGTAGACTGAGGCTTGGTCTGGGCAGACTTTTCGATGATCTTGACTCAGAACTATAAAACTTTGTCAAGACTGATGTCATTGGAGGGCAACTGGCTTATTTGATCATTTCACATGGTGGTGCTGACAAGCTCCATTGGCTAGACCCGAAGCCACAGAGATGGGAGGTTTGCAGGCTCTGAGTGGAGGCTTTACTTGGAATTATGGCTTGTTATATGTACTAAGGTCTCCGAAGTTAAGATCTCATTTATTGAAGCCACTAAAACTGTACAAAAAGCAGCAAAAGTGTCCAAGTCTCTGTGAAGAAGAGTTGAGCTAGCTCTAGATAGAGGAAGATTTTGCACTTGTTTTTATGTGCAATAGCCTTTGTTGCCCTTCTGTCTGAACAAGCCCTTCAGGCATCACCTAGATTTCATTGATGCAGCTCAGCATTGCCGACTCATAATTGAAACATTAAATGGGCATGTATTCTAAAATGACAAGACCTTACTTTGCGACTGTTCCTGCCTTTTCCATGCTGAAAACTTGAACCCATGTGATTATGCATGATTTTAGTTCCCGACCCGCACATATGTGAACCTAGCCTAAGTGGAAACATGCCTTACATTTATGTACAAAATACACAGTAAACATTTACAGTATACACAAAGTATAACAAGAACAACAAAATCCACAGCTCCTCCACCCAGCTTTGATCAGGGACTCCAGCAAAATGATTTGTTTAGCGAAGCACCCAATTCACAATCTCACTCCAAATCCTTCAACTGACATGCAGTCTTTTGCTGCTGCATTCTACATAATGCCACATCATCCACCTTACCAACTGTTCAGTGTCTGCTTCCCCTCTCTGCCAATCCCTTCATTGGCTGCCACTCACCCAACAAATCAAATTAAAACACTAACAACCTACAAAGCCATCCACAACTCAGGCCCCAGCTACAGTACTAACCTAGTCTCAAAATACCAACCTAACTTTTCTCTTCGCTCCTCCCATGCTCCCCTCCAGGACTTTTCCCAAGCCTCTCCCATCCTATTTAACTCCCTACCCCAATCTGTCCGACTATCTTTTACTCTGTCCACTTTTAGACTATCCCTGAAAACCCCCCAATTCAGAGAAGCCTATCCTACCTCCACCTAACAACTGTATTTTTACTATCTCCATCAGTTCTTCCCCCATACTTATTACTTTTTGTATCCCTTGCCCCCCCCCATCTTAAGCCTGGTACACGCTAGTAATTTCTTTTTCATTCAACCCAGTAGGCTGAACGAAAAAAAAACTAAAGAGCTCAGGAGCCACTGTACTAACAATCCGATAGTAATACAGTGATCTCCCCTGCTATGGTATTGGCTGAGAGTGCTGATCGAGAGCGGATCGGCAGACCTTTTTTGGTCATACCCATTCGACAGAAGCCGGATGTTCAGTTGGCTTCCGTCAGACCAGCTGCCGTACACACAGGCTGAATGTTGGCCGTTTTGTTTTTTACCGGTCGATACCGCCTGATATTCAGCCCTTGTATGCTAGGCTTTGGATTGTAAGCTCTAATGAGCAGAGCCCTTTGATTCCTCCTGTATTGAATTTGTATTATAACTGTACTGTTTGCCCTCTTTTTGTAAAGTGCTGTGCAAACCGTTAGCACTATTTAAAACCTGAATAATAATAATAATAATAATATTAATAATAAATAATAAATTATGCTGGAAGACGCCATCTTTGACGAAGCATGTAGGGAGGTGCTGCATGCTGACGTCATCACGTTTACACTGACCCCTGAAGCGAAGGGTGAACTACTTTTGCTGGCAAATAGATTATTATTGAACTTATTTACTGCATACGCATGTAAGTGCAATTTTAAATGTTTTAAATAACAATAAGTGATTTTACACTATTGGAGCGCTTTTTTTCCTACATACCTTGATTCTTGGTAATCGTCGTGACTGGGCTGGAGACAAGCAGTGGGAGCTGTGTTCCATAGAATCCCATTTCCATAGAATCCATAGAATCCATAGAATCCAAGTTCCATAGAATCCCATTTCCAACATCCCATAGAGGGTTATGACCATAGCTCGTTTGACCTCTCTAGAGATAGAGGATCAATAGGATCTGGTAAGCACCCCTATTATCTGAGGTGGTGGTTTTCACAGAAGGAGTTTCTATAATCCTTAGTGCTGAACTTTTTGATAAACTTTGATTGAAGATTCCTTCAATAATGGTCACTTTTCCACGTGGGCTATTTTCAAAAATATGTAGTTATGATTCATTGAATGTTTTGGTTTTATACACTTTTTTGTAATAAGTGCGGCTTTTTGTTGTTTTATATTGCAATAACTGTGGTTATATTGCATGGTTAAGTCGCTGCTACTATTTATCGAATTTAGACACTATTGGCATTAGCGCGGTTTTTGTACTCGTTTTCGGATCCGGTACTTGTGCTTGGGCTGTGCTATCATTGAAGATAGAATGGTCTTCCAGTGGAAGATGATTTGACCTGAATGTTGCATACAATTTTCAAGCCAGCAGAAAGGAACACACACCTTGATCAAACCAATTTTTTTTTGCCATGTTGCTCACCGTAAGACCCTGGCAGATGGGGGTTCTCGGTATAGGGATGCGGTTTGGGATGGGTGTGAGTAGGCAACCTCTAGCATGCCAACTTCTAACGTTCATAGATACTCAGTCTGCGTCTTTATATGATTGAATCCCATTCACCCCATTCGTTTAGGGAATACAACATTTTGGAGTTTTATTTTACCACCAAAACAAACATTCCTTCATTTTTCTGTGGTCAATAAATTTTGAAACTTTAAAAAAAAAGAAAATCTTGCATAACATTTCAGTCTACCTAAAGTTTCACGTCTAACCAGACCTACCTTCCTAGACTGTCATTTGCTGAAACATTACTCTATTTAGTTCCCTTGTGCTGTATGTTTTACTTCTTGTCCCTCTTCTCTCTGTTTCCTCTCGTTATTACAGAGTGCACATGTGCTTCCCATTACATGTAAAAACAGAGTGAGGAACCAAAATAAGAGAGATAGAGGTGTCTAAAAAAAAAAAAGCAAGAGCAAAAGAAAATCGGCCCTAGGATTTATTTATTTTTTAAATTATTTTCAGAATTCCATCTCTGTGACATCATTCAGTTTTATGTTGTTTTTCCGCACAAAATTGCCGCAGTTAGCCAGCTATGGTGGATCCGCGTGTTCGGAACAGCCTTTAGGGAGTAAGGCTTTCAACAATTGGGCCGAAAGCCACTAGTGGCCCTCAAAGTTTTTGCTTTTTTACAGCTCTTGAGGGGTCAACATAACCTCCAGTTTTTTTTTTTTCTGCTTCTAAAATGTGCTAGATGTTCCTTGGATTGAATCGGCTTATAGCCGAAATAGAGTAATTGGAATGGTTCTATAAGATATTCGCAAAAAAATAATAAAGTACACAGATAGAGTCAGCTCTAGGAAGAAAAAAGTTTTTCAAAAACATTGTTCAGAATTTTTTTATTTCTTCTTCTATATAATTAGATGCTCTTAATGACTACCAAAGAATATTGTTGATATGGACAACCTAAAGAAAACATGTACAGTATTTTGCCCACACAGGAAAAAGCAACAG